>NC_133537.1:217247462-217557575 GCF_048544455.1 Silene latifolia | reverse complement strand
ACGTCAAGAGGCCTTGCATGTGATGGTACAAAAACGTTATTTACTGAAAAACACCTTCATATGAGTCTTTAAAGAGGTCAAGACACATCACTTTCTAAACCAGTCACCAATGTCAACATCATCAAATCCCTTTTCTTCTCATATCCACCCACAACTTCCACGAGATTCATTTACAACACATCTCAAAAATGCTCATTAAGATACGACCACAGAAACTCGCACAAATTCTCACAGTTTGATACCACTACAATGTTTTAATCTCCATTTGTCACAATATTTTAGGAGCAAAGGGTCCAGATGATGGCAAAGGTATCACGAATTATCCTCCAGTAGTATCTTCTATCAATTAATTAATTGTCAACTAATATAAATAAAGCATAATTAGCTAGAGAAAATGGCCATCAAGTAAACATATACTCCGTAACATTCCTTGATCAACCCCCTCCAAAATTCTAAACGAGAATTAAGAAACATGTCATTCAGACAAGATGCTTCCGGAATCCAGCCGAATAATTTTAATTTTATAAGAGAAGGCAGGGTGTTCTGTAAATGCCACCCTGCCGATTGCTTTGGTTGAACTTCTGTTCTGACAGTTCGAAACAATTTTCAAAATCATCCAGTTTCTAATTCTAGTTGAGAAACCCGAACACTGGCATGAAGCCAATTTTCCAACTTGATCTTTTCTCATTGCTTAATTCTGTCCAACAATATTCCAAGAAGCATGATCTTTTTTACAATGGGGATTGTAGACACCGAAATTTTATATTTTGGTAGATATTTATTAGATAGTATATTTATTATTTAGAGATAATTATCATTAAAGATTGTGATAATATCTTAGGATAATAGAGAATATTTCTATATTGCCCTCTAAGTTAACTAGAACTATAAATACAGCTGTTGTGTTTAGGGTTTGAGGGGAGCAGAGATGGATTAAGTCAAACGACCCCGTCTTCTTACTACCAAATTGTAGGTAGGATGGAACAAGTCGCAAAAAGACCTCATCTTCTCCCTATGGGATTAAGTCGATAAGACCCCAGTAGTCACTATCAAAACCCCAGCCTTTAGAATGGAATCAAGAGATTTACGAAAATTGTAACCCTCAATCTTTCAATAATAAAACTCTTGTTTCCCGTAATGTTTTTTTGCCTCTTTATTGTTTATCGCAGCTTCGTAAAATTTATGGTTTACAGGTATGTCTAACATCACTTTTGAATAACCTAGTATTAACATTTGCTTCCATATATGCCTACCCAAATGACAAGTGATCAAAAATCATAACATTTCGATATTTCATAGGGTAGGTGCATATCACAACGCATAAGTTGACGTTCCCTTTGAGATATTCATGGCACTTAGGAAATGAACTCAATTCCCGACATGCAGCCATCTGTCGTCTATAGACATGGTATCTTTCAGGAAGGCCATATTTCTATGTCTATTTCAGATTTATGGTATAGGTAAGTGTATTTTTCAAATCAGGCCTAGGTCATTCGAGGGATGATGGTTTTGATTTTTTCTTCAATTTATGAGTTTTAAAACAAGGGTATTATATCATGAGGTTGATATCTATACTATATAATTAAAAGGCTACCTTAACCCATTTAATTTTATTTCACATCGTCTTAACACATTTAATTTTATTCCACATGGGATTTGTACATTCATTAAAATCTATCATTTTTATCTATGGAATAATAGTTAGATCTATACAATACAATATAAGGATAACTAAAGCATTGACAATCTTATAATTAATTTTAGTTATTATTTGATTATAGAAAGACCATAATTAAAAAAATTAGAATAACAAAAAAACCATTTAAAATAAAAACCGCGAAATCTTTCAAAATTTGATAATTTTAACCCTTGAAAAGCAAACAAGGATTAAATAGGAAAACAAATAAAGGGAGTTGACAATACTATAGTACAGAGTACCGTGTTATTATGTTTAATTTTCATAATTTACATCCTATTTTATCATTTGCCATGTTCCCAAATAATTCGTGTTTATACAGGTAGTATTAACCAAAAGAGGGGAACTTATATAAGATCCGTGATTTTTCACGGGTTTCAAAACTAGTTCAATACAAAAAAACAATATTATTTAAATATTAAAAGTCTAATGGTTAAAAGATATACGCTGCTAATTAATTTTCACTCTCTCCACCTGTTTTCTTAGTTTTACAAGGCACAAGGCTCGCCGAGGCAAGGAGGGCCCAAGGCAACAAAGAATGAGGCATGATGCGAAGCCGTGAAGCCGCATGCCTTATCGACACAAGGCGCATCGTTTTTACAAACAAATTTTTATTGTGGAAAAAGTTTTATGCAATAGTTCCTTTTCTGATTTTAAAAAGGATTAACATATAAACGAGTAAATGTTAGGGATTACGTGCCAAAGAGAAGGGCACAAAAAAAGAATAAGAAAAAAAATATTGAAATTGCAAAGTAGTGCGCCCCATTAGTTGCGCCTAGGCTACAAGGCACCGAGGCGTTTTGGCTAGTGCCTTGCTGAGCCCTGGGCTTAAGCACGCCTTAGGCAAGCTTTTTTAAACTAAGTTAACATCCCCTTTGAGCCATGAAAACCTCAAATGTATTAGAATTAAACAAGGACGCACCTTGGGAGGTTCCCGAAGATGATTCCCCGCAGCCATTTGATGAAACCTGTAGGCAGATTAGATAAACTACACGAGTTAAATTTCAACTCACTGATTTCTGGATTAAATATAAGAATATATGATCAAAATGCACTTGCAGAGCGTCTACCTCTACATCAACCATCTTGATATCTTTATCCTTTGAGCTAGAGCTCTGTTCACTAGGTTTCAGGCCCAGTTTTATACCCTCTTCATCTCTCAAGATCTGAAATACAGGCGTGACCACGAAGGGCTTTCAAAATTTATAACTGTTGACAACCAGAAAATAAAACAAAAAAAAAAGTAGAAGACAATTACAAACCTGACGAGGACTCTCAAGCTTTTTTTTGAGTTCGTCTGAACAAAAATCAAAAACATCTAGCTCCAATGGATAATCTACTTTCTGCATAAAATGATGAATAGGGTATAAAGGTTAGACCTAGCAAAACTAAACCGACCTATATGACGCGACCCAATAAGACTGAGCCATGTCACCTGAAACTACCTGACCCAAATATAAGCTGAAACCCGACCTGACCCTTAATTGACCAGATGTTGACCCGGCCCAGCCCAAAACGACCGGATTGACCCGATCCAATATTACTAGTATTAAGTCATATTAAGTTAAATAGTTTTTGGTTCCAAAACTCTCTAATAAATAATTAATTTTGTAAAATACTCTTCTAAGTCTTTCTTAGCCAAATTAGTACTAACTAAAGTGATTTAACCAGTGACCCGACCCAAAATGACCCATACCCAAAAATGACCATACTCGAAGTGAACCAACCAGAAGTGACCCAAACCCGAACTGACCGGACAACTTCACACCGGAAATTGACCTGGAACCCGAAATGACCATAACCAAACCCGACTGAATTTACCCATGTAGCACCTCTAGTAAAAGTTCTATGTTGAGTTCTAAATTTAATGCTTAGGAAACATAACCTCAGAAAGAAAGAAAGAAAGAAAGAAAGAAAGAAAGAAAGAAAGAAAAAGGTGAACTAGCCTAAATACCCAAATAACGTAGAAATGGGATTACCCGTAAGATTTTTGCCTTCTGATTCGACTCTCTCTTCCAGAAAAAGCGGACAAATTGAATGGTCAAGTACCTCCAGCAAAAAGGAAATTTAGTAATGCTAGAGCATGATATGAACCAGAGAAAATAAGCCAAGTCCTAGCCATGATTAGATGCTCATATTACCTTACATCCCTTAGAAGAAGAATACATGCAGCTAAAATATATCCAGTATTGTGCACAGTTCAAAGAAGCTGTGTAGACAGTGTTGAACCACTAACAATTAAAAAAAATAAACACTTGCACATTTACATACTCCCTCCATCCCATCAATTAGTTATCTATTTCCGTTTTGGGGTGTATTATTTAGTGGTCATCTGTTTTCTTTTTGGGTATGTTTTTTGAGTGGGGACAAGCATAAGAAAGGGTAAGTAAGGTGTGGGGACAAGTACGAGAGAAGGGTAAATAAGGTATAAAATAAGGTATTTGGCCAATTTCCTTGGTCTTTGTGCCAAAACAAAGTGATAACTATAGGCTGTGAAGGAGGGAGTATAAACTAATGTATTATATGCCCATATGACACGAAGACCGCCACAGACCCATAGTGCCTTGTCATTGACCTATGTGGCTCCAATGGATAAGTTGGTAAGCAAGGAATGATCGACTAAATAATGATGTGGTTAGGGAAAGGTACGAGTTGTGCCCTAAAAGATACGATGATACGGGATTCGTTAAGATAGTTGGCGTTGTGAGACAAAGACATACCTTGGTTCGGTTTGGAGTCTCGAAGATAGGGATTGTAAACGATAAAAGGTTCCTTGGGATTGGAGAAAATATCACGAGGGAGAGGACGTTGTGGATGGACATAAAACCGGTGGAAAATGTGGTTTGACTCTTTCTATTTGATTTTTTTTTTTAATATTATTATTTTCAAACATTGTAGACCTTTTTTACTTGAATTTTCTCTCATTATAATCCTCAATGGTGATTCTTTACGCTTTGGATTTTCACATAATTTTTTTCATTTTATTTTATTTTTTTTGAAAAAAAAAACGATTCTTTATCTACATCTCTTGAAAAAGAGGGTTTTAGGATTTTCATAGCTTTATTTTTTTAAACCAACTAATTATCATGTTTTCAATTTTTTTTATTTCGTTTATGCAACCAGTCATTAACAGCTTTCAAAAGATGATTCATGTAGCTGATCCTAACTCATTTTGGGATTAAGACTATGAAGTTGTTGTTCTTATATTTGCAATTCCTTCTCCCCTTCTTTCCTCTCTCATTTCTTTCATCTTCCTCTCTTCAAGCACGTAATGGTAGCACTTTCTCACCTGTTCTTTAAGGTTATTTCACCATTAACAAAATTTGAATCATCAAAAGAGTCACAAAAGTACAAGCAAATGTATGTGTGCTAATGTACATTAATATAATAATCTTGTTGATATCTTGTCAAGGTAGAATATAACAAGCCATGCATCAAAACTAGCAAATTTTGTCTAAGAAAATCAAATACCTCGGCAAACCACTGATACGTGATTCTTTGAAGTATATTGCACTACGTCCTAAAGTAGGTGAGTTTTTCTCAAGCTCGGATTTCAGGCCCTGCAGAGTGATAAGCAGCAATGTTAGTCAATACCGTTCGAGTTGATGCACTTGTCATAGTTGCAAAGGAGAATTGGACCATCAGCCACCAAAATTTTGGGGAAAAGGGTTTTTTGTTGTTCAAGAAGGAAATAGTCAAGACACAACAGAAATATTACACCTTATCGGAACACATATTTAAATGCGAAAAATTGAGTGTAAGAAAAAAGTAACTCGACACATTGCACCATATTTTCTTGGTTACCCCTTACAAGCTTATCATTTCCTCATACTTCAAGCCTCCAATTTAACAGGGGACTTATGGAGACTATGCAGCCATGTAAGGTTCTAAAATCAAAACAGGATGTCCATGGGTCAAACAGAGTCTCGATTCCCTTTTCGGTCCATCACACAATTACTTGGCTCCTTTCTAAAAAGAGTAAAATAATAAGTTAGGCCCTGTTATTTCCGGCTAAGCTCACATGAACAGCTAAAAACTTAATGGAGCTGAACTAATCTGAAGTGAGCTGAATTTAAATGGATTTAACTTAACTTAATTAAACTAGAATTTTAACTTCAAATTAACTGAACATAAATCAAACTTACTTAAACTTAAATTAAATTAACTTATTAAACTTTAGGGTAAATTGATAACTTATACCTTGAATAACTCACTTTATCAAATCTTATACCTAACATAATATTTTTTCAAAAATTATACCCAAAATCCTATTTTCTTCCAAACTTAATACCAAATCTCAAAAAAGGACATAAATTGACGGTTTTACCCTTGCTAATTAAAGGCAACCACCCTTTCCCTACCCATTAAATCACTACACCCACACATCCACAATAACCATCACCAAAAATCACCTATACCCCCACCGGCACTACCATCCCATATCTGTCGTAGCGCTGACGCCCCATCCTAGCCCCACCTCCAACTTGTCAAACATCACAACCCAAGACCGTAACACCTATTCAACACACACAGATCCAAAGAAAATGAAAGATAAAACGATGAACTCACCACATCTGCTTTCTAAGGATAGATTAAAGACGTCTGATTTAGTCGAGAAGGCTGCTAACATATGAGATTCAAGGGAGCACATAAGATTTAGGGAGTAAAAATATAACTCCTGAAGTCCTGAGGTGAAAAACTCATCCAAACACGCAGAGTCGTAGACAAATTGTTCTTCAAACACCAATAACTCTACAAGTCGGCCCTCCCACAATGCTTTGGTGCCAGAGAACAACACACCAAAATTGACCAATCATTTGTTGAAGTTAATTCAAATGTACGAGTTTAGTTTAATGTAATATAATTAAAAATGGTGACTTTTTCCATTTGGCTCAAAGGCGATGAGACATGGTCGTTATAGGTGCGGGGTGGCACTAGGATGGTCCGTCGGTAGGAGGAAAGTCGTGGGCGGGTGGCGTTGGCACCGATGGTGCTGCTGATGGTTTGTGAGGGTGGTTATGGTGAAAGTTTGGTTCATGGTTTTAATGGGGGTGGGGAAAGAGTGGTCATGTTTAATTAGTAACGGTAAAACCGTCAATTTATGTTCTTTTTTGAGATTTGGTATTAAGTTCCGAAAAAAATAGGATTTTTGATATAAGTTTTGAAAAAAAAAGTTATCCTAGGTATAAGATTTGAAAAAGTGAGTTATTCAAGGTATAAGTTATCAATTTATACTAGAGTTTATTAAGTTATCTTAATTAAATTTGAATTTCACTTTACTCTTAATTTAATTAACTTAGCTTAAATTAACTTACTTAAACTTAAATTGACTTGACTTAACTAAACTTATACTCCGTATTAATTTAGATTAACTTGGCTTAGATTAAATTTAAATGAACATAGCTTCGATTAAAATTTAAATTTAAATTAACTTGAGTAAAACTTAAGTTAACTTAATAAAACTTAACTTTAATTACCTTTACTTAACCTTAGCTAAACTTAAGTTGATTTGATTTAACTTAATATAGCTTAACTTAATTAAACTTAAATTATTTTGAATGAAATTAAATTAAAATAAGTTAATAACTTTAAATTTAACTTAACTAACCCTAATTTTACTTAATTTAACTTAAATCAACTTACATTAATTAAACTTAACTTAAATTAACATAATTAAATTATCAACTAAAATTAGGTTTAATTTAAATTAACTTACATTAATTAAACTTAAGTTAGCTTACATTAGCAAATTTAAGTTATAAATAATTAAACTTTACTTCATTAACTTAACTTAAAATAACATTTCAATTAATTTAAATTAACTTGAATTAACTTAATTAAATGTAACCGAACTTTAATTAACATAAATCAATTAAACGAAATATAAATTAACTTAATTTTGATGGAGCTCAGTTGAACCGAACCTCTTGTACTGTCCTTAGTCAATTGGTAAAGGTAATGGGATAAATCTACATTTAAATTTATTAAGTCAGGTGGTAATAACTATCACTAGATCTTAGATGAGACCTCTTGCTAGATGGGGACAATATACATGTAACGGAAGGAGTAATAGATAAAGGCAAAAAGCCCATGAAATACACAATTACACAAAAAATAAACGAATTACATGCAACAGTAAGAGGGAAAGTAAAATTATTATTATTTACGCAAAATATGAGTTCAATCTAAATAAGCTTACATGCTTCAGCCCTTCATGCAAATGGTTGACCTCATGGGATATGTGACATTTAAGTGCAAATGTTGATTCCACTTCTGTAGTTTCTTCGCCACTTTCTTGGCAATACACCCTAGCATAACAAAGGAAAAACTGCATAAGCATCAAAGATACCACAATTATGTACATCTAAAATCTAATCAATAATCACAGAATACTAGTTTTCTTCCTTTTGTGCTATTTTTACCAATACTAGTACGGAGTAATATTTATGAATGATTATGTTCCCAAGTAACTTTCGCTTCTGCAATATATTATGATTATTCAATCAGGCCTGGCCTTAATACACCCCCCCCCCCCCCCACAAATCCCTTTACTGGTGCAATAGAGGTGATTAGTTAGTGAATGAATGCTTAATTATAATCCCTCCTTTTCTTTGATACCTTCTACTTTCAAAATGGCACATTACTTAAAGAAAAAATAATACTCGGTAATCAATACTCCCTCCATTCAACAATTATCACCCCATTTCAATATAATACCTCTCACATATAATGGAGAAATGGGATGATAATTGTTGAATGGAGGGAGTATAAAAGTAAGAGAAAAAGTAGATGAGCCACTTGCACGAGAGAGATGTGGAAGACCAAAAAGAGGAAGTGGAAGAAATCAAATAAATAGACCAAAAAGGAGAAGTGTAAGAAAATAAAGAAAAGAAGAGAGTACTTTAGAATAAAGTATTAACTATTGTGATGAATGGTGAAAGAAATGGGACGAAGCAAGAAGAGTAGCCACAGGAAAGCTCAACTCATGCAAGTAATCAACTTTCTAAACCACTGTAATGTGTTTGTCTCTCTCAAGATCGAGGAAATTACATGCCACAAAAAGAAGAGTGTGGCTAAAAGAAAAGAGACGCAAATAACTGCAAATTTACCTGCTCGCAAGGTCAACTCCAAAAAGGGCCTTCACAGCACTGAGATTGTCACTGCAGAAGGATATTGAGAGGATGAAGCACGATTAAAATTTTACAATTATCTAGTGAACCAAGCCTCAAAACCGTACATTTTATGGGATGGAGGGAGAAAATGAACCAGAAGAAAGAAATTCACTCAATTGGAGATGAATGGTAGCTTCCAATAAAGTAAAACAACACATCGAGTATTTAATCTTTCTTTCTTAGACCCAACAAGTTACTCTATGAATATACGGAGTATGTAAACAGCTTTTACTCCCCATGGTCCACTACCACCTAAACCATACGACGACGACCCAAATTAGCCAGAAACAAGCGCCGGGTATGTTAATGCTAAAAGGCTAATGCTTAATTTTTTTTTTGCCTGAACCATGCAACATAATCAATTGATATTGACAAAGATTAAACCTCAAATACTTGAAAATAGTAGGACCTATTTTGGAAATAAAAAATAGAAAAAATATTAATCTTCCCTCCATTTGTAATTTCACAACGTAAACAAGGAATAACAGTGCCTCCAAAAAGGCTATAGATAAACAAGAATGAACAAGTACAAAGGTGTTCAACCCAAAAAAATTAGAAAGGAATGTAGAGGGGCTTGGAGAAGTATGAGGTACCCAGCACTTGATGATTTGAGAGACTGAGAGAGGGTGTACAGAAGTTGTGTCCAACACTCTTCTGCATCCTGTCATGTCATTACCCAAAAAAGCATGTCAATTAAACATATAAGGTAAGTTGATAAATTAAGCTTACAACTACGGTTGAACCTGCTGCATAAAAGAACCATTATGAAGCTGGCCAAATTGAGGAAACTTCTTCCGTAAAACCTGCAAAAATAGAAGAAATTTTTTCAGTAACCAACCCTGGACAAGCAAAATCAACACAAAAAACATAACTATTCATTCCAATATGTAGCCACTGTGATCCATCATTCTCCTAATCAATTTTCCTCACCCTAAGACCGAAAGACATCGCCATAGGAATAATAATCACAAAATATCAGACAATTTGAGATATCTGATAAGACAAGGTCGAAAATTATAATTTCCATGATGAAACTTCAGCTCATGTCAACATCTACTGGCTTGTGAGTTGTGAAAATGGACCATGAAAAGTCATGCCCCGCAGCATTTAAGCATTTTACATGACTATCACATTCACGAAAGAAGTCATACAACTTAAATGTAGATGGAGAGATCATAATACACAAGAAATCATAGTTCTTAATCACCCACCCACCCACCCAAATAAAGGTGACAAGAACGAACCATCCAAAATTGCATAGGTGCCACTGGTTTGGCGTTTTTATCAAGGTCACTAAACAAATCTTTGGTTGCGACAGTCAAGAGATGAGAGGTTTGATCTAAATCATTGCTCCTGCCAGATTGTGAGTACCTGTAGAAAATGAAATTTAGTCGATTGCCACTCTGAAAAAGGAAAAATAAATAATAAATAAAAGAGGCCCTTGGGAAAGCAATGAGAGAACATTATTCAGATTCAGACAAATGTAAGTCCACTGTTATAAGAAAGAAGAAAAAAACTCACTCCAAGAGAGCAGATTTTAGCTCAGGAACCGAGTGCAGGCATTGAAGTGTTGAGTTCATGTAGCATGTATTTCCCAAATTAAAAAGACCAGCAGAATAGCCCTGAAAAAGAATCAAAATAAAGAGATGGCAACAAAATTCTAACAATGGGAAACAGTGTTGACAGTTTTGAATGATGACTCATGTTAACCAACACCAATCATTGTGGACTCACTTTATAGTTGTTCTTGTGTTTCTTCATTCTCGTGAGACAATCAGAAACAAATAGTCACGCTAAACTACTTGATTTCTTCGCTAAAGAACATTTCAAGTCTTGCAAACCCTTCTTTAGCTGGCCAGACCAAAACTAAATAAAGAGTTGTTGGAGCCTTTGATTTCCAGATAATTACAGCAGACTCCTGACTCACAACATAAAGGTTGCGGAAACTAACAGACACACACTTGATTTCTTTGCAGCCAAATCATCTTTTAATATCCATTTACTAACTCCGAAAGTACTTTGTAAGTGTACAAAAATGTCAAAAAAGTACATGGAAAACAGCTTTTTGATCTAAGTTGACCGACCGAAGGTGACCTAATAAGAAATTACCCGACATGGAAAGATCTGAAATGAGTAATTCAAAACAAAACCAAAAAAAAGTTTAAAAAAAAAAAAAAACTTTAATAGTGACACCCAATAAGTGTTCACCAGGAAATAAGCGGACGTGCATTGACCCGAAACCGATCTGAATGACCAAAATCTGACTATAACTAGGCTCCTGAACTTGCACAATAACTAAGCAAAGGCACGCTAGCAACCAAACATCCTTCAGGGAAGAAATATTGGAACAGGCAACTTGTCCACAACACACTAGATGGAGGAAAACAAGTGAGTGTTACCTTGTAGGAGAAAAGAGAGGGACCCATTTTCCCTACCCCTCCAAATCCCTAGAACCTATATTTCCAGCCAAACAAGGGATTTTGTCTCCCTCCAAATCTCTTCGTCCAAACGAAGGGCAAAGGTTGCACATACTAATCATGTGATCTAACTTTTTTATATTGTAACTTTGTAAGTTAATATTGTTAACCAAAGGTGTAAGACTACAAGAGAACAAGAGAAAAGCTAGATGACACACAAGAAGACAAATTATATTCTTTATACCTATAGCTCACATATAACACTTGTTTTTCTACCACGACGTTCCAGTAGAAGGTAAACAGCCAACATAACTATCTTCTCCTCAAAAAAAATAAACAATTGAAGCTTAATCCTAGGACTCATACCAAATTTAATGCTTGTTCCTCCTCTGGTAGATCCTCCACAAAAACAGGACCTTTCTCAGGGGCCTTTATTATCTCATCAGCGGTTCCCATCATCATCAATTTCTGACCCTGGAAATCGAGAATGGATCATAAGCAATAGGAAACAGCAATAAAACTTTGATTGTTGAGGGGGGAAAAAGATTGCAAACCTCTTTGACTCCAACCACTGCCCAGTCTGCATCATCCTGATTGTGAACGGAACACTTAATTATCAAACAAATTCAAAACTTGTATATATGTATATAACTAAAAAATCTTTCAACAGAGTTTCAGATGTAGTCATCCCAACGTATTTCATGCTGAACAAAAACAAATCATATGTTTTCCATTATTTTATTACCTTAAGTAAACCACCTTTAACCATAATTTTTTGTCTTTCAGGTGGAATGCCAGTAAGATCAAACAATTGGCACTTGAAAAGAAAAGGTGACTGAGTTGCGTCAATTTCTACGGGAAACGTCTTTTTTTGCCACTTAACACTCACTGCAAATAAGGGAGAATAACAATCAAATTACGAGTTAAGATACAAAGCATACAGGCAAGCAAGAACTCAGAGCAGTAACACGGTAAAAGCATAAACCCCGTTGGACAATATGGGGTGAACTGAAACTCGAACGACCAAAAAAATGTCATTGGGCAGGGTTTGATTTCCACAAAATAAGATGACACCGGAATACTATGATACCGGAATACTATTCCATTCAATCATATAACTCAAGTCTACGGTGTTGAAAGGTCGTAACAAGGCAACAGATCATATGAGATAAGCACAATTAATCACAAAATTGAATACTATTGCCACACAAAATAGCTTGCATAACAAATTAAACCAGCAAAATTTGTTAATACGAGTAAGCACGGAAATAATTGGGTAAAAAAGAGCAAGCATTTACGAACCCTAGCAAATTAAAAATAGTGAAGCAAATCGATAATACAATTGATTTGATTAGAATAGAGAAAGATAGGAACGAGTAAAGAACCTCGTAGAGTGTGGGCGCCAACATCGTTGGTTTTAGAAGGATCCTCCATTGAAGAATACGAAGAAGAAGAAGAAGAAGAAGATTAACAGCGAGGCAGAGGAAAGAAAGATGAGGAATAGGGAGTTGGTGGTAACTGGAAATAACTAGAAGAAGGGGGTTCAATACGACAATACACCCTTTATATCAACGAAGTTGCTTGCAGAAGAGGGATTTTCATTTGGGTGCCCGGTCCGTCCGGTCCAGCTATCTATCTCCTTTTTTTTTTTTTTTTTTTTTTTTACGATGATAAAACAGTTCATATATACTCCCTCCTATTCTCTAACATCTTTCATACTCCCTTCTATTCTCCATTTTGTTCCCCTTTGCTGTGGGCACAAGATTTTAGGAGGGGAATAAAATATGAATTCTGTGAGTTAGGTGGGTTTGGTGATAGGAGAGATGAATGAAATAAATAAGAATTAAATAAGGAATTGTGAGTTGGGTGGCATTTAGTGATAGGAGAGAGGAATTGGTGGGATTTGGTGATAGGAGAGAGGAATGAATAAATAAGAATTAAATAAGGAATTGTGAGTTGGGTGGGGTTTGGTGATAGGAGAGAGGAATGAATAAATAAGAGTAAAAGTTTTTCAAAAAAGGAAAGGGGAATAAAACCTAAATAATCCGTTTAAGGAAATAGAGAAGAAAATGGTGAATAGGAGGGAGTATTTCCTAAAATGACAAATTCAGTAAGATTTTCCACTTCCCTTATTAGTCTATAACTAGTTGAAAAGTTCGTGCGATGCACGGGGCTCCCATTATGATCATCTGTAGAAATATATTCTATAATTGATAAAAGAAGTTCAATTATGTTTAATTCATAGATAAACAAAAGTTCGTGGTTGGTGTAGTTGAATGTTGATCATCAATGAACTATTAGTGCTTTTAGCATAGAAGTTTTGTCATTTAGTAGTTATCGTTGTGAAACATCAAGTAACATAGTAAGGGTATGTAATTAGTTTTTCCATTATTGTTATAAGTATCACTGGTTTTAATTAAATACAATAGTTATCTCCATAAAAATAGTGCAGCTCGCCAAATGAATCGCCCTTAATAACTGAGACAGACCTTTATGAGTTTTGAAAATAATTTTAACCTATAACAACTACGTAAAACTAAGTGGTGTTATGTAAAGCAACAGGTATCATAATTATCTATATTTAGTGTGTTTGGAAAAAATGTTAGATCTCTTATAGCATAAGTTTACCTGACTATCTACAGCTAATAAGAGAGTGTTTTGCTCTTTATATACTTCTCGTAAAATCAAATTAATACTGAATTCCAATAAAATTAATAGTCTCTAAACAACAGTACAATAAAAAAATATATGTGATTTTATTACATAAAATGCATGGGGTTCCCATTAGGATCATCTTTAACAGTATGCATGTTGAATGTTCTAAGAATTTAAACGTTGGTTTACATTGTCATGGTTTGGTAGTAGAAATCAACTAAAAAAAACTCCAACTATGTTGAAAATCGAAACACATAAATTTTTTGGTTGATTTAGTTGATTGTTGATGGATCATCAGTCCCTTTAACATAAAAGGTACTTTTTTTGGTATTATTTATATCAGTTGTATAGCATCCGAAGACACAGTTGTATTATGTAATTACCTGTTTTAATTGTTGTACGCACCACCGTGTAGATACCTCATTTCTGCACCTCTCGCAAGCCACCCGGTGATGATTGGGCCGCATGTTTGGTACGCGGAACGATTTGTGACAGTTCGTAAGTTTATCGTCAAGTGATCGCTTAAACACTTGTGTCTACCTCTTAATTGTCATTTACGTGCCGATACGGTCGTTTTGACAGTAATTAGAGTACATTTGGAGTCCGGGTCAAAAAACCGTCTTCATTTTCTAAATCGAGTCAGAATGTTCTGAAATGTTCCGGATATTTCTATTCCATGTTTTCGCAATCTTTTAATCTTTGGCAAATAATTTCCCGTAATATTCATACAAAATATTAAGGAAAATAAGATTAATCCGTTATTCCATAACCAAAACACGAAAATCTTTCTTCCGCAGGAGGAAACCACTTGGAAAAGGACGCAGCAGGTGATGCGCCTCTTCCAAGAGACGCAGTGCCTGCTGCGTCTCTTCCCAAGTCCTTTTCTGCGTATTTTTCGTATCTTTTCATATCTTTTCGAGATTCACTTTCAAAGTTTCTCCGAAAACCCTAATTTCTTCTGTGTGATTAGTATAAATAGAGACCTTCGGTCTCACATATTTCTCACGCGAGTGTCCGCCCTTCTCTTCTCCCTTTGCATTCTAGACCACGTTCTTACTTTTTGGCGTCTACATGCTTGAACATTCGACCACGTAAGCTCGGATCTTTCTGAGTACCAGCCTCGTTTTGCATGACCTACCAATTTGACCAACTCCACCATAATCAACTTAATCAATCTATTTAATTTCCTCTTACGAGGGCACTTTTGTCTACATTCGAGTCGAGCATCACTAAACGTTAACTTAGTTCATCTCGTTTCGTCAAACATGTAAGTCTGAGGGTGTATAATCCATCTTTTAATTATTGTTTTTTATTATTGTAATCATATTGTAAGGTTTATGTCGAAAGTATTCTTAAAACCGATTTCTAAAACCGTGATTAAAACCCTTTTTACGGATTTATCAGAAGACAGACGTCGAGAAAGGACGCAGCAACTGCTGCGCCTCTTCGAAGCGACGCAGCACCTGCTGCACCTCTTCGTGAGGCTGCCGCAGTTCCTGCTTCCTTTCTTCTTCCTTCGTCTTTTGATAATTCGATTGTTTTGTTTCGTTTTCAATTGTTCATCTTTCTTTCAATCCGATAATTTGAACATAATAATTCTAACATGTAAATAATTCATTGTTAATTCGTCATTAAATCCCGACTTAAATCCCTTATAATCCAATATTTGCGGGTTTTCGTCATTAAAGTCAATTCGGGTTTTAAAGATTCGATCCATCAATATTGAGTCTCTGGAATTCGTCCTTGATATATTTTTCATCTGTAATTTATCGTCGCCGTCATTAATTCGTCATTAATAACCTGTTTAGTCTAATTAATTTGTTTAGCTTGTAATGAATTAACCTTATAATCCTGTAAATATTCGTTCTAATCGGTTTTATTCCCTGTTTATTATTTTTATGACCCTTAGTCATATGTAAATAACCTGCTAATCACTTTCATCCGAGTCAATTATTCATAATCGATCATTAAAATCACCAACGAACATTAACAATTTGGATCCGGCTTCACAGCCAGAACTGAGCCAAGGAACGGACGCAGCAACTGTTGCGCCTAGTTTATTAATTACGTATTAACTAACTATTAATCGTATTATCACCTTAATTCTTGTTCGTTAAATTATTTATTTATTCTTTCTCAAATTATCCGTTTTAAAAGTATTTTCGACATAAATCATTTAATCCGATGTAATTATTGTAATTTTCATTATTATATTTATTGTATTTCTTGTATCATATTGTTTGTATGTTTTCACATGTAATAAACCTAAATCTCTACCTCGACATTAAATGCATGTTAAACTTACGTGTTTACCGACTTAGTTAATTCTTACATGTTAGGATTAATCTAATGGATGTTGCATTGCATGCATATAAATTGACAATATATCAAGTATAGATAATTTTCCTAATCATTAGAGAGGCCGCTATCGAGGCGGGCGGGATTAGGTGTTCGATCAAAAGAGCTTCCTAATACGTACCCTCACTCCTTACTCCAGATCTATGTAATACTCCGTATTTATAGTCTTGGGGTACTCTATCAGTAGGCCTTACTCGTCGAGTAAGGGTAAGTGGCGAAGCAAAATAGTTTCTGACCTATTGGGCACTCGATCGAGTAGCTGGGGCACTCGATCGAGTAGGGGGGTACTCGATCGAGTACCTTGGGTACTCGATCGAGTGTCCGGTTTTACGGGGGAGTTTTCTCGGGTTTTGTTAATTACGCGATTAAGGTATTTGAACATATTCGTAATTGTTCTAAATCACTTTTTACAAAACCTAAAACCTGTATAAGAGAGAAAGCAACTAGTCTTCTTCCTAATCGCGTTCTTGACAATTCCCGGAGTTCAGACGGTCAGTTCGTATCGTAGTTCGTGTCGTTGGATTCCTTGCGTCGAGGGTAAGCTTTTAATATAATTTCTATAATGTTTTGATAAGATTGATGAAACCCTAATTTAGGAATTGGGGGTTTTTATGAGTAGTATTTGAATGGTAGCATCTATGTGTTGTATGATAGGAGGAGAATTCGTAGAGGAGCCGTTTTGATACTGTTTGTAGATACCGTCTGCGTGTTGTGCTTTCGGGTAGGATTTCTACTCGTATTAGTCCCATAATGGGATATTGGTGATGTCTTTGTAGTTAGTTGTTTGATATGATGATTGTGATTGTGATTGTGATTGTGGTTGTGTTTGTTGATGGTTCTCGAGATGCGTTCTCGGTTGAGTGGGGTCACTTGTGGGAGTGATCTCACGCCCTAGTTTCGCCCTTCGTGGAACCCGCCACGAAAGGGGATGTGCACATTAATGGACGGGGTTATCGCTCGTACGATGAGCGGGGCTTAGGTGGGAACGGCAGGCTGCGGTCCCCATCGGGCGAGTGGCGGGTCCGGTGGATATCAAGTATTGAGATGATGGGAGTTGGTGGTGTGTGTGTGTGACGGTTGGTTGTCTGTTTGTCTTATTGTTGTTATCTATATTGATTGTGTGATTAGTACTGACCCGGTGTTGTTTTGTAAAACCTGCGGTGATCCATTCGGGGATGGTGAGCGGATATTGAACAGGTATAGAGATGAGTACGGGATAGCCGGGATGGCCACGACATGACGATAGAGTCTTCCGCCGTAGTTTAGCATTTATTTACATTTCAGTTGAGAACAGATAGTTTGGAATAATGTATTGCACTTTGGTTTGGTTTTGAGGATTGTATTTATTCATTAAACTATTTACAATAAATGTTATTTCTGTTTTGTCTATTTGATTATCATACCTCGGGCGACCGAGATGGTGATGTCTTCATACCGAGTGGTCTGGTAAGGCACTCGGAGTATGGGGTGTGTTACAAATGGTATCGAGCGACGATCCCGAAACCTCGTAACCAATGAACTTAATGAACATAGGAGTCAATTAAAATGAACCCGGGGTAAAAGTTGTAGGAGCTAGTGCAAAGGCTTGGGAGACGTCCTAAAGTCGCGGGGATCGCCCTACAACTTTGAACCGGTCACATGGGGGAAATGTGTGTTGAGTCATGTGTGTGCTTAGTAACTTGCGTAACAATGTGATGGAATGTGTTGATGGTTGGATGTTGGAATTGGAAGTTGATGAGATGAAAGAAAAGTGATGTTATATATATAGACATTGTTGATGAAATGATAGCATGATGGAATGTTTTACAACGTGGCAATTAATAGCATGAATGTTATGATATAATGTGATTTATAAAGTTAGCAATGTTAGTATGTGACGTAATATGCGGGTAGCTCTTACGTATTGGTGGTACTTGATCGAGTGAGGCTGACTCGATCGGGTAGGTTTATGGCGATTTTGAGTCCAGAATCGCGTTTTGGGGCACTCGATCGAGTAACAAGGGGTACTCGATCGAGTAGGGGGTCACTCGATCGAGTAGCCTAGATACTCGATCGAGTGGGTTAGAGATCAGAAGGTCTGTTTGGTTCTGGAGTTTGGGTACTCGATCGAGTACATGGGGGCACTCGATCGAGTAGCCCGTTACTCGATCGAGTGGGTTTGGATACTCGATCGAGTAGGTTCTGGGCAGCGTGTTTTCGTGTTTTTGAAGTTTCGTACGTTGTTCATATCTACCCTTTTCTTATATATATATGTATAGTTTCAAGATGCCGCCAAAGAGAAATGCTTTGTACGCGAGAGCAGAGCTTATGACCACGGATGACATCGTTAAGATGTTGGAACACCAGGACGCTCTTCATCGAGACCCCTGAAGAGAGTGAATGAGGACAAGGATAAGAGTAAGGAGAAGGAGGTTGACCATGCTAAAGTCAGCCTCTATATTGCGAGGTTTAACCCGAAGGAGTACAAGGGAGTTGAGGAGCCTAACCATCTTGATAGTTGGCTGAGGGAGATGGAGAACATACTAGATTTAGTTCATTTGTCCGATGAGATGAGAGTGGATCAGCCGCATTCTATCCGAGGGAGGCGGTGGCAAGTGGTGGGATTCCGTGAAAGTGAGTGCCAAGGAGATATATACCAACCAAGGGTTACCTGCTATACCTTGGGAGGAGTTTTGTAGGGCTGTGAGGAAGGAGTTCGTGCAGAACATGTGAGGAGTAAGTTGAGAGAGGAGTTCGATAAGTTTAAGATGACGGTGAGATGTCTGTTTGAGTACTACAGCAGTTCAATGAGAAATCTAGATATCCGAGGATATGGGTTTGAGTGAGGAGAATCGGCTTTGAGGTTTGAGAGAGGGCTAACCACGAAAATTATGGATAAGTTACCCGTGGGAGTCCTTACCGATGTAAAGGAAGCGTATGAGAGGGCTGGGAGAGCTGAGAGACTAGTGGAGATGGCTCGGGAGAGGTCGGTGGAGAAAAGAGGAAGTCGAGAGCGAGGGTGGTGGTCAATCTAATTTCAAGAAAGGCAACCACAATCAATCTAAGGGATTTTCTTCGGGTCCGGGTTTAGTCTTTGGAACTTCCTTTGGGCGAGGCCGTGGGAGTGTGAGCAATAGCCGGGGAGTGACTGCTTTGGTTGTGGTGGCGTAGGCCACAAGAGACATGAGTGCACGAGTGCACCGGGATCTTTCAGAGACCGCACGAGCTTTGCGAGCAATGGACCACTGGATCATGGCCAAACCGGGAGGTCGAGCTACCAGAGTGGAGGCAACCGCAACGGAGGTAATTCTTATCGAAGACACGGCGAACAACAACAACAACAATCAAGGGTCGGGTGCTAAGCCGACCGCATCGCCCGAGACCGTCCAGGGAGGTGGGCGGAAGACCGATGGCAAGTTGTTCATGATGGACAAGAAGGCGGTGAGGAAGATGCGCACGTTATCACCAGACATTCCTTGTTAATGGTATTCCTACGTTTGTTTTGTTTGATCGGGGCTTCTCGATCGTTTGTGTCTTCGAGTCATGTAAAACAGTTGGGTTTGAGAGTATATGAGTCTGTTAGGGAGCAAGTTTTCATACCTTCGGGTGAGTCTGTATCGTGTGGGAGGTTGTTTAGAGATGTATCTTTGATAGTTGGGCAAGTCAATTTCCCGGTAGACTTGCTAGAGTTTCCTTTTAATGGTTTTGAGATGATAGTTGGGATGGATTGGTTAGGAAAGTATAAAGCTAAGATAGATTGTCATCAAAAGAAAGTGTCCCTAAGAGGTCCTAAGGGTGTTAGTGTGTCTTACCGTGGGTTTCTAGTCAAACCCAAAGTTAAGTTGATTTGTTGTCACCCCGAAGTCGTATCCGAGGAAGGGATGTCCTCCGATTTTGTGCCATGTGAGAGATGACCGGATAGAGAGCCCGACGATTGACGAGATACCGGTGGTGGGAGAGTTTGCAGATGTTTTTCCAGAGGAGATTCGGGTTGCCAGAAGAGGGAGATAGATTTCACCGTTGAGTTGAAGCCGGGGACGGGGCCAATCTCTAAGGCACCGTGCGTATGTATGGGTCCTAAGGAGATGGAGGAGCTTAGGAAGCGATTGGATGATTTGATAGAGAAGGGATACATTAGACCAAGTGTATCGCCTTGGGGAGCACCAGTTCTTTTCGTGAAGAAGAAAGATGGGAGTTTGAGGTTGTGCATAGATTACCGGGAGCTGAACCGTGTGACGATAAAGAACAAGTATCCTTTGCCAAGGATAGATGACCTGTTTGATCAGTTGAGTGGTGCAACAGTCTTTTCTAAGATTGATTTGAGGTCGGGGTACCATCAGGTGAAGATTAGAGATGTGGACATACCGAAGACAGCTTTCACGTCGAGGTATGGCCATTATGAGTATGTGGTGATGCCATTTGGGTTGTCTAATGCGCCGGTAGTGTTTATGGATTTGATGAATAGGATCTTCAGACAGTTCTTGGACCAAGTCGTGGTGGTGTTTATCGATGACATCTTAGTCTACTCTAAGACTAAGGAGGAGCATGAGGAGCATCTGAGGATCGTGTTGCAGACTTTGAGAGATCATAAGTTGTATGCTAAGCTGTCCAAGTGTGAGTTCTGGTTGGAGAAAGTTGCTTTTCTGGGGCATGTAATCTCTAAAGATGGGGTAGCTGTGGATCCGGCGAAGATTGAGGCGGTGACAAAGTGGGAAGCAGAAGAATGTTCTTGAGGTTAGGAGTTTCTTGGGTTTAGCTGGATACTACAGGCGGTTCGTGAAAGATTTCTCCAAGATAGCTAGACCGATGACAGCGTTGATGAGGAAAGAGAACAGGTTTCGTTGGGATGAGAGTTGTGAGACGGCGTTCCAAACCTTAAAGGAGCGTTTGACCACAGCTCCTGTCCTCGCATTGCCTGAAGGGAGCGAGAATTTTGCGGTTTATACTGATGCTTCGAAGAATGGGCTAGGTTGTGTGTTGATGCAGAATGGTAAAGTGATTGCCTATGCTTCTAGGCAGTTGAAGCCTTATGAGGAGAATTACCCTACTCATGATCTGGAGTTGGGTGCAGTGGTGTTTGCTCTCAAGATTTGGAGACATTACCTTTATGGAGCAATCTTTAAGGTATTTTCTGATCATAAGAGTCTCAAGTACATCTTCACGCAGAAGGAGTTGAACATGAGACAGAGGAGGTGGATGAAGTTGATTGGCGATTATGACATGGAAATCATCTACCATGAAGGAAAGCCAATGTTGTAGGCGATGCTTTGAGTAGGAAGAGTGTACATTCTTTTGTGCTCTATCTTTGATGAGGTGAGAGATGAGGTAGCGAGGTTCGGGATACATATGATGCAGAAAGGAGATGCCATGGGTGATATGACAAGACTGACTTGAGTTTTATGATGATATTCGGGATAAGCAGGCTTTGGATCCTAAGATAGTGGAGTGGAGAGCTGGGGTAGAGAAAGGGACAGTGTCCCGGTTTTCCATTCATACAGATGGTAGTTTGAGGTTTGATGGTAGGTGGTGTGTTCCTAATGATGAGGAGTTGAAAAAGATTATCATGACAGAGGCACATTGCACACCATATTGAGTGCATCCGGTGGAGATAAGCTTTACAAAGATTTGAAGAAAACGTTTTGGTGGCCTGGGATGAAGAAAGAGACAATTTGAGTTTGTGTCCCGTTGTTTGACATGCCGAGAGTAAAAAGGGGAACAGAGAAGACCACAAGGTAAGGTTGGTCTTTGGAGGTGCCTCGAGTGGAAGTGGGAATCCATTTCCATGGATTTCATTGTGGGTTTACCTAAGAGTCAACAAGGTAACAATATGATTTGGGTGATAGTGGATCGTCGACCAAGTCACTCACTTTGTTCCAATGAAAGATACATGGACTAAGGCACAATTGGCTATGGCCTATCGAAAGAACGTGCTTAAGTTACATGGAGTCCCTAAGGACATAGTGTCTGACAGAGATGCGAGGTTTATATCGAGGTTTTGGAAGGAGTTGCAGGAATCGTTGGGGACAAATCAAGATGAGTACTGAGATTTCATCCCGCGACTGACGGGCAGATCGAGAGAACAATCAAGACTCTTGAGGATATGTTGCGAGCTTGTGTGATGGATTTTGGTGGTAGCTGGGAGCAGAGGTTGGACTTGATAGAGTTTTCTTACAACAACAGCTATCACACCAGTATTGGTATGGCACCGTTTGAGGCTTTGTATGGGAGGAGATGTAGGAGTCCGATCTGTTGGGACGATAGTGCCGAGACAGTCAGAATGTTCTGAAATGTTCCGGATATTTCTATTCCATGTTTTCGCAATCTTTTAATCTTTGGCAAATAATTTCCCGTAATATTCATACAAAATATTAAGGAAAATAAGATTAACCCGTTATTCCATAACCAAAACACGAAAATCTTTCTTCCGCAGGAGGAAACCACTTGGAAAAGGACGCAGCAGGTGATGCGCCTCTTCCAAGAGACGCAGTGCCTGCTGCGTCTCTTCCCAAGTCCTTTTCTGCGTATTTTTCGTATCTTTTCATATCTTTTCGAGATTCACTTTCAAAGTTTCTCCGAAAACCCTAATTTCCTCTGTGTGATTAGTATAAATAGAGACCTTCGGTCTCACATATTTCTCACGCGAGTGTCCGCCCTTCTCTTCTCCCTTTGCATTCTAGACCACGTTCTTACTTTTTGGCGTCTACATGCTTGAACATTCGACCACGTAAGCTCGGATCTTTCTGAGTACCAGCCTCGTTTTGCATGACCTACCAATTTGACCAACTCCACCATAATCAACTTAATCAATCTATTTAATTTCCTCTTACGAGGGCACTTTTGTCTACATTCGAGTCGAGCATCACTAAACGTTAACTTAGTTCATCTCGTTTCGTCAAACATGTAAGTCTGAGGGTGTATAATCCATCTTTTAATTATTGTTTTTTATTATTGTAATCATATTGTAAGGTTTATGTCGAAAGTATTCTTAAAACCGATTTCTAAAACCGTGATTAAAACCCTTTTACGGATTTATCAAGATGACGTCGAGAAAGGACGCAAAGAATCGCGCGCCTCTTGAAGCGACGCAAAGACTGGGCCGCACCTCTTCGTGAGGCTGCCGCAGTTCCTGCTTCCTTTCTTCTTCCTTCGTCTTTTGATAATTCGATTGTTTTGTTTCGTTTTCAATTGTTCATCTTTCTTTCAATCCGATAATTTGAACATAATAATTCTAACATGTAAATAATTCATTGTTAATTCGTCATTAAATCCCGACTTAAATCCCTTATAATCCAATATTTGCGGGTTTTCGTCATTAAAGTCAATTCGGGTTTTAAAGATTCGATCCATCAATATTGAGTCTCTGGAATTCGTCCTTGATATATTTTTCATCTGTAATTTATCGTCGCCGTCATTAATTCGTCATTAATAACCTGTTTAGTCTAATTAATTTGTTTAGCTTGTAATGAATTAACCTTATAATCCTGTAAATATTCGTTCTAATCGGTTTTATTCCCTGTTTATTATTTTTATGACCCTTAGTCATATGTAAATAACCTGCTAATCACTTTCATCCGAGTCAATTATTCATAATCGATCATTAAAATCACCAACGAACATTAACAATTTGGATCCGGCTTCACAGCCAGAACTGAGCCAAGGAACGGACGCAGCAACTGTTGCGCCTAGTTTATTAATTACGTATTAACTAACTATTAATCGTATTATCACCTTAATTCTTGTTCGTTAAATTATTTATTTATTCTTTCTCAAATTATCCGTTTTAAAAGTATTTTCGACATAAATCATTTAATCCGATGTAATTATTGTAATTTTCATTATTATATTTATTGTATTTCTTGTATCATATTGTTTGTATGTTTTCACATGTAATAAACCTAAATCTCTACCTCGACATTAAATGCATGTTAAACTTACGTGTTTACCGACTTAGTTAATTCTTACATGTTAGGATTAATCTAATGGATGTTGCATTGCATGCATATAAATTGACAATATATCAAGTATAGATAATTTTCCTAATCATTAGAGAGGCCGCTATCGAGGCGGGCGGGATTAGGTGTTCGATCAAAAGAGCTTCCTAATACGTACCCTCACTCCTTACTCCAGATCTATGTAATACTCCGTATTTATAGTCTTGGGGGTACTCTATCGAGTAGGCCTTACTCTGTCGAGTAAGGGTAAGTGGCGAAGCAAAATAGTTTCTGACCTGTTGGGCACTCGATCGAGTAGCTGGGGCACTCGATCGAGTAGGGGGGTACTCGATCGAGTACCTTGGGTACTCGATCGAGTGTCCGGTTTTACGGGGGAGTTTTCTCGGGTTTTGTTAATTACGCGATTAAGGTATTTGAACATATTCGTAATTGTTCTAAATCACTTTTTACAAAACCTAAAACCTGTATAAGAGAGAAAGCAACTAGTCTTCTTCCTAATCACGTTCTTGACAATTCCCGGAGTTCAGACGGTCAGTTCGTATCGTAGTTCGTGTCGTTGGATTCCTTGCGTCGAGGGTAAGCTTTTAATATAATTTCTATAATGTTTTGATAAGATTGATGAAACCCTAATTTAGGAATTGGGGGTTTTTATGAGTAGTATTTGAATGGTAGCATCTATGTGTTGTATGATAGGAGGAGAATTCGTAGAGGAGCCGTTTTGATGTAGATACCGTCTGCGTGTTGTGCTTTCGGTAGGATTTCTACTCGATGTATTAGTCCCATAATGGGATATTGGTGATGTCTTGTAGTTAGTTGTTTGATATGATGATTGTGATTGTGATTGTGATTGTGGTTGTGTTTGTTGATGGTTCTCGAGATGCGTTCTCGACTGAGTGGGGTCACTTGCGGGAGTGATCTCACGCCCTAGTTTCGCCCTTCGTGGAACCCGCCACGAAAGGGGATGTGCACATTAATGGACGGGGTTATCGCTCGTACGATGAGCGGGGCTTAGGTGGGAACGGTGCGGTCCCCCCATGGTGGGTGGTCCGGTGGACGAAGATTGAGATGATGGGAGTTGGTGGGTGTGTGTGTGTGATTCAATTGTCTGTTTGTCTTATTGTTGTTATCTATATTGATTGTGTGATTAGATCGACCCGGTGTTGTTTTGTAAACCTGCGGTGATCCATTCGGGGATGGTGAGCGGATATTGAACAGGTATAGAGATGAGTACCGGGATAGCGGGATGGCCACGACATGACGATAGAGTCTTCCATTTGTAGTTTAGCATTTATTTACATTTCAATTGAGAACAGATAGTTTGGAATAATGTATTGCACTTTCAGTTTGGTTTCGAGGATTGTATTTATTCATTAAACTATTTACAATAAATGTTGTTTCTGTTTTGTCTATTTGATTATCATACCTCGGGCGACCGAGATGGTGATGTCTTCATACCTGAGTGGTCCTGGTAAGGCACTCGGAGTATGGGGGTGTTACAATCTATGTGAACATCTGTGTTCATTGGCATCCACGAGAGTCATTCTAGACATAGAATGCTAAGCTTAACGAGTTCTTAGTGTTCATGTCACTACTTTGTGTCTTGACATGGCACGAGGTATTCGAACGATTTCCAATTTTCCACAATAAATTGGTGGCGACTCCACAAATGCAAACGCTTGTTTCCCAAGCGCCCCCGTGGGCCCGCGTCCACAGTTTGGCGACTCCGCTGGGGAGTAATACACTTACGTGTAGCCAAAAGGGTGAAACTTGAACAAGGTTAAGGAATAGTTTGTACAAGACAATTGTCGGTTTTCATAACTCGATCTTCCTAGATCGTTTATTCAGCCTTCCTAGGCCCAACCCAACCCATTCGACCAATCGTCCCGTCTAAACGGTCCTAATTCTTATTTGGGCCCAAGGATGGATAGCGATTGACATCATCCATACCATGGTACTTACTCTTATTTGTATCAAGGACTTTCACTACTTGAGGAAATGGACTAGGAATCGGCCTTACTCTTGTTTGGTACGAACCTCTCCACAGACTTCGGGTTTGATTGTTCGGTATGGCAGCCCACCCTTTAAACCAAAACCCTTTTAAATGCACTCAGCATCCCGTTATAATGCTTGTATAATGTTTGTACCATATGTGATCATCATTTCTAAAATAAACCATGACGATTTTTTTTAAAATCCTTCTTTAAAATGTAAAAAATTTCGAAACTTGGGCCTAATATTAGCGCAAAATCAGCCGAAACTCTGTCCAATTGTCGAGTCAAAATTCGGGCCTTAAAACCCATTTCAAAACCTCACTTCGAGTCCACTCCTACAACTACACTAAAGTTGACTAGGACCAACATTTTTCAAACTCTGTCATTTCCTCAAAACTCACTTGACTCAAGTGGCACACTCCCACTTCACGAGTCAAAACATTTCTTTTCGAGTAAGTGTGCTAGAATGGTCGATCGTGTTTTGATTCGTCGTCGATCTCTTATTCAGTTTCCAAGATGCTTGAAACAAGCGACGTGAACTTCAACCAACTCCAGAATTGTAATGATCAAATCCTAGCCGCGCTAGCTCGTCTCCAAGTTACTCAAGACCAAATGTATGATCGCCTTGACACCATTGAGGGCCGAATATATGCCGTGGAAACGAGGATGCCTCCTCGAGAAAGTGAAGTGTTTGATGAATTTGTGAACAACTTCGGGGACGAAAACCCTCCCATAGGTATGACTGCAGCTGAAAAACGACTCCAATACTTGGAAGAGCAATTGATGTATCTCAAAGGGGATGATATTTATAGGGAAAACAATCGCAAATATGAGGCCGTGAGTTCCAAGTTGCCAACCAATTTCAACATGACGGATATCTCTAAATTCAAGGGGCCTGAAAACCCTTTGAACCATATCCGTGCTTTCAAGGATTACATGTCTATCAAAGGCATTAAATCCGAGATGTTCTTAAGGATCTTTCCTTAATCTCTTGACACCATCCCAAAACATTGGTTCTATTCACTAGAGCACAAGAAAATCGCTACCTGGGATGATGCCGCAATCGAGTTTGCTAAACAATATGCGGATAATGCTGAAATCCAGGTCAACATGCGCACTTTAGAGGTTCTTACCCAAAATGACAAAGAAGTTTTCACCGACTTCCTAAGTCGGTGGAGGAAGACTAGTACTCAACTTGTTGAACGTCCGGATGAAACTACTCTCGTGGAGAAATTCGTGGACAACCTAAAACTCATCTATGCAAATCATTTGAGGTATCAAAACATTAAGACCTTCAAAGATTTAACCGTACTAGGGACGAGGATCGAAGATGACATCCGTAAAGTGCTCTTGTCCAAAACGATAGGTCGTGGATATCAAGGCTCAACAAGTCGTTCTTATGGCTCTACTAGCAAAACTGATGAAGTTAACCTTCTCGAGCCATCTAAGAAGAATACCCCTCTAAGGAAATTCACAAATCTAGGGGACGCATATTCCAACGCTCTGAAAACGTTGATGAAGCTGGGTAAACTTCAACCCATAGGCCCTACACCCGAACCAAAAAAGCAATCCAAGTTCTGGGATGAGAATTTGTATTGCGAATACCATAGAGGTAAGGGACATGATACAGAAAAATGCTACAAACTGAAAAATGTACTTCAAGATATGATTGAAGATGGTCGCCTACCAATACCACCTGGAGGTAAGCCTAACAACACTCAGAATCTTCTTGGAGTTCTGATGATTACAAGTGATGAATCTACCTTAGATTGCTCACATCTTATCTCCCCAAAAGAAGAGGTGATCAATGGGATATGGACGGATAGCGAGGAAGATATCTACCTCCAAGATCTTCCCTTAATCAAGAGCGCCGAAAGCATCATAGATGAGATCATTACCACACTGACACAGAAACCAACACCAATCAGCAGAAAGGATGGAGAAAATCGATCAAGTGGACAAACAATCAAGGAAGACTCTTCAAGCTCACCACTGGAGAAGGAGAGATGTTCAAAGGAGAACTAGAAGACGATGAATTCGAGTCAGAGTCGGAGTCAGAGTCGGAGTCTAGAGAAGTTCCTAGAGAGTCTCCTCCTGTCGTCATTCTCACTCCCCTCGTTTCTCCTAGCTTGGTGTCAAATAGCAATAGTAGTTCGGGAAATGTCCCAACCGCTGTCCCTTTACCGCCACTGACTACAGATCAGATGGCTTATTTGTTTCAAATTTTCTCAAATCTTAATATGAATAAATCAGGTTCTGATTACTCTTCGTGTTATCTTGAATGCAATTCTGTTTACAATGATACTGAGAATGACCCAGACCCAGACTCAATCGAAATACCTCCCTACATAGCCAAAGAAATACTACAAGAGAGGGAAGGGGTACCAGTGATAGAAAATACTGAACCCATCAACGTAGGAACTGAACTAGAACCCCAAGAACTTAGGATAGGGACAATCTTGAGCCCCGCCGAAAGGGCCAATTTCATAGACCTCCTGCACGAGTTCAAAGACGTTTTTGCTTGGTTCTACAAAGATATGCCAGGGATCGACAGGGACATTGCAGAGCATAGAATCCCAATCAAACCAGGTTTCAAACCCGTGAAACAGAAGCTTCGTCGAATGAGGACAGAATGGGCTCTCAAAATCAAAGAAGAAGTCGATAAACAATTCAAAGCCGGTTTCATCAAAGTTTCCGAGTACTCAGACTGGGTAGCTAACATAGTACCCGTACCCAAAAAGGATGGGAGAATCCGTGTTTGTGTTGACTTTAGAGACTTAAACAAAGCGAGTCCCAAGGATGACTTTCCTCTACCACATATCGACATATTGGTGGATAATACGGCAGATCACGCGTTACTATCCTTCATGGACGAATACGCAGGATATAACCAGATCAAGATGGCCTTAGAATACATGCATAAAACCGCCTTCGTCACTCAATGGGGAGCCTATTGCTACACGGTTATGCCATTTGGGTTAATCAACGCCGGAGCTACATACCAACGCACCGCAACTACGCTCTTACACGACATGATGCATAAAGAAGTTGAGCTATACGTAGATGACATGATTGTCAAGTCCAAGGAAAGAGAGGGACACATTACGAACCTTCGCAAATTCTTCTCAAGGCTACGGAAGTACAACATGAGGCTCAACCCTCAGAAATGCGCATTCGGAGTGACATCTGGCAAACTCCTGGATACGCCGTTAGCCAACGAGGTATAGAAATAGATCCTTCCAAGATCAAAGCTCTAATCGAAATGCCACAACCTCAAATGGAGAAAGAAGTTAGAGGATTCCCAGGCAAGGTGCAATACATAAGTCGATTCATATCGAAACTCACCATGATCTGCGAACCTATCTTCAAGAAGTTAAAGAAAACAGATCACACCATGTGGGATGATGACTGTCAGAAGGCTTTTGAACGAATCAAGGAAATACTAGCCAAGCCACCAGTGCTCATGCCACCTCAACGAGATCAACCTCTTGGTTTATATCTCACGGTAACTGAAACGGCCATATGGGCGCCATGCTAGCTCAAACTGTAGGAAAAGAAGAAAGAGTTATCTACTACCTTAGTAAGAAGTTCTTGGAGTACGAGTGCAAATACACACCACTCGAGAAGACATGCCTCGCTCTTGTGTGGGCAACGAAGAAGTTACGCCATTACATGCTTAGCTACTCCGTCAAAATATACTCCAAAATGGATCCTGTCAAATACCTCTTCGAGAAACCCGTTCTCAATGGACGTTTAGCAAGATGGACTTTGATGCTCTTAGAGTTCGATCTCAAGTATGTACCTTTGAAAGTTATAAAGGGGCGCGCTGTTGCCGAATTCTTCGCAGAAAATCCCATTAATGATACACAAACGATAGACACCTGGTCGTTTCCGGATGAGGATATACTCCAAACGGATGTAGACTCCTGGGACCTCTATTTTGATGGGGCATCAAATTTAAGAGGATGTGGAATAGGAGTGTTGCTCCTTTCACCTGAAGGCGAGCATACACCAATCTCTGTCAAACTCGACTTCGAGGTGACAAATAACGCTGCAGAATACGAAGCCTGTCTTATTGGATTGCAAGCGGCAGTAAGTTTAGGCATCAAGAATCTTCGAGTACATGGGGATTCATCTTTGATCATCAATCAAATTACGGGATCTTGGCAAATCCAAAGTGAAAGCTTGGCACCTTATCAAGCAAGAATAGACCAAGTAGCCCAATTCTTCGATCAAGTGACCTACCTACATCTACCTCGAGAAGAAAATCAATTTGCAGATGCTCTTGCAAAACTTGCATCTTTGATTAATATGCCGGATAACATGGTAGAAATGCCTTTATGCATCGAACGACGATCAGAGCCAGCTTATGTGCACCAAATCACCGATGACGAGGAAATTACGGAGGAACCTTGGTTCCAAGCAATCCTAAACTTCAAGCTCAATGGCACCTATCCACCAGAAATGGACAATAGGGGACAACGCGCTATCCGCTTACTAGCTTCCCAATACGTTCTCATGCAAGGAGAACTATATAAAAGAACACCTATTGGTGTAATCCTACGCTGTCTTGATCATTCACAGGCACGGAAAGTGATAGAAGAAGTCCATGATAGAGAATGTGGCCCTATGAGTGGACTCATGATGGCAAAGAAAATCACACGTTTAGGGTACTATTGGACCACGATGGAATCTGATTGCATCAAATATGTAAGACATTGCCATAATTGCCAAATTTTCGGGAACGTGCAACATGTCCCTCCTTCATTGCTTTACACCATGACATCTCTCTGGCCATTTTCTACTTGGGAAATTGACATCATCGGCAAGATCACTCCAGCCGAAACAGGAGGTCACTGTTTCATTCTAGTAGCAATCGATTATTTCACCAAGTGGGTAGAAGCGGCTTCCTACACCAGTCTTACAGCCAAGAACATGGCAAAGTTCATACAAACCAACATTATCTGTCAATATGGTTGCCCACATGAGATCATCAGTGACAATGGATCACATTTCCAAGCTGAGACTGAACAATTACTAGCCAAGTACAAAATTAAGCATCACTACTCCTCGCCATATAGACCACAAACCAATGGCGCGGTAGAGGCAGCAAACAAAAATGTTGTCACGATTCTCAAGAAAATGATTGACAACTATAGAAATTGGCCGAGCAAGATACCCTTTGCTTTATGGGGATACCGTACGTCTGTTAGGACGCCCACTAGGGCCACCCCTTTCTAGTTGACCTACGGCATGGAGGCTGTACAACCAGTCGAGCTAGAAGTACCATTCTTGCGTATTTTACTCGAAAGTCAAATCCCAGAAGCCGAGTGGAAGAGGGATAGATATGAAGAACTCATCCTCCTGGATGAACGAAGGTTGCGTGCATTACACAATGTGCAAACATACCAAGCACGTATCAAACGAGCCTTCAACAAAAGGGTTAAACCAAGGAACATCAAAGAGGGAGACTTGGTCCTCAAATCAAGCAGGGCTCTTTTACCCGTCGATCCACGAGGAAAATTCAAACCCAATTGGGCCGGGCCATTCCTAGTCAAGTCCATACTTCCAGGGGGTGCGGTTAGGATCACAGACTTCGATGGGAACGAATTTGCCAACCCGACAAACCTCGACCAACTGAAACGTTACTACGCCTAGAATAGGAGCAAAAAACGCGCCTCGCGTAACCTCACGTGTCGCTCCTGTCGCACGAAATAAACGGCCCCTGGCCAAGCTGGACTAAGCTAACGTCATCTTGCTCTTGCACTTTGACAATTTGTCATTCTCATATCATCAAATAAACTAAATTGCATTTTAGGAGTAAGCAAAGCTCATGCTTATTTTCTAAGTTCATTACAAGCTCTTGCTTAGAACAATTATTCTTTTACATTTACTCGAACTACGTACAAGGGTTTGATTTCATTTTTTTAAATGAATACGTAGGCAATCCTTCACGGGATACAACCCATTTAATTGTCTTAAATGTAAATAGAAGGACATTTGCAATTGCATTTGAAATTCGACAAGAATAATCATAGAAAATGATAACGGTTTCTTAACCACTTAACCTTTTTTTATTTCATTTCTTTAATAATAATAGTACGTTACATAATAAAAAATAAATAGGCTAGGATTCTAAAAAACCCCAACTTCTTCTTATAATAATAATAAATAATAATAAAGACTTAGGTTACTCTTCTATCTTCCCCTTGCCTTTGTCATTTTTGTCAAATTTCTTGTCCCGACCTCGAGCCGGACGCTCTTGCGCCACTTCCGACCTAATCACCAACGGTCTCTCTCGTGGTCTTGCTTTGACATTCTTGTCAACCACCATCTCGACGGCGGGAGAAGTCTTCGGTTTCTTCGAAGGATGAACAACTCGAAATCCGGCGTCTTCCTCTCCCTCAGTCAGATGCTTCTCCATCTCCTTTTCCACCTTGCGAACCTTGTATTCAACATGCTCGCGCTTCCTTAATCTCTCACGCTCCTCCGGAGTAGTAGCTTTCCTCCACCGCAGATAGGAATCTGACACCCATAGAGCACTGACAGAAGAATTCAAGAACCAAATGTTCCTCTGAGCCCATTTGATGGCCCACTCTCTTCGACTCAGTAGTAAGCGCCACGGCAGTCTGCGGGACAGTGTCAAGCTTCGAGATCATCTGCTTAAATCCAACCTGCCTCATCAACCTCTCCGGGAAGATGCATATCATAAACTCCAAGCCGGGAATGCGAACAGATCGGGTAGGATCCAAAGAAGATACTCCAATGACAGATTTGAGATGCCACCATGGTACGATCCATCTAATTAAGGGGACATCATAACCCTTCAATTTGTTTTCCCAATAATTGCAAACTCGAGTGAAGTCCACCATGTAAACCTGGTTCTCATTGCAATTGAGTGAGCATGATAAGCAGAAACATTAACTGGGGGCTCGATCAATCGAAGACGCTCCATAAGCCAGACCTACCAAAAGCAGGAATAAAAAAAAACGAAAAGAAAAAAAAAAGAAAAAAAAAAGTCTTTTACCTGCAATATAATTGGACTTCCCAAGTAAGGTAGGTCGCAATTGACTTTCCTGTTATCTAAACCCAATAGGATCTCTCCTAAGCACAGACAAGCTGAGCTCCTGCGCAGCTCCATTTGCTCAATCAAGCTCAAGAGACGAGGGTCGCCTCTCATATTCTCATCAACATGCCCTTGAAGGACATATACATGTAATAGGCAAAACCCGAATGCCCTTCGCCTCGCAACATAAGAGATGGTGGGATCTGCCCTATTGATGAATCGATCAATGAAGTCCAACATTCGCACTCCTTTAGAAGTCACAAGATGGTCAACATCAGCTCTTGCCAACCCAAGCAAGTCTCTAAACTTGTTTTTATACCCTTGAGAAGTGGAGGGAATAGCAGGCAAATGTTCCGGGTCCCAACCACCAACCGCAGCAATTTCTTCGGGAAATGGGCAAATCTCGCCTCCAGGGAAGGCAAATACGTGATAATTCGGGTCCCAATAATCAAGACAAGCATCTAGGAATGGTTTGACTACCTTGATCAGCTTCAAGCTCAAAAGCGATCCAAAATTATAAGCACCCATGTCGTGTTTCTCCACATTAGAGAATTCATTTGTCCATTCTTTTAGACGAATTTCGAGAGTATTCATGATGTATGCTTATTATGAGAGCTTTATGTAATAAAACGAAGAGATACGGAAGAATTATGAGAATAAAACCTCCCTCGACGTCTCTATTTATACTAAAAGCTGTTTCCTAAAATCCGTCAGGACAGACGCATCGGGGAACAGGCGTAGCACTTGCTGCGCCTCTTCCTCAGCATTCTTTCTGTGATTTTCCGCGATTGGATCTTTCCTAAATTCCTCAACGAATAATTTCCTATTCATACGGGTTATTATTTTGGTAAATACGTCAGGTTGCCATATTTCGTGTTTCCTAATTTCACGGGCACGCATTTCGAGGCGATATCGACATTCGGCATTTTTAGCACACTTATGCATTTCTTTTTCTTTTTCTTTTTTGGGGAATCATTTCACCAATTTAATTTATTCATTTTCAAACTTATACATTTCTTTTTCATTTTTCTTTTAGGGGAATCATTTCACTCCTATCCCACATTAACCTTCAAACTTATAGGTTTCTATTTTTTCTTTTTCTAGGGGGTAACCCTCCCTGCCGTCCGGTCATTTCCTGCAAAATTTTTGCATTTTTTGCATTTCCGAGTCATGGTTTCGCGCTAATTTAGGCCATGTGTACAAATGAATGTTCTATGTGATTTCTGTGTAAATTTCGGCAGCATGACGGCGCAAACTGTCATCTACCAAATCTGTTCAAAGCTAACATGCAGGTACAAACAAAGCAACCCAGCAGCAAAGGCACTCAGGCCATCATATATACAATCAAGAGGGGATATGTACACCAAACTGGGGGCTCGAGCCCCAAAACAAAATCTAAATGTCCAAAATGTGGGTCCTAAGATGTACAAAATGTACAAAAATACAGCCAAAAAACAAGAAACAAAAAAAAGCTACTGCTGGTCGCCGTCTAGCTCAGCAACTCTCGCCTCGAGAGCAGCAACCTCGGCGTCTCGAACCTCGATCTCCCTCAGTAGGCGAGCTGTCTCCTCCCGGGACTGGGCAAGCTCTCGCTCTAGCTCGCGCTCCCTCTGTAAACAACAAGAATTGGCTCATGTCAATCATTTCAAACATAAGGAAGATTAGAAAAATTCGAAGATGAAGTAAACGGAAGGTTCATACCTGACGTCCTCGGCCGCCAACAAGTGCCTCGATGGCAGTAGCCCGCAGTCGGTTGGCTACCCTCCACAAAGCCACGAACCGGGATGGCGCAACCTGCATTTCAAAAGAAAAATTCTCAAACGATTGGACAAACTCGAGCAAATGTGTTCTTACACAAAATTCCACAAGTTAGGAGACTCACCCTCCAAATCAGATGCTGCCACTCATCCAAGCCAGCATCTCTCACGCCACGTCAAAGTCACGTAGCTCGGAGACCGTCGTCATCCCCGTCGCGTCGGTGTACTCAAGGGTCTCGGGGTACTCTGGGGGCTCGATGCCCGCCGCCTCGACTTCCTGGAAAGTCAGGTGATTCCCATTAACCGATGATCATTCATCGTGTTCTCAAATAATCAAAAATAAAAAAGGATAAAGCACTTACCACAACCGGCCAGTACGCCAACCTCCCGTATAGGAACGCCGAGTAGTCCTCGCCTGGAAGAAGGAGGGCGTCGCCACTGACGCCAGCCAGGTCAGCCTCCCTCTCAGCCTCAGAAGGCTCCCTAAACATCGTCCGAGGAGGATCGATGGGAACCGTCAAGATATCCCGAGAGCACTGACGAGCCAAGTGCTCACCCAAGTACCACACAGGACCCATCGATGTCCTCAACAACAACCGGCTCGAGCTCCTAGGTCGAAGGACCTCAGCCACGAAGGGAGGAGCGCCAGCGTACTTCTCCCAAGGCCTAGGCACCCACTAGAAAAGCCAACGAAGGGTCATTCTTATGATCAGTTCTAAAAGTAAAAGAAGAGAGACAAACAATGCAAGGTAAAATACTCACGCCGTCCAACTGAAGAGTGTTCACCTCCCACCGACAGACGTCGTGGAAGGAACGCCGACTCCTCGTGCGACACATCACCCAATCCCTCCTAACGGGATAAGCCTTCTCCACCGGCCCCGTCCTCTTGGGCGCGAGGCCCGGAAAGTAAGAGTACACCCATGCCTGTAAAACAAGACAGTCAACAACAATCTTTCGTGATTCGACAGAAAAGGAAAGGATCTTTCATGAAATGAAGTGAAGGTTCATACCTCCAACAGCAGTCCAGGGCCGACAGCAGCAGGACAAGTCCCCTTCTCCATCAACTCCGGATGAACCATGGCCCTCATGAAGCGGATGAGGACCGCAAAACCAGCAGTGACCCAGTCCCAACGGCCTAGGTCGCTCAGGTCAGAAATAAAGGGAAGGAGCTTCGTCGAAAGCCTCTCTCCCTTGTCTCTGAGGTAGATCGAAGACAGAAACCACCAGAGCCACAAACAGACCCTCTGCTCTGCAGTGCAAGGAGGAGGAGCCGTCTCCCTCCCTTCGATCACCACCATCGCCGGGGTCTTCCCCGCAAAGTAGTCCCGAACGTAAGAACTAGGCACCAAACCAGGTACCGCAGCCGCCTTCGGCGCTAAGTTCCAGCCAATCAACCTCCTAGCCTCAGCCGAGTCAACCCTCATGGCTGTCTCCGGCCACTCCACCACCTCAGTCCCACACGGCAGACCAGAAATCATGCCGTAGTCCTCTAACGTGACCCCCACCTCACCAAAAGGCATGTGAAACGTGGAGGTCGTGTCCCAAAACCGGTCCAAGAAAGCTCGGACGAGACTGAGGTTAGCCCGAAACTTCCTCCTCGCGATATCCCTCCAAGCCTGCACCAAAGCACCGAACGCTCCCCGCTCGATCATGGCTCGTTCCTCAGCCGACAGCCTCTCATAGCACCCCATCGCCGTCGTATAGCCCGAGAACGATCTGATATTCCCGGCCTCCTGTGTTGATTTGAAACAAAAGCTATCTTTAGCTCAGATGAAGAAGAAAAGGAGTGACAAACAGAAATGAAAGAAGATGAACGAAGGGTGATGAATTCGATTTACCAAGCTCTTCACCGTCCTGTAGGACAGGTGACCCTCCGCAGCCCAAAGCATGTGCCTACTGTCCTAGGTCTCAGCCCACACAGGTGCTCCCTTCAGCTGGCGACCACCCCGTCCAACATTGGCCCGTCTTGGGGCCTCCTCCTCCTCAACAACCTCCTCCTCAAGGACCTCGTACTCGGCAGCCGTCACCGCAGCAGTAAAAGCCTCCTCCAACGCCTCCTCAAGAATCAGAGAAGGGTCAACAGCAGTGTCCACGTCCATAGGATCTCTCCCAGATGTAGAAGCCTCGTCACCTGCAAAATTAAAGTGAATGTAGGCCGCGTCAAGTGACGACAAGCCTTAATTAGGGGATTTTTGAGTTTTCGGAGCTCCGAAATCGCTCTTTTCTCGCCATCCTTGGCAATTTTCCCATAAACCCGTCTGCTCATGTGGTAATTTGGGTCAAGTCAAGCCTAAGTTGAAGCCTAGTTATGGGTTCGAGTCGGAATTTCGACAGCACATCGTTATAACGGTGATTATGCCCTAGAAGTGTCCTGAAAAAGTCGTCACAAATCAAAATTCCGAGATGGTAGGAAGTTTACCCATCATGCAAGGATTCCAAATACCAAGTTTCGTCACAAATGGGCAACCCTAAGGCTATTTTCGAAGCGATTTACGGTTTAGCTGTGAAACCGTCACAATTTCACTCAAATGCTCAAAACTCAATGAAAATTCGAAACAAATACATGGTTATGATCCTCATACAACCAATTAGCCATTTATAAAGTCAATTTTGCAAGGAAAAACCATTTGGGGGAAAAGCCCTAAATTTTCGACTAATTAGGGTCGAAAACCCTAATTTTGTCGCTCTCATTTGATCAAATACGGAAGATAAATGCAAGATTGATACACATACCTCGATTAGTCATGGAAAATGCAAGCTTTTGGATTAAATTTTGACGAAAATGGTTGGAATTTGAGAGAGAAATTAAAAGTTTATGTTTCGAAATTATGAAACAAACCCCTCTGTTTCATCGGGTTTTTACGCAGGATTGCCGCACCCAGGAAAAGACGCAGCAGGTGCTGCGCCTCTTCCTCAATTTTGCTCCATAGGAATTTTCGAAGATTCGTTATAAGTTGGTTATTTTGTGGGCCCATCTTTGGCGCGCCTCTTCCTCGATGACGTATCACATATTTGATCCGTTCGACGTATATTCGTTGCCCGGATCCGTATTTCCAAGCCAACAGCAAACTGTTGCCCTATTTTTGCCAAGATCTAGCTTGTCACAACGAGTATTTCTTCTTTGACAGGTGTTTCGACATGCCTTTATTATGTTCCCCCAGCGAGAGTACACGGATAGACATTCCCTCTCGAGACATGGAGATCAGTTCCCGATTATGTTCCCCCAGCGAGAGTTCACGGATAGACATTCCCTCTCGAGACATGGAGATCAACATCGACCCCGAGCTATTCCGAAGTTTGCTTGAAGCTGACTATAAGCATATTTCCCCCAGCGGTTCCAGACCATGTCCTCATGTCTTCTCCCAATATCGCGTTTCCCCTGGAGTTTCAAGGAATTTCAGGTATGGTCTCTTCTTATGGCTGGCGAGCCTCCTTATGTAGTCTGATGGACTTTAAACGACCCTCCCCGATAGTCGACAGACTCTAAAATGTTCCCGACGACAAGTCCTTGGCTCAGACCCCTTGAGCCGCCTCGCGTCGCCATAGTCGTCAGGTTGTAATCTTCGATTGACCTCCTGCAAGCCACCCGGTGATGATTGGGCCGCATGTTTGGTACGCGGAACGATTTGTGACAGTTCGTAAGTTTATCGTCATGTGATCACTCAAACACTTGTGTCAACCTCTTAATTGTCATCTACGTGCCGATACGGTCGTTTTGACAGTAATTAGAGTACATTTGGAGTCCGGGTAAAAAAACCGTCTTCATTTTCTAAAACCGAGTCAGAATGTTTTGGAATGTTCCGGATATTTCTATTCCATGTTTTCGCAATCTTTTAATCTTTGGCAAATAATTTCCCGTAATATTCACACAAAATATTAAGGAAAACAAGATTAATCCGTTATTCCATAACCAAAACACGGAAATCTTTCTTCCGCAGGAGGAAACCACTTGGGAAAGGACGCAGCAGGTGCTTCGCCTCTTCCCAAGTCCTTTTCTGCGTATTTTTCGTATCTTTTCATATCTTTTCGAGATTCACTTCCAAAGTTTCTCCGAAAACCCTAATTTCCTCCGTGTGATTAGTATAAATAGAGACCTTCGGTCTCACATATTTCTCACGTGAGTGTCCGCCCTTCTCTTCTCCCTTTGCATTCTAGACCACGTTCTTACTTTTTGGCGTTTACGTGCTTGAACATTCGACCACGTAAGCTCGGATCTTTCTGAGTACCAGCCTCGTTTTGCATGACCTACCAATTTGACCAACTCCACCATAATCAACTTAATCAATCTATTTAATTTCCTCTTACGAGGGCGCTTTCGTCTACATTCGAGTCGAGCATCACTAAACGTTAACTTAGTTCATCTCGTTTCATCAAACATGTAAGTCTGAGGGTGTATAATCCATCTTTTAATTATTGTTCTTTATTATTGAAATCATATTGTAAGGTTTATGTCGAAAGTATTCTTAAAACCGATTTCTAAAACCGTGTTTAAAACCCTTTTTACGGATTTATCAGAAGACAGACGTCGAGAAAGGACGCAACAACTGCTGCGCCTCTTCGAAGCGACGCAGCACCTGCTGCGCCTCTTCGTGAGGCTGTCGCAGTTCCTGCTTCCTTTCTTCTTCCTTCGTCTTTTGATAATTCGATTGTTTTGTTTCGTTTTCAATTGTTCATCTTTCTTTCAATCCGATAATTTGAACATAATAATTCTAACATGTAAATAATTCATTGTTAATTCGTCATTAAATCCCGACTTAAATCCCTTATAATCCAATATTTGCGGGTTTTCGTCATTAAAGTCAATTCGGGTTTTAGAGATTCGATCCCTCAATATTGAGTCTCTGGAATTCGTCCTTGATATATTTTTCATCTGTTATTTATCGTCGCCGTCATTAATTCGTCATTAATAACTTGTTTAGTTAAATTAATTTGTTTAGCTTGTAATTAATTAACCTTATAATCCTGTAAATATTCGTTCTAATCGGTTTTATTCCATGTTTATTATTTTTATGACCCTTAATCATATGTAAATAACCTGCTAATCACTTTCATCCGAGTCAATTATTCATAATCGATCATTAAAATCACCAACGAACATTAACAATTTGCAATTCCGGCTTCACAGCTTAATCGAGCCGAAGGAACGACGAAAGAATCTGCGCCTCTTCCAAGGGACGCAGCTCTGCTACGCCTATTCCTGGTTGATTTATGTCCCTGAACTCCCGTGTTGCTTTGACCTAGTTTATTAATTACGTATTAACTAACTATTAATCGTATTATCACCTTAATTCCTGTTCGTTAACTTATTTATTTATTCTTTCTCAAGTTATCAGTTTTAAAAGTATTTTCGACATAAATCATTTAATCCGATGTAATTATTGTAATTTTATTTATTGTATTTCTTGTATCATATTGTTTGTATGTTTTCACATGTAATAAACCTAAATCTCTACCTCGACATTAAATGCATGTTAAACTTACGTGTTTACCGACTTAGTTAATTCTTACATGCTAGGATTAATCTAATGGATGTTGCATTGCATGCATATAAATTGACAATATATCAAGTATAGATAATTTCCCTAATCATTAGTAGAGGCCGCTATCGAGGCGGGCGGGATTAGGTGTTCGATCAAAAGAGCTTCCTAATACGTACCCTCACCTCTTACTCCAGATCTCTGTGAACATCCGTGTTCATTGGCATCCACGAGAGTCATTCTAGACATAGAATGCTAAGGGTAGCGAGTTCTTAGTGTTCATGTCACTACTTTGTGTCTTGACATGGCACGAGGTATTCGAACGGTTTCCAATTTTCCACAATAAATTGGTGGCGACTCCACAAATGCAAACGCTTGTTTCCCAAGCGCCCCCGTGGGCCCGCGTCCACACACCGATTTTAGTTAATTTAAAACGGCATTCCCAAAAATGTGGTTTAATTCCATAAAATGAACATGTGATAACTGAGACTGGTTTTATAAGATTAACAAATTAGATTAACTTACAACATCTACCAATATTCCATTTTGTAAGCATACGACAGTGTAAATGGTGAATGGTGGTACGCAAAACAACATGTATCTCAATTATATACGTAGCCTGTTTGGAGGATTTTTTTTAGATCTTTAAACAATAAAAATTTGTTTTTGACTATCTACCATTAAGACTGGTTGTTCCCTATGAACCTCTTGTGAAATATATAACATGAAATCAAATTTTTTAGATGTGAGATATATTTTTTAGTGAATTAATGGTCAAACTTTTCATAATTTGACCTCCAGAAAACAAATTAAGAGTAGTACTTTATATTCAACTAAACCCATATGGGATACCTCATAGTTAACCATTAACAAAAAAAAAAAAAATGAATATTTCCATTTTGTTGCCCTGAGGTTTAGCCTAATTTCACTTTAGTGCCCCGATGTTTGCAGAATTCCACTTTGGTGCCTTGAAGCTTTGACTACTTACCACTTTAGTGACCTGTACATAACATTCTTAGTATTTTATACTCACTCCGTTCATCTTTTATCTTTCCACTTCTCTAATATATGTGGGGAGTATTTTATTGAAATGAGAAGATAAAAGATGAATGGAGGGAGTATTAAAAAAATATTTTGAACATAAAAGCCTTTTTTTTTTGCAATATTATGTTGATTATACTATTTTGTATGCAGTTTAATATCCAATTTTGCACTTTATTTTACTGAAAATGTAATTAAAATAAAAGTTGACTATTAAATGTTTTAGTTCACCAAAATAAAATTTTATTCAAAACTCAGGTTACCAAAGTGGGAAATAGTCGAAACCTCGGAAAACCAAAGTGCAATTATGCAAACCTCGGGACAATAAAGTGTTGGAAAATATGTCCTCAACAATAGTGTGATCAAATGATTTAATATCATAATTAATATCATAATTATATGTCACATGTCTCATGACTTACAATTGTACAATTGACAAAAATAAAATGGACTCCATATTACACATATAAACCGATATATTGGTGGGCATTTTCAAAGCTAGAGTTTCTAAGAGTGACCCAACAACTACAAGGCATGTTCAAAGCTTAATAGAGGACATAGGAACGCATAGAACAAAGGAGGAAAGACGGTCGCGGCTGCACGATAATAAGACATGAATGTGGATGTGCCAAACTCAAATTGTAGTACATGAAGGAAAAACTGAAAGACAGATGTGTGGTTCCTGAGGGGGCATGGCAGGTAATGAGCATCTCTAGCTCCATATCTAATTTATCTCCTTATCATAGATATGTCTGACTTTAGATACGAGTATAATAGTATAATATTAAGAAAAATGCTAGTTACAGTATATGGGAGCATACATCACATAGGTTTGTTTAGTGCTTGTGTTGTCTATTTATAAGTCTTTATAAGTCTACTGGACGACTTGATTTATCAAACATTTCATTTAACTAAAAGATTCTATGGTGTTACTTACAAGTGGAATAATATTAATTAACACAAGATCGTCAACCAATGCATATCAACTAGCAAGGGGATTAAGGTCGTGCTGCCCAGCCGTGATCTGCTCACCCCTGCCCACTGCCCAGGCCTGACCATTGCCCGTAACAGGGCTGGCAGATGCTACACAGGTAGCTTGGCAGTATGCAGCAACAAGCATTACAACAGCCTGCATACGGACCTGCAAAGTCCCAGAAATTCGTGCCACAACAGTCCATTTCTGCCTAAGAACAAAGTCAAAACATCCCAACGTTGGTCCTCACACACCCGTCCCAAACATACTCAGAAATGCATACAACCCACATAAGTTTCCTTTAATCAAACCATAACCTATGAATAAACCAACTATGCATCGTCCAAAAGTACCTGCAAACCTGACTCAAAGACACACCCAATTTCCGCCTTAAAACAATCCCTCATCAGTCTACAAAACAGCCTGCACAATGCATTATAATGGTCCCAAAATGCACAAAAAGCCCATCTCACAAAACAGCATTATACCGTTCCAAAATAAGCACCAAAACAGTCCCAAAATCAGCATTATACCGTCCCAAACCATGATCTCTTGTAGCAAAATCAAGCTCACTTAATGACCAAACTAACTGACACAACATCACGGATAACTTGTCATTCCATAATCAATCACCATTAACAATTCTAACCCTTGATTAATAATAAACAACCCACACTGTAGTACTTGTTACATCCGCGTTTTCACTCAAATTTCGCATCGAATCTCAACGTCAAGCACCAACAATGTAACCCATGTCAAAATAAATGCCCACGAAAATCAAATGTATAATTACTACTAATTATATTATTAATAATTAAAATAAAACAAGATCATGTGTTCATTTTATACACTATAAAATCTAATGAACAACAACGAAAATACTCTACTGCAACCATTCATTAAAAAGAACGAAAACAAACATATGCTTTTGACAACAAATCAACAGAGAAGTCCCTACATCAAAAACAAAGAGGAAAAATCGTGTTATGAAGCTCACCAAGCAGTAGTGAGGGGCGAATTAGCACAATTTATAAAGTTCATACGTTAAGAAACAACCCATTCCTCAAACACTCCGTCACCTCATGAATAACAACAACCGAATCCGGGCTTAAAGACAAAATTTAACACGATAATTTCGAGCATACAAATGAGAAAAAGGTAAAGAACTAAACTTTATCAAACAAGGACATATAAAACGACACATAAGACGGAAATTTCGACGTTTTTGTCGAGTAACCTATCACCGTTACCTTTTTGCCCTTCAATGGACACGATTTCGCCGCAAAACTGCTCTGGGTTGTCCAATCTTGCATCTAGAAAGATGGAGAATAGAATGAGGAAGCTAAAGGTGTAAAGATTGGCGAAAATGGTTGAGAAACGAGGTGGGGATCTGAGGTTGAAGACGGGATGAAAATGGAGTTTATGTTTTGATTGTTTATCGTTGTTGTTTGCTGAGAGATGTTACTGTTGGTCGAAATGGGAAAGTGAAGGGGAAGGTGACGGGTCTATTTTTTTTGTGTGAGGATAATAATAATAATAATAATAATAATAAAAGAATTATATAAAATATATAATAATATATAAAGGAGATATTTAGAGGTAGAGTGTAAGGGGGTAGGTGAGTGTGTTGTCGCTATAGGATAGGTCGAGAAAAGATTAGTCTCACTAGTGGAAATGTGACGGTCTATAGCTAGACGGAAATTATTATTATTATTATTGTCATTATCATTGTCCGACCAAAAATATGTACACATAAATTCTTATATAAATTGTGCCTCAAGAATATAATTTAATAATACGTATTTTCATAAAGATGAGCTTTTATATAATACGTTTATAAAAATCGTGTTTGACATAAAATTAATTAAATTGAATAATTTAAAAATGTATAATAAAGTGACTTAACGGTTTAATAAATTTTAAATGTCAAAATGGGAAATTCACGGGTGTTACAATCACCCCATCTTTTAAAAAAGTTTCTTCCTCGAAACTTGAAAGTAGAAATGAAAGGTTATATAAAATAAAACTGGAATTTGGAATCGGTAACCAAAACATTTAAAAGGTTACTTATCGTAAGAATTATAATTCTTTCAAAAGTTCCAACTAAAATTTTCCGACAGAACCAAGTCGAAAGGCAAATCATTTGTATAAATCAAAATCAAAACACTTTCAAAAACATTAACGGGTTTTCAAAAGTGTAAGTCTCATTCATGGAACGAAATTGCTCTTGTCGTGCACACAAGAACGCTAACTTTCCAAGTCAAAGACAGATTTAAAACAAAAATCAATCGCCGACAAGCGTAGAACAAGTTATCAAACGTCTCCAATAACGAGTTCTAACATCCTATCAACGTTAAAATCAAAAGAAAAAGGTAATTCAATCAGATTTTCTTTTGCAAAAGCCAAAATAGAGATAAAGGTTTCATCTTTAAACTCAAAAGGGAGTCAAATTCCTGAAAATATAACATTAAACTTTCACCAAGAAATTTTAAATGGATTAAAGTTAACAGGGATTGTATAAAATTTAAAGGAATTTCGGGTTTAGCAATTAAAATTATGATAAATGAGTTTATATTCAAACAACAAATAAGGAACTAAATCAAATTTTTCATTTTCGAACCTTTTAAAATAGGTAAAGTTTGCAAAAGTAACATCAACTTTTAACAACAAATCAAAACTGGTAGCTTGAAATATTTAGAAATTGTATGAAATGAAAAGCAATCTAGACAATATAAATACGAAGTACGCTAAGAGAGTCCAAACTTAACCAACAAAAGAGCTATGATGAATTTCATAGGGTAAGAATTGAAGTCAGGTCAACAAGGAGGTCCAAGATAGAGTTTCACAGGTTACGAGTGTCAAACTTAAAGGAGGAGCAAGATGAAGCGGGAAAGAGAGGTATGACCGGTAACGCTTATGGTCAAGGAGAAAGGGAAATTAGACAACATGGAAACGCCAGATACTCAAATCTCAAACAACAACATCATCCTAAACGGTTCCGAAAACTTCCTAACAACAAAACTTATAATCAGAACACTCCCAAGGATTTCCTCAAAACACTCATGTTACTTCATCCTAATCCATTCCCTGAAACAAGGTACTCCACTATAAGTGTGATCTCATCACTCCAAATCCTCAAACATCCAGAAACAACTTCCAAAAGATTAAGGTCAAAGTTTCCAACAAAGCTATACTCATATCCTACTAGTGTCGACCATACTATTATCCTTTCTAGCTACTAAAACAAGCGCTAGGACTTCCCAACAATGTAGTTTAGTCTCACTCTCATACCACACCTCAAGTAGTAATCAAGATCACTCACTTAGACCAACTAATAAACCCACAATTGGCATTTATCACATGGTAACATATACATTATCAAACCCTCATATCCAAAGCGACTACGAAAGCCAATCACAAACTCGACTTACTTACTCGACCCTACATCTTCAAATCCACCATTCAATTTCATCCATTCTAAGTCAAGTACTAAGTACTAGTATCTCAAGACACGTCTCACTACACTTCCCAAGCCTTTCAAATCCAAAACATAAACAACAAAGCCAAGTTCTGTAACCCTAGTAACAAATGCAACTCACACTTAACACACAGAATCCACCAATCAAATATACTCACTTAATCAAGGATCTAAGTATAAGAACCATCAAGTATGTCTCATCACACTACCTAAGTCTTTATAACATCACAACCTCTCAAAACCAGGGTTAAGGGTCAGATACAAACAATCTCCTTAAAAGACAGAGTACTATAAAAAGGCGTAAAAGGGGGATAAGCACGGAACAAGGAACAAGTTAGGGGTACAAGAGTAGTTTTCAAGGTAAAAGAAAAGAGAGTATAGAGGAAGAAATAAGCATTAAGAAGTAAAAAGAATGAGACAAGGTACACAAGAACGAGGAAGTAGAAACATTCTTCAAGAGTTGAACACATCTTCAATTTCCAGCAATATGCACCAAGTCTTGATCTCCACGTAGATAGGCTCACGGTTGTTGATCCAAGGGTACAAAAATAATTGACAATCAACAAACATGTTAGAACCTACCACAAAGCATACACAAAGAGACTACCAACTTAGGTCCTTATTTCTACCCATCTCTCATTTATTATTCAAGGTCAGGTTCAAATTTAAATTTGGGGTACACGTGTGTGCGTTGGGAGCAACATAGGCTCTGATACCAACTGTGAATGCCCGCAATAACGGTAAGATAAATACAAAAAATAATATGCGGAATTTTAGGAAATTTTTGAAACTTTAAAAAAAAAATCTAAAGCGCGGGTTCATTAAAATCAAAAACACAAATAAAGAATGCGGAAATAAAGTTAAGTTTATACAAACGTGATAGTCAAAGATGAGGGAAAATATATCTCTCGAATGACAATACAATAAAAGGTGAGTCTAAGCAATCCTAATAAAACGACTACTAGTCCAAGGTGCTCGCTAGCTCACACGTCTAAACCCCACAAATGCATCTTCACAAACCCGTCATTCATGTAAACATGAAAGTCACAGTCAGTGGGGAGTAACTCAAGGGTCTCCCAGCCACAAAATGTCAAAACGAACATAACAAAGAACATGAACAAATAATCATATTAGATAAGTTATGAGTGAATCGACTTATAACTAAACATGGGATCATATGTGTTTAAACCAACAAGGATAAAAGAAATGATGGGATAAACAAGTAAGTAAGGCATAAGCAACCATAAATAAATGGAGAAGGAAGACAAGGAAACAAACACGACCACTTAGCCACGAGCACGTATTTCAAAGGAGATATGACCAAAGTAACCATCCAAATAATGCAAGTCATTTACTACTCTTAGACTATAAATTCCCCGGGTAGGACTACGATAATAATACGGTCCTAGTCTAAATCTGCAGATTCTCGGGTGTACATCCCGATTCGACGTGCGCCAGCACAGCACGCACCCAAGATTCGACTACTAATGGAGACCGAGTACCCCAATCGCTAGAACAACACGAAAGTGGCGGAAAGACTAAGATAAGACTCACTTGCCAGAACAGCACAAGTGGCCAAAAACTGTACTTGCCAGAACAGCACAAGTAGGCCAAACCGTACTTGCCAAAGACAAAGACAAGTAGGCGAACCCGTACTTGCGTAACAAAGACAAGTAGGGCGAAAAAGAATGTCAAACATATAAGATGGCATTATGGCATTTCTACAAGAATACGACCCATTTCAATTAATCATGTGGAATAAATCACTCGTATTTGAAATACGATAAATGAATGAGAAAGAGAAGTAATAACTCGTAAATGAAGTATTATACATCATTTCATAAATCTTTCATTCATGTAATTAATTCGTTTACGTTCGTCTCATCCATGTTTTATTGCTTTTATGACTCATTCGCATGTAATTAACACATTAAATCACTTCCATCCGAGTCGAATATCATAATCAATCCTTAAATTCACTAACGAACATTGACGATTTGCAGTTCCGGCTTCACAGCCAGAACTCACCCTTGGAACAGACGCAGCATCTGTTGCGCCTCTTCCAGAGGGCGCAGCTCTGCTGCGCCTGTTCCAGGATGATTTTTGTCTCTGAACTTTCGTTCTGCCTTGACCTAGTTTAATTAGCTTACGTATTAATTGACTATTAATCGTATTATCACCCTAATTCCTGTTCGTTAATTTCTTTATTTTGTTATTTCTCAAATTATCCGTTTTGGAAGTATTTTCGACATAAATCAATTGAATCCCATGTAATTATTGTAATTTTTCATTATTGTAATTTTTCATTATTGTATTTATTGTAACATTTGTATGCTTCACATATAATTGATCTTAAATTCCTACTTTGACCCAATTGTATGTTAAATTACGTGATAACCGACTTAGTCTAATTCTCACATGCTAGGATTAATCTATGGATGTTGCATTGCATGCATGTAATCAACAATATATCGAGTATGAATAATTTCCCTAATCATTAGTAGAGGCCGCTATCGAGGCGGGCGGGATTAGGTGTTCGATCAAAAGAGTTTCCTAATACGTACCCTCACCCCTTACTCCAGATCTCTGTGAACATCTGTGTTCATTGGCATCCACGAGAGTCATTCTAGACATAGAATGCTAAGGGTAACGATTGCTTAGTGTTCATGTCACTACTTTGTGTCTTGACATGGCACGAGGTATTCGAACGGTTTCCAATTTTCCACAATAAATTGGTGGCGACTCCACAAAATGCAAACGCTTGTTTCCCAAGCGCCCCCGTGGCCCCCATTGTCCACAGTAATGTATCATCCCTTTCGTATTCTTGTTATGAGATTTAAATATGTGATCAATATGATCGACAATTGTGATCGCATTATTGTCGGAGGACACATATTCCAACAATCTCCCACTTGTCCTCGACAAGTGTGCGTCACCAATTCTCTTGTCCTATTACTATCTCCCACTCAATGCAAGGTGTCTTTCAGGTCGTACTTGCAAGTGATCATATCGAGAGTGGTTTCCTCGATCTGGAGAATAACTGATTGACCGGAATTATCTACCATAGAAACCTTCCGAGCGTGGCCACGCATTTCCAGTTCATTGCTCCTCGAGTGGCTCTGAGATATTGTTTTAACCCTGACAAGGGGGTGGACAATTCCTATCGCACTATTCCCATCGACTAGCCACAGCCATCATAACCCAAAATATGCCCATTTGACCCCATTTACGAAGGTCGTAATAACATAAATCAAAGCTAATCTGAAAATGTGCCACCTTAGGCGAACAGTCTTTAGTCAAATGAATTGACTTATTAGAATACTAAAGTAGCTCTCGCCACGACCAGGCTATATACATTTGCCAGAACTCTATAAGCGGTCACTGCCCCACAGAGTGTTCCCAACAGTCTGCCTATGTGATCGACTAGTCATCTCACATGACTCTATAGCACTTGAACTTGCCATCAATCGCATCACACTCTAGTCACTTCGAGACGTCACCTCATACAAGTGACTATGGGCAAATACCATGTTAATCCGGGTTCACTTTAACGGGATTCAACATTGTCATACAACCCGTTTGGATGTAACAAAGTACAAGAAAAGAGTTTTTAAAGTAAAAACTCGAACAATAAATGCGATTATCACATATGAATAGTCAATGCCTGATTACTATTTCATATTCTATAATCTAATTTGATCTTGTATGTAGTTTTTCATTTCAATCCAATTGAAATGACATGACTCATCATGTTTAGCCTATGATTAGGCCTTGCTAAGTAGGTTTTAGCAACTCCCTGCTCAACCTTGCTACATACTTGTTTTCCTTTCGTAATGTATACATTTGCATTACAAAACTTTCTGAGTACGTGTCTAGATCCAATCTAGACATAGGCTTTCTAGCCTTAGAATAGCTCCCACTGTTTTCACAGTGTGCGGGATCCATCCTCTTGCACATCTCATGATTGCAAGTGTACTCAATTTCCGTTGTAAATATTTCTCATTGTTCTTTATTGCCTAAAACGATAATAGAAAATATATTTCTTAAATAACATAGCCACAATGGTATCTTAACCATCCTAATGTGTTTTGATTTTGGTTTTGTCGGAAACCATGCGCAATCTCAATTGTCAATTGTCATTTGTGTAACACCCTTACACAAAATTGCATCAAAAACACTTTGTTTTACATCCTTAATGCTTCTGCAAGCACTTAAGGGTAATCTTTATGGCTTACTTGGTAACTATTACTTAAATTCGATTTGAAACAATTCATCATACTCAAAGTATATGAAGTGTTATACATCATTTCCTATTTAATTGATTCGGCAGCGGAAGCAAATGGAATCAATCAAATATGTTCAATCTTGATTGAACTAGTCATGAATCTTATCAACATAAGACTTCTTATTTGATGCTAATATTACATAGCCACAATGATAAAATTACTCTAATAGAGATTAAAATTGATTACTAATACTCATATATTACATTAATAATATTAGTAATTTCTTTTACCAACGATTTAAGTTGATGCTAATGTGTTCTCTTAATAAGGTAAATAGAGAAATCTTTGAAGAAGTTCAAAGAGTTCAAAGAATCATGATTTAGTCTTAATGGGACTATCAAAGTAAAGACTTTGGTATAAGCTAAAGGAAATGTGATATAGTATCACAAATTAATCTCTCTTAGCACGCATTATGGGATAATGTGTGGTTGGATAAAGAAATCAAACGCTATTCGATATGGTTTGGACTTCAATCAAGTTACTTTGAGTTACTTGATCCTTTTGGGGATTTTATCATTTTGTCTAAATTATTTTTCCACTAAATCTAAAACGATTCATATGAGATATGAAATGGTAGGGTACCATGCTTGTAAGTTTTCACAAAGAAACAAATGCTCATTTTTTCCTTACTATAATCACGAGTACAACGGGTTTGTGGCTCGTGAAACTGTCTTTCTAGAATACAAGTTTATTTCTAGAAGACAGAGTGGGAGAAATTATTCAAAGAGCCACAAAGAATGTTATGTCACAAGAAACTGGTCTTTCTTGGCTACATGAGACGTTTTGTGTAAGACGTTGTTTCTTCAAAACTAGGAGGTTAAACTCATCACTTGTTGAAGATGATGAATTAGTGTTACTTTTAGAAAGTAAAAAGCTTACAACTTACAAAGCAATTAATTGACTCATGTTACTTCTAGAAAGTAATGAACATATGACTTACATGAGAATGTTTAAGTCACAACTCAATACAAGGCTTAGAGCCATGAAAATCCGGAATTAAAGGCTTGATTAGTGACAAAGGGTTTTAAAGCTTGATTGGTAGCAAAGGGTTTTGCACTAGTTGAAATGCTTAAGTCTATTTGGATCTTCTTAGGGATTGTGTTTCATTATGATGATATACATATAGCAAGTGAATCTAAAACCCACTTCTTCAATTAGAAGGAATGTATTCAATACATGTCTTGAGTTTTGTAGATTCTTGCAATCCTAAGATAATGTGAAACTTAAGAGAGGGTCTTAAGTAGGACATCAATGAGTTGGAATAAATGTTTTGATCATGCTATAAAACTTTTCTCGATAAGTCGAGAAGTTGTGTTTATACATGAAGTTTAGTGGGAGTTACGGAGATTTTAATTAGTCTAATATGTGGATGACATATTGATCATTGGGAATGATTTAAGACTTGGAGATATATAATACATCTTTAATATCCAGATTTATGGAGATAAATCTACATGATATTAGCGTCAAATAAGAAGTCTTATGTTGATAAGATTCATGATTAGTTCAATCGAGTTGAACATATTTGATTGATTCCATTTGCTTTCGCTGCCAAATCAATTAAATAGGAAATGATGTATAACACTTCATATACTTTGAGTATGATGAATTATTTCAAATCGAATTTAAGTAATATTTACCAAGTAAGCCATAAAGATTACCCTTAAGTGCTTGCAGAAACATTAAGGATGTAATGCAAAGTGTTTTTGATGCAATTTTGTGTAAGGGTATTACACAAATGACAATTGACAATCGAGATTGCACATGGTTTCCGACAAAACCATAATAAAAACACATCAAGATGGTTAAGTAACCATTGTGGCTATGTTATTTAAGAAATAGATTTTCTAGAATCGTTCTAGGCAATAAAGAACAATGAGAGATATTTACAACGGAAATTGAGTACACTTGCAATCATGAGATGTACAAGAAGGATGAGTCCCGCACACTGTGAAAACAGTGGGAGCTATTCTAAGGCTAGAGGGCCTATGTCTAGATTGGATCTAGACACGTACTCAGAAAGTTTTGTAATGCAAATGTATACATTACAAAGGAAAACGAATATGTAGTAAGGTTGAGTTAGGTACAAGAAGTTGATAAAACCTACTAACTAAAGCCTTTTCATAGGCTTAACATGATGAGTCATGTCATTTCAATTGGATTGAGATTAATAACTACATACAAGATCAAATTAGATTATAGAATATGAAATAGTAATCAGGTATTGACTATTCATATGTGATAATCACATTTGTCGTTCGAGTTTTTAAAATCTGAAAACTCCTTTTGTACCTTGTTACATCCAAACGGGTTGTAGAGACAATATTGAACCCCGTTAAAGTGAACCCGGATTAACATGGTATTTGCCCATAGTCACTTGTATGAGGTGACGTCTCGAAGTGACTAGAGTGTGATGCGATTGATGGCAAGTTCAAGTGCCATAGAGTTATGTGAGATGACTAGTCGATCACATAGGCAGACGTTGGGAACATCATTTCGGGCAAAGTGACCGCTTATAGAGTTCTGGCAAATTTATAAAGCATGGTCGTGGCGAGAGCTACTATAGTATTCAAATGAGTCGATTCTTTTGACTAAAGACTGTTCGCCTAAGATGGCACAGTTTCAGATTAACTTTGATTTATGTTACTACGACTTTCGTAAATGGGGTCAAATGGGCATATTTTGGGTTATGATGGATGTGGCTAGTCGAAGGGAATAGTGCGATAGGAATTGTCCACCCCTTTGTCAGGGTTAAAACAATATCTCAGGGCCACTCGAGGAGTAATGAACTGGAAATGCGTAGCCACGCTCGGAAGGTATCTATGGTAGATAAATTTCGGTCAATCAGTTATTCTCCAGATCGAGGAAACCACTCTCGATATGATCACTTGCAAGTACGACCCGAAAGACACCTTGCATTGAGTGGGAGATAGTAATAGGACAAGAGAATTGGTGACGCACACTTGTCGAGGACAAGTGGGAGATTGTTGGAATATGTGTCCCCCGACAATAATGCGATCACAATTGTCGATCATATTGATCACATGTTTAAATCTCATTTTAAGAATACGTAAGGGATGATTCATTTTATAGTTAAATGATCAACATTAATCGGTAACGATTGGCTTGCTAGAGTTTGACGTTACTGTCGTGGGACGGTGGTGGTTAGTTGATCCCTTAAGGTCACACCTAAAGGATGATGTCCTTATCTGTAAAGTTGATTAATTGTATGCCGATACAAGTTGATCAATTCCTTAAAATTGAACAATTCATTTGTGAGAGAGAATTATCATCTTATTGTAATGGGATTAAATGAGATTTATTTTAGTAATAAAATGCTTTGTTACTAAAATTATTTATTGTTTGAGAAACAATAGAGATAAGAATGAATGGTTAATTATAATTACAAGATGTTGTGAATTATAATTATGTGACCCATTTTATTTATGTGATTAAGTATCACTAGTCAATTTGTTGTATGTAATTTAATTAATTCATGAAATGACATTTATGTGATAAATATGCATTATAGTCAACTGATCAACATTAATAGGTAACATGCAACATTAATCATGAAATTAATAACATGTATTATACTACATGTGACATATTGTGTGACAAATGACAAATTGACAAAATAAAATGGTAGTCCATTTTATGTATATGGACCGAAAATGGATGGTTTGTTAGTGGGTTATGGTTGTTTTATTTTATTTGATAAAAAGACATAATGATGCCTACCTACAACTAGTCTTACACATCTTACACATCAATTTTCTTGTGAAGACAAAAAGAAAAAGTAAGATGTCCTACATTGGACTACCAAAACCGTCCACCCTCCACCATTATCATTTAAAGAGTTTTTTCTCTTATTATTATTCATTCACATGCATTTTCTCTCCTCTCCTTGATTTTTCTCAAAAACTTGAGAAATCTTGATTAAAATTGTTCAAATCAAATTACTAATATTATTAATGTAATATATGAGTATTAGTAATCAATTTTAAGGTAAACTACTAAACTAATATCTAGCTAATATTATTTAGTGGAGATAAGGGATAATCTTTGGTGCAATCAAGAGGAGAATCTCTACTTTGGGATTTTTGGAGGATCATCATATTCATTATAGCTCAAGAACTAACAAGTAGGAGATCTTGTTGGTGCCCATAATGGCCGAAATATTCATATGGTATGAAACAATTTTTCCTTATATTTTTCTAGTTTTGCATGCATTAGATCTTTAAGTTTTTATGACTAAAACTTTAAACCAATATATGTGATATTCAAAATATGATTTCCTAACAAGTGGTATCAGAGCATTATGGTTGTTGCATGCAAGATCGGGTTAGTTTTTCCGAGTTAATTTAATTAACATATAAAACTTGTTATTTAGGATTTATGAAGATAAATCATGAAATAATTTTGCATGTTAAAAGTTTTTGGTCCTAAGTGATTTTAGGACATTTTGGTTTATTTATGGTTTTTTATTGTTCATTTTATATATTATTGACATTAAAATGTGATTTTTATGATAAAAATGTCATTTTTGGACGAAAAATAGCTAAACTTCGATTTTTCCAGTGATTTTTGGATATGTTTTCACATATATTATCTACTGACTGCCTGTAAAGGTTCATAATAAAATGAGTTGTATTGCTCGAAATATGGATTTTTCAAGTTAAAATCGTATTGAAATGGGAAAATAGGTTAATATGAGTTATATTTCGAACCTGGTCATGGAAATTTAGTATGTTGTCACATGAAATTTTACAAGATGTATGTAAAATATTTGGCTATAATTAAGTCTTAATGCATGATTTATGAATTTTTGATAAAAAATCACATAAATAGTGACTTTAATTAGTAAAAATTGCTAAAACATACTTCATGACTAATGAAAAACGTCACATGTTGCATTTTATCAATTTTTCCAGATCTAAAAGTGAAAAGTTTATAAAAATATTTTTCTCATATTTTTATGGTAATAATTGATAAATCCGATAAACCGCAACATTATTTTTCTCGATAAATTTTCGAAATTTTTAACCTAAGTTTTGAACATTATGAGTGTCATGGTATTTTTCCAGAATGTTCATGAGTTTAAATTTCAAATTTCAAATTTTTTGAAATTTTTATGATTTATTTGAAGTTTCTGACATAATATTGTGTTTTTGAGTCCATTTATGAACAATATTAAGGAATATAAGTTAATTATTGTCAATATGTTAGTGGAAACTAATTTTAAGTCCTAAGTTGGTTAGGGTAATTAACGTGTACATAAATATGAATTTATGTAATTATTGTTATTTTAAAAGGTTAAATCACGCAAATCCGTAAAAACCGATTAATATACGATATTTTCTCCTTAAAGGCGATTTAGCATAAAATTGGGCATGTTTATACATATTATAATGCTGCATTTTATTTATGATTGTCATATTTTAATTTTATGTAATTTTTTGAATTATGTACTTAGTATGGCCTTAGTTTTAATTGATATTACCCGAAATGTAGAGGAATATCGATTCGGTTGTAATTTATTGTGATCTCGTATCACCGTTTTAAAATTTAATAGATTTATTTTATTTTAATTACAAATGTATAATAGAAAATTATGTAATTCATTTTGTAATTTATTTATTCCGGAGTTCCTTGAAAACGGTGCCACTCGAGAAGGCGATCCATCAAAGAAAGTATTGCCTTGAAATGCGTGCCAAGACCGAAGTTCAAAGGATCAAAGGATTTGGTTTCCGAATTTGTAATAGTTTATTAGATTTACTATTCTAGGAAGGCCATACTAGGATTTTATTTATGCTTTGCATTTTATTTATATGTTGCATGCATCGCTAAATCGCCATAACTAAAACATGCATTATCATTTTAATCGAGTTTATCGACCGTGTCAATTATAATTATCTTAGTTCACCGATTTAGTTCACTTAAAACGTGATAGATAATAAATTGACATGACCTCTCGCTAAAATAAACAATTGAGACTTAGCCTTACCAAAAAGTAGAAACCATGAAAACCTATTTCGCGAGGGAGTGCACTCGGCCACCCCGGGGTACAAACCTTGTTACGTAGGGGAAGTGGGTGATAAATATCTATCCACCGAATTCATGTTGATGAGGGATGAATCGGCTACCCCGTGCCCAAGTTAATGTGAATTTGGATCATGGACACATTTATTCGAAATTTGGTTTGAGCTCAACGGAAGTATTCGTGACCGTAGTCGCATGTTTTCCGGGCTATAGAAAAATATTAGAGTAATTTTATCGACCGAGAGTTCTAAAAGTAGAATCGATTAAAGAGTTAATCCACCGAGTTATATTGATGAGGGATGAATCGGCTACCCCGTGCCCAAGTTAATATGAATTTGGATCTTGGAATCATTTATCATAGTTGGGTAGAGGTCACTATGTAAATGCTTTACTTGTTATTTACAAGTATTAATAAAACGATAAATGTTAAGTTTTTCACTATTTTGTTATCATATTGTTCTATTTCTTTACCAAAATTCATATACGATATCATTTCGTTTTTGATTCAAATCTCCTTTAAAACATCGTAACTAAAGACAAAATTTGAATTTTCTTCTAAAAACCTCGTATTATCCAATTGTAAGGATCTCTTGTGAAGAGTATAGATAAGATTTATTCGTGATCAAAAGGGTTTTTGATTCTTGACTTACATATCTACTTAAAATAAATTTGTTCTCATATGCTTAATTGAGTTATGTACTTTGAAACGTTAAATCATTTTGGTGACTAGTTTTGTTAGAAATCGTAATTGACCAAAATACCGCAACCACTTCAATGAAAGTTTTAAGACTAAACGAACGAATGAAGAGTAGTCTTCATGATTTCAATTTTGCTTCTCTTAGCAAAGACTCATTGAAATGAGTGGGAGCATTCTCTTAAACCGTTAAGAAAAGGATAAGGTTTTAAAGAAGTAAAATTAGAATGGAATTGATACAAGGTAATGTTAAAAGTAAAGTTATTGAGAATAACGATACTAAACCTATCAATCCCGACCGATAAAGTTTCCATTGTCTTAATTGTTGGACGCTAGAAAGGAAACTACCCCAAATGATTGAAGAATCAACAAGTTAGTTGTGGGACATCTAATGGGACCTTCTTCTTTTAATATTTTTTTGATTGACATAAATTTTGCTAATAATACTTCGTCAATATTAGAAACCGGTGGTGGTTTACATCATTGTATTTGATACATAGGATGAGTAGAATATGACGACTAGCAACAATGATGTTGAGAGATAGAGTCATTGTGTACTCAATCTAGTTTTTGGGTTTATTTTTATACCTTAATTATGACTATTAAGTGAATAAACTCTAAATAAGAATATAAACTTATTAAGATACAAAAGAGGTTTCACTTTTGTGACCCTATACACCACGATTTGATGTATGGCTAGCCCATTATCAAGGTGAATATATTCTAAACCAAACTAGAATGATACATCATGTAGATGATGCAAGACTCAAATTGGTATCCCAAGATTAAATCTTAAATTCTGGAATGATGAACGCAAATAGTTATCGAGTACTCTTGAAACCATTAGATCTTATGGTATATGCGTATCTTGTATTCAAAGCAAGATGTCTCGTACCTTTTGGTTGAAAAGGAGATCGAGGTTGTAAATCATTGAGAGGTTAAAATGACTAAAAATGGTTAAACTTATTTTCTGACCTTGGAAATTTTATATGACCTCTCATGCATATTTTACAAGTTGTGTGTAAAATCTTGTATTAATTGGATTAATATTGCATGATTTATGATTTTTATGAGATAAAAATGGATCAAAAGAGGTAAAATGGTCAAAAATAGTTAAATTTCGAATTAGGCCATGAGATTTTAATATGTTGTCACATGCATAATTTACAGAGTGTATGTAAATTTCGAGATTAAAATATCTCTTTTAGCATGATTTATGATTTTTTAGAGTAAAAAATGGCATAAATAGTGACTATTTTAACATAAATAGCTAAAACGATTTGAGTTGTATGAGAAAATTATTTTAGGTTGCATAAATATTCCACTTATCAGATCTAAAGTTGTAAAATTAATGGGAGTAATTTTTGGATACTTTAGATGTTTTATGAGATAAAACCGATAAATTGCAACTACATTTTCTCAAAATTAATTCGAAAATTTTAACCATGATTTTTGACATTATGAGTGTCATGGAATTATTTCAGAATGTTCAAAAATTTAAAATTCAAATTTTGAAATTTTTATAATTTAATTTGGATTTATTTCATAAATAATACTCCCTCCGTACCAGACCAAAGGTAACACTTACTATAAACGGACATACCACACCAAAGGTAACATTCTTTATTTGGTCCAGAACATTACCAAGTTATCCTTATACCTATTTGATATTTACACAAAATGCCATTACATATCCCACCTATCAACCCACAATTAAACCCACAATTACATACCCCACCTATTTTTTCCCTCTTTACCCTTACTCCACTTTTCCCTACGTTACCTTTGGTGTGGTACGGAGGGAGTATGATTTTAAGGTCAAAAATGAGCATAAAATTAAATCAAGTTGAATTGTTGTCAAAAATTGAGTGATGACTAATTTTTGAGTCCTAAAAAGTGTTAGGATAATTAACTTGAGTTTAGATGTGATTTAAGTGTTAATTAGTGACTTTAAAAGGTTATTATCACGCATTTCCATAAAACCGGGTTATATATATACGACATAAGTTAAATAAGGCGATTTGGCACATCATTTGGCATGATAGGTACATATTATAATGCTGCATATTTCAATTGTTGAATGTCTTTTATTTATATAATTTTGAATTATGTAATTTTATCTTAGTATGGCCTTAGTTTTAATCGATATTACCCGTAATGAAAGGGAATATTGATTCGGTTGTAACTTAATGTGATCTCGTATCACTTTTACTTTTATTTTATTAGTTTTTCCATTTTACAAATGTATAATAAGAATAACTTTGTATTTTTATTATTATTTGTAATTATGGAGCATCTTCAAAGACGGTGCCATTCGGAAAGGTGTTCCGACGAAGACGGTGTTTTTGAGAAGCGTGCCATATGAAGATTCAAGGGATCAAATGAGTTGGTTTCCGAATATGTAATAGATTATTAGATTTTCTATTTAGGAAGGCCATACTAGGAAATTTTATTATTGCTTTGCATTTATTTTAATATGTTACATGCATTGCCAAATCGCCTTAACAACACATGCATATTACATCGAGTCATCGACCGTGTCAATTATAATTATCGTAGTTCACTGCTTTAGTTCACTTAAAACGTGATAGATAATAAATTGACAAGACCTCTCACATATAATAATTGAGAATTAGCCTTGCCAAATAGTAGAAACCCATGAAGTACCAATTTCATAAGGGAGTTGAGCGGCTTTTATCGTAATACAAACCTTGTTACATTGGCGAAGTGGGGTAGTAAAATGTTATTACATCGAAATTTGGATTGAGCTCAACGGAAGTATTCGTGACCGTAGTCGCATGTGTTCCGGGCTAAAGATGAAAATTAGAGTAATTTTTATCGATCGAGAGTTCTAGAAGTAGAATCGATTAAGGGGATAATCCACCGAGTTATATTAATAAGGGATGACTCGGCTTACCGTACCCGTATTAATATTAATTTGGATCTCGGAATCATTTATGTTAGTTGGGTGGAGGTCACTACATAGATGCAATACTTGTTTACAAATATACGAGTATTATTAAAACGATAGATGTTAATTATTTCCTTCATTTTCTGTTTTTGTAGTTAAATAATACGCAATGAATTCATCTAATACTCCTACACCAATCACCGTTGAAACATGGCTCCAATCATTTGATGAAAAATGCTCCGAGTATGACAATGATACGATTAGAGAATTACGCGTTGGCATTGGTCAGGATGGAAATTTTTGCTTCTTTACCACCTCCACTCCACCCACTCCAATATTATTGCCCATCACCTTGGAAAGAAAGTCTTGTGAAGAAAATCTTACAAAACGCAAGGCATCCTTGTTTGAAGAAACAAAGAAAAATATTAAATTCAGTGGGAGCTCTAGCAAGAGTGTCCTTGCACATGAAAGAAGTATTGGTATTTATAAAGGGAAGGCAAAAATGGGCGAGAAACCCAAACCTGATTATGAATTGGAAATGGATAGTGTGACTACCAAGACCAAGACCAAGAAGGGTGCCAAATCCTATGAGGAATGTCATTATTGTAATGTCATGGGCCATTGGAAACGCAATTGCCCTAAGTATTTGGGAGATATCAAAGTTGGACTTATTACTCCAAGTGGGACTTGGAAATGTGGAAAAGCTAAACAAGAGTAATATGAATCTCCGACAAGGAAATGGAGCTAGGGTAGCCGCCACTTCAAGAGGGAGTTATGTACTTGTTTTAGCTAATAGCTTTGAGTTGTAATTTACATAATTGTTATTATGTACTCACTTAGTCTAAAACATTATTTCCATTTCTATGTGAGACATGAAAGGATTTATATTTTGCCATCAAAGACAATTGTTGTATTTTGTTGAAAATAGACATGGTTGTGAGCCATGTCATTTATCTTAATGATATACAAGTTTTAGACACTTCCAACTCAAGCAATGATATCTACATAATACCATCCAAAAGACTCATAACTTGTAATCCAAATGATTTATACATTTGACTTTTTCAATTAGGTTACATAAAGAAGAAACGCATTAAAGGCTAGTGTCGACTAGATTTAATGAACCATATGATTTCAATCATATGGAATATGCGAATCTTGTCTCCTTTGCAATTGTAGATACCTCATTTCTGCACTTTCCGCAAACCATCCGGTGATGATTGGGCCGCATGTTTGGTACGCGGAACGATTTGTGACAGTTCGTAAGTTTATCGTCAAGTGATCGCTCAAACATTTATGTCTACCTCTTAAATGTCATCTACGTGTTGATACGGTCGTTTTGGCAGTAATTAGAGTACATTTGGAACCCGGGCCTAAAACCGTCTTCATTTTCTGACAACCATTAAAATGCCGAGTCGGAATGTTCTGGAATGTTCCGGATATTTCTATTCCATATTTTATAAATCTTTTAGTCATTGGTAAACAATTTCTCGTAATATTCACACAAAATATTAAGGAAAACCAAATTATTCCGTTATTCCACAAACTAAACACGGAAATCTTTCTTCCACAGGAGGAAACCACTTGGGAATAGACGCAGCAGGTGCTGCGCCTCTTCCAAGAGACGCAGTGCCTTCTGTGCCTCTTCCCAAGTCCTTTTCTGCGTATTTTTCGTATCTTTTCATATCTTTTCGAGATTCACTTCCAAAGTCTCTCCGAAAAACCCTACTTCCTCCGTGTGATTAGTATAAATAGAGACCTTCGGTCTCACATATTTCTCACGCGAGTGTCCGCCCTTCTCTTCTCCCTTTGCATTCTAGACCACGCTCTTGCTTATTGGCGTCTACGTGCTTGAACATTCGACCACGTAAGCTCAGATCTTTCTGAGTACCAGCCTCGTTTTGCATGACCGATCAATTTGACCAACTCCACCATAATCAACTTTAATCAATCTTAATCGTTTTCCTCTTACGAGGGCACTTTCGTTACATTCGAGTCGAGCATCACTAATCATAAACTTAGTTCATCTCGTTTCGTCAAACATGTAAGTCTGAGGGTGTAAATCTCTCTTTTATTTATTGTTATTTATCTTTTGTAATCATATTGTAAGGTTTATGTCGAAAATACAATTAAAACCGATTTCTAAAACTTTTTGCTTAAAACCCTTTTTACGGATTATCAGGGGACAACCGTCGAGAAAGGACGCAGCAACTGCTGCGCCTCTTCGAAGGGACGCAGTACCTGCTGCGCCTCTTCGTGAGGCTGTCGCAGTTCTTGATTCCTTTCTTCTTCCTTCGTCTTTTGTTCGTCCTTTTGTTTTTCACTTTGTTTTCGAATGTTCATTGTTTCATTAACACGACAATTTAAGCATGATAATTTTAACCTGTAATTCATAATTCTTCATAATTAATTCATTTCATTAATTCCCGACTTAAATCCAAAGTAATTAATATTTGCGGGTTTTCATCATTAAAGTCAAACCGGGTTGTAGAAATTCGATTCATTCATATTGGGTTTCTGGAATTCGATCTTTTATATATTCTCACCTGTTTATTATCATATTCATCATTAGTCCGTCATTAATTCGTCATATTTAACCTAATTAATTTGTTTAGTTATTAATTTGTTAATTAATCCTCATTAATCTTGTAAATAATTTGTCCTAATTAGTTTTTATCCATGTTTATTGCTTTCATGGCCTTTAATCATATGTAAATAATATGCTAATCACTTTCATCCGAGTAAATATTATTAATCAAGCATTAAAATCACCAACGAACATTAACGACTTGCAATTCCGGCTTCACGGCCTTAATCGAGCCAAGGAATGACGTAGTGTCTGTACGCGCTCTTCCAGAGGGCGCAGCTGCTGCGCTACTGTTCTGGCCGACTGGCCTTGTCTCTCGAACTCCCGTTTTACCTTGACCTAATTACTAGTCACGTATTTAATTAACTATTATTCGTATCATCGCCTAATAATCTGTTCGTTAATTTGGTTATTCTTTCTTTTCCAAATTATCCGTTTTAGATGTATTTTCGACATAAATCATTAAACCCGATGTAATTATTGTAATTTTTATTATTGTAATTTCCTTTATTGTATTTATCATTGTACCTTTTTATTGCTTGTATGCCTTCACATGTAATTGAACTTAAATCCCAATTCGACCCAATTATATGCTAAAACTACATGTTTCACCGACTTAGTATTAATCTTCACATGCTAGGATTAATTCTATGGATGTTGAATTGCATGCATATAATCGACAATATATCGAGTATAGACGATTTTCTCTAATCATTAGTAGAGGCCGTTATCGAGGCGGGCGGGATTAGGTGTTCGATCAAAAGAGATTCCTAATACGTACCCTCACCCCTTACTCCAGGTCTCTCTGAACATCCGTGTTCATTGGCATCCACGAGAGTCATTCTAGACATAGAATGCTAAGGGTAACGAGTTCTTGGTGTTCATGTCACTACTTTGTGTCTTGACATGACGCGAAGTATTCGAACGGTTTCCAATTTTCCACAATAAATTGGTGGCGACTCCACAAATGCAAACGCTTATTTCCCAAGCGCCCCGTGGCAGGTCGTGTCCACGATTTGGCGACTACTGGGATAATACACTTACGTGTAGCCAAAAGGGTGAAACTTGAACAAGGTTAGGGAATAGTTTGTACAAGATAATTGTCGGTTTTCATAACTCGGTCTTCCTAGATCGTTTATTCGGCCTTCCTAGGCCCAACCCAACCCATTCGACCAATCGTCCCGTCTAAACGGTCCTAATTCTTATTTGGGCCTAAAGATGGATAGCGATTAACGTCATCCATACCATGGTACTTACTCTTTTTTGTATCAAGGACTTTCACTACTTGAGGAAATGGACTAGGAATCGGCCTTACTCTTGTTTGGTACGAGCCTCTCTACAGACTTCGGGTTTGATTGTTCGGTATGGCAACCCACCCTTTAAACCAAAACCCATTTAAATGCACTCAGCATCCCGTTATAATGCTTGTATATTGTTTGTACCATACGTGATCACCCTTTTCTAAACAAAACCATGACGATTTTTGTAAAATTCAAAATCCTTCTTTAACAAGTAAAATTTCGAACTTGGGCCTAATGTTATCGCAAAACAAGCCGAAACTCCGTCGAGTCAAAGTTCGGGCCTCAAAACCCATTTCAAGACCTCACTTCGAGTCCACTCCTACAACTACACTAAAGTTGACTAGGACCAACCTTTTTCAAACTTTGTCATTTCCTCAAAACTCACTGACACAAGTGGCACACTCCCACTTCACGAGTCCAAACATTTCTTTCCAAGTAAGTGTGCTAGAGTGGTCGATCGTGTTTTGATTCATCGTCGATCTCTTATTCAGTTTCCAAGATGCCTGGAACAAGCGACGTGAACTTCAATCAACTCCAGGATAGTAATGATCAAATCCTAACCGCGCTAGCTCGTCTCCAAGTTACTCAAGACCAAGTGTATGATCGCTTTGACACCATTGAGGGCTGAATATATGTCGTGGAAACGAGGATGCCTCCTCGAGAAAGTGAAATCGTTGATGACTTCGGGGATGAAAACCCTCCCATGGGTATGACAGCAGCTGAGAAACGACTCCAATACTTAGAGGAGCAATTGATGTATCTTAAAGGGGATGACATTTATAGGGAGAATAACCGCAAATATGAGGCCGTGAGTTCCAAGTTGCCAACCAACTTCAACATGATGGATATCTCTAAATTCAAGGGGCATGAAAACCCTTTGAACCATATCCGTGCCTTCAAGGATTACATGTCTATCAAAGGCATTAAACCCGAGATGTTCTTAAGGATCTTTCCTTTATCTCTTTACACCATCCCAAAACAATGGTTCTATTCGCTAGATCACAAGAAAATCGCTACTTGGGACGATGCCGCAATCGAGTTCGCTAACCAATATGCGGATAATGCTGAAATCCAAGTCAACATGCGCACCTTAGAGGTTCTTACTCAAAATGACAAAGAAGGTTTCATCGATTTCCTAAGTCAGTGGAGAAAGACTAGTACTCAACTTGTTGAACGTCCGGATGAGGCTACCCTTGTGGAGAAATTCGTGGACAACCTAAAGCCCATCTATGCAAATCATTTGAGGTATCAAAACATCAAGACTTTCAAAGATTTGACCATACTAGGGACAAGGATCGAAGATGACATTCGTAAAGGGCTCTTGTCCAAAACGATAGGTCGTGGATATCAAGGCTCAATGAGTCGTTTTTACGGCTCTACTAGCAAGACTGATGAAGTTAACCTCCTTGAGCCATCTAAAAAGAGTACCCCTCCAAGGAAATTCACAAATTTAGGGGACACATATTCCAACACTCTGAAAAGATTGATGAAACTTGGGAAACTTCAACCCATAGGCCCTACGCCTGAACCAGAAAAGAAATCCAAGTTCTGGGATGAGAATTCATACTGCGAATACCATAGAGGTAAGGGACATGATACAGAGAAATGCTACAAACTGAAAAATGTACTTCAAGACATGATTGAAGACGGTCGCCTACCAATACCACTTGGAGGTAAGCCTAACAACACTAAGAATCCTCTTGGAGTTCTAGTGATTACAAATGAAGAATCTACCATAGATTGTTCACATCTCATTTCCCCAGTCGAAGACAAAGTTCATGCAATAGAAAATGAAAGGAACTACTCCACCATTTCTCCGATCATCGCCGTGAGTCTACTATTTGGAGAAGATCGATTTGTTAGAGTTGCGCAGGACGAGATCATTACTATGATACTTCAAGATGATCACTTCAACCCTACCGCGTTAATCACAGAAATCAATACCAATCAGCAGAAAAGATGGAGAAAATCGATCAAGTGGACAAACAATCAAGGAAGACTCTTCAAGCTCACTACTGGAGAAGGAGAGATGTTCAAAGGAGAACCAGAAGACGATGAATTCGAGTCAGAGTCAGAGTCGGAGTCAGAGTCGGAGTCTAGAGAAGTTTCTAGAGAGTCTCCTTCTGTCGTCATTCCCACTCCCCTTGTTTCTCCTAGCCTAGTATCGAATAGCAACAGTAGTTTGGGAAATGTTCCAACCACTGTCCCTTTGCCGCCATTGACCACAGAACAGATGGCTTCTTTGTTTCAACTTTTCTCAAATCTTAATATGAATAAATCAGGTTCTGCTTACTCTTCGTGTTATCTTGAATGCAATTTTGTTTACGATGATGATGAGGATGACCTAGACCCTAACTCAATCGAGATACCTCCCTACATGGCCAAAGAAATACTACAAGAGTGGGAAGGGGGACCAGTGATAGAAGATACTGAACCCATCAATGTAGGAACTGAGCTAGAACCCCAAGAACTTAGGATAGGGACAACCCTGAGCCCCACCGAAAGGGCCAATTTCATAGACCTCCTACACGAGTTCAAAGACGTTTTTGCTTGGTCCTACAAAGATATGCCAGGGATCGACATGAAGATTGCAGAGCATAGAATCCCAATGAAACCAGGGTTCAATCCCGTGAAACAGAAACTTCGAAGAATGAGGACGGAATGGGCTCTCAAGATCAAAGAAGAAGTCGATAAACAATTCAAAGCCGGGTTCATCAAAGTTTCCGAGTACTTAGACTGGGTAGCTAACATAGTACCCGTACCCAAAAAGGATGGGAGAATCCGTGTTTGTGTTGACTTTAGAGACTTAAACAAAGCAAGCCCTAAGGATGACTTTCCTCTACCACATATCGACATATTAGTGGATAATACAGCGGATCACGCGTTGCTATCCTTCATGGATTGATACGCGGGATATAACCAGATCAAGATGGCCTTAGAGGACATGCATAAGACCGCCTTTGTCACTCAATGGGGAACCTACTGTTACAGGGTCATGCCGTTCGGGTTAATCAACGCCGGAGCTACATACCAACGCACCGCAACCACGCTCTTACATGACATAATGCATAAAGAAGTTGAGGTATACGTAGATGACATGATTGTCAAGTCCAAGGAAAGAGAGGGACATATTGCGAACCTTCGCAAATTCTTCTCGAGGCTACGGAAGTACAACATGAGGCTCAATCCTCAGAAATGCGCATTCGGAGTGACATCTGGCAAACTCCTAGGATCTGTGGTTAGCCAACGAGGTATAGAAATAGACCCTTCAAAGATCAAAGCTTTAATCGAAATGCCGCAACCTCAAACAGAGAAAGAAGTTAGGGGATTCCTAGGCAAATTACAATACATCAGTCGATTCATATCGAAACTCACCATGATATGCGAACCCATATTCAAGAAGTTAAAGAAAACAGATCACACCATGTGGGATGATGACTGTCAAAAGGCTTTCGACCGAATCAAGGAAATACTAGCCAAACCGCCATTGCTCATGCCACACCAACGAGATCAACCTCTTGGTTTATATCTCACGGTAACTGAAACGGCCATGGGCGCCATGCTAGCTCAAACCGTAGGAAAAGAAGAAAGAGCCATCTACTACCTTAGTAAGAAGTTCTTGGAGTACGAGTGCAAATACACACCACACGAGAAGACATGCCTCGCTCTTGTGTGGGCAACGAAGAAGCTACGCCACTACATGCTTAGCTACTTCGTTAAAATATTCTCCAAAATGGATCTTGTCAAATACCTCTTTGAGAAACCCGTTCTCAACGGACGTCTATGAGATGGACTTTGATGCTCTCTGAGTTCGATCTTAAGTATGTGCCTTTGAAAGTCATAAAGGGGCACGCCGTTGCCGAATTCTTCGCAGAGAATCCCATCAATGATAAACAAACGATAGACACTTGGTCATTTTAGGATGAGGATATACTCCAAACAGATGTAGACTCCTGGGACCTCTATTTTGATGGAGCATCGAACTTAAGAGGATTTGGAATAGGGGTGTTACTCATTTCTCCTGAAGGCGAGCATACACCAATCTCTGTCAAACTCGACTTCGAGGTGACAAATAACACTGCAGAATACGAAGCCTGTCTTATTGGATTGCAAGCGGCAGTAAGTTTAGGCATCAAGAATCTTCGAGTACATGGGGATTCCTCTTTGATCATCAATCAAGTTACGGGATCTTGGAAAATACGAAGCGAAAGCCTGGCACCTTATCAAGCCAGAATAGACCAAGTAGCTCAATTCTTCGATCAAGTAACCTACTTACATCTACCTCGAGAAGAAAATCAATTTGCGGATGCTCTTGCAAAACTCGCATCTTTGATTAACATGCCGGATAGTATGGTAGAAATGCCTTTATGCATCGAACGACGATCAGAGTCAGCTTATGTGCACCAAATCACCGATGAAGAGGAAATTACGGAGGAGCCTTGGTTCCAAGCAATCCTAAACTTCAAACTCAACGGCACTTATCCACCGGAAATGGACAAAAGGGGACAATGCGCTATCCGTTTGCTAGATTCCCAATACGTCCTCATGCAAGGAGAGCTATACAAAAGAACACCTCTTGGTGTAATCCTACGTTGTCTTGATCATTCACAGGCACGAAAAGTGATGGAAGAAGTCCATGATGGAGAATGTGGCCCTCACATGAGTGGACCCAGGATGGCAAAGAAAATCACACGTTTAGGATATTATTGGACCACGATGGAATCTGATTGCATCAAATACGTGAGACATTGCCATAATTGCCAAATCTTCAGGAATGTACAACATGTCCCTCTCTCATTGCTTTACACCATGACATCTCCCTGGTCATTTTCTGCTTGGGGAATTGACATCATCGGCAAGATCACTCCAGCCGGAACAGGAGGTCACTGTTTCATCCTAGTAGCAATCGATTACTTCACCAAGTGGGTAGAAGCGGCTTCCTACATCAGTCTTACAGCCAAGAACGTGGCAAAGTTCATACAAACCAATATCATCTGTCGATATGGTTGCCCACATGAGATCATCAGTGACAATAGATCACATTTCCAAGCTGAGACTGAACAATCGCTAGCCAAGTACAAAATCAAGCATCACCACTCCTCGCCATATAGACCACAAACCAATGGCGCGGTAGAGGTAGCAAACAAAAAGGTTGTCACAATTCTCAAGAAAATGATTGAAAACTATAGGGACTGGCCAAGCAAGGTACCCTTTACTTTATGGGGATACCGTACATCCGTTAGGACGCCCACTGGGGCTACTCCTTTCTATTTCACCTACGGCATGGAAGTCGTACAACCAGTTGAGCTAGAAATACCATCCTTGCGTATTTTACTCAAAAGTCAAATACCCGAAGCCGATTGGAAGAGGGGTAGATATGAAGAGATCATCCTCCTGGATGAACGAAGGTTACGTGCATTGCATAATGTGCAGACATACCAGGCGCGTATCAAACGAGCCTTCAACAAAAGGGTTAAGCCAAGGAACATCAGAGAAGGAGATTTGGTCCTCAAATCCATTAGGGCTCTTTTACCTGTCGATCCACGAGGAAAATTCAAACCCAATTGGGCCGGGCCATTCCTAGTCAAGTCCATACTCCCAGGGGGTGCAGTTAAGATCATAGACCTAGACGGGAAAGAATTTACCAACCCAACAAACTTTGACCAATTAAAACGTTATTATGCCTAGAATAGGAGCAAAAACGCGCCTCGCGTGACCTCACGTGTCACTCTTGTGGCACGAAATAAACGGCCCCCTGGCCAAGCTGAGTCAAGATAATGTCATCTTGCTCTTGCATTTTGACAATTTGTCATTCTCATATCATCAAATAAACTAAATTGCATCTTCAGAATAAGTAAAGCACATGCTTATTTTCTAAAGTTCATTACAAGCTCTTGCTTAGAACAATTATTCTTTTACATTTACTTGAACTACGTGCAAGGGTTTGATTTCATTTTTTTAATGAATACATAGGCAATCCTTCACGGGATACAACCCACTTAATCGCTTTAATGTAAATAGAAGGACATTTGCAAATGCATTTGAAATTCGACAAGAATGATGAAAAGAAAACCACAACGGTTTCATAACCAATCAACCCCTTTTATTTCATTCATAATAATAATACGTTACATAATAAAAATAAATAGGATAGGATTCTAAAAACCCCACCTTCTTATTATTGTAATAATAATAATAAATAATAATAAAAGACATAGGCTACTCTTCCATTTTCCCTTTGCCTTTGTCATTCTTATCATACTTCTTGTCGCGACCTCGAGCCGGACGCTCCTGCGCCACTTCCGACCTAATCACCAATGGTCTCTCTCGTGGTCTCGCTTTGCCATTCTTGCTAACCACCATCTCGACGGCAGGAGAAGTCTTCGGTTTCTTCGAAGGATGACCAACTCGAAACCCGGCTTCTTCCTCTCCCTCAGTCAGATGCTTATCCTTCTCCTTTTCCACCTCGCGAACCTTGTAGTCAACAGGTTCACGCTTCCTCAGTCTCTTGCGTTCCTCCGGAGTAGCAGCTTTCCTCCACCGTATATAAGAATCTGACACCCATAGAGCACTGACAGAAGAATTCAAGAACCAAATGTTCCTCTGAGCCCATTTGATGGCCCACTCTCTTCGACTCTCCGTAGTAAGCGCCACGGCGGTCTGCGGGACAATGTCAAGCTTCGGGATCATCTGCTTCAATCCAACCTGCCTCATCAACCTCTCCGGGAAGATGAATATCATAAACTCTAAATCGGGAATGCGAACAGCTCGGGTAGGATCCAAGGAAGATACTCCAGTAACAGATTTGAGGTGCCACCATGGTACGATCCATCTAATTAAGGGGCCATCTTCACTTTTCAACTTGTTTTCCCAGTAGTTGCACACTCGAGTGAAGTCCACCATGTAAAGCCTGGTCCTCATTGCAATCGAACGAGCATGGTAAGAAGGGACATTAGCTGGGGGCTCGATCAATCGAAGACGCTCCATAAGCCAAACCTACCAAAAGCGGTGTAGATACCTCATTTCTGCACCTCTCGCAAACCACCCGGTGATGATTGGGCCGCATGTTTGGTGCGCGGAATGATTTGTGACAGTTCGTAATTTTATCGTCAAGTGATTGTTCAAATATTAATGTCTACCTCTTAGTTGTCATCTACGTGCCGATACGGTCGTTTTGACAGTAATTAGAGTACATTTGGAGTCCGGGCCTAAAACCGTCTTCATTTTCTGATAACCGTTAAATCCCGAGTCAGAATGTTCTGTAATGTTCCGGATATTTCTATTCCATATTTTATAAATATTTCACAATCTTTATCCTTTGGTAAACAATTTCCCGTAATATTCACATAAAATATTAAGGAAAACCAAATTATTCTGTCCTACCATAACTTAAACACGGAAATCTTTCTTCCGCAGAGGAAACCACTGGGAAACAGGACGCAGCAGTCGCGCCTCTTCCAAGAGATGCGATGGGCTCGCTGCGCCTCTTCCCAGGTCCTTTTTTGCATAATTTTCGTATCTTTTTCATATCTTTCCGAGATTCACTTCCAAAGACTCTCCGAAACCCTAATTCCTTCACGTGATTAGTATAAATAGGAGCCTTCGCTACTCATATTTCTCACGCGAGTTTCCGCCCTTCTCTTCTCTCTTTGCATTCTAGACCTTTGTTCTTACTTTTTGGCGTCTATGTGCTTGAACTTTCGACCACGTAAGCTCGGATCCTTCTGAGTACCAGCCTCGTTTGCATGACCGACCAATTTGACCAAATCCACAATAATCAACTTAATTAATCTAAAATCGTTTTCCTCTTACGAGGGCACTTTCTTTACATTCGCGTCGAGCATCACTAATTGATATCTTAGTCCTTCTCGTTTCGTCAAACATGTAAGTCTGAGGGTGTAAATCTCTCTTTATTATTGTTATTTACTTTTTGTACCACTAATGTAAGGTTTATGTCGAAAATACCTCTTAAAACCGATTTCTAAAACCGTGCTTTAAAACCCTTTTTACGGATTTACAGAAGACAAACCGTCGAGAAAGGACGCAGCAACTGCTGCGCCTCTTCGAAGGAGCGCAGTTCCTGCTGCGCCTCTTCGTGAGGCTGCCGCAGTTCCTGCTTCCTTTCTTCTTCCTTTGTCCTCTATAATTCGTTCGTCAAGTTTTGTTTGTTTGATTTGTTTTCTTTAATTCTTCGATACCATAGTCTAATAATTTCACATGTATATATTTATCATTCATTAACATGTTTAATTCGTCATTAAATTCGGCTTAAATCCCTTATAATCTCATATTTGCGGGTTTTCGTCATTAAACTCAATCCGGGTTGTAGGAATTCGATTCGTTCATATCGGGTTTCTGGAATTCGATCTTTGATATATTTTCATCTGTTTTTTTGTCATATTCATCACATGTTCGTCGTTAATTCATCATGTTTAACCTATTTAGTTCACATATGTCACTAATCAGTCATTCGTTCATGTAAATAATTCGTTTGCATCCGTCTCATCCATGTTTTATTGCTTTTAAGACCTTAATCATATGTAAATAACTTGTTAATCACTTTCATCCGAGTTAATATCGTAATCAATCCTTAAAATCATCAATTAACATTAACGATTTGCAGTTCCGGCTTCACAGCCAGAACTCACCCTTGGAACAGACGCAGCAACTGCTGCGCCTCTTCCAAAGGGCGCAGTCCTGCTGCGCCTGTTCCAGGTTGAGTTCTGTCTCTGAACTCCGTTGTTGTTTGACCTATTTAAAGCTTACGTATAATGAACTATTATCCGTATTATCACCTTCTGATTTGTTCGTTAATTCTTTCCTTTATTCGTTTTCTCAAAATTATCCGTTTTAAAGGTATTTTCGACATAAATCACCTAATCCGTTGTAATTATTGTAATTTTCGTTTTCGTAATTTTCTTATTATATTTATCATTGTTCCTTGTATCATTTGTATGTTTTCACATGTAATTGAACATTAAGTCCTACTTCGACCCAATTGTATGTTAAATTATTTGTCTCACCGACTTAATTGCATGCATATAATCGACAATATCTCGAGTATAGACGATTTTCCCTAATCATTAGTAGAGGCCGCTATCGAGGCGGGCGGGATTAGGTGTTCGATCAAAAGAGCTTCCTAATACGTACCCTCACCCCTTACTCCAGATCTCTGTGAACATCCGTGTTCATTGGCATCCACAAGAGTCATTTTAGACATAAAATGCTAAGGGTAACGATTGCTTGGTGTTCATGTCTCTACTTTGTGTTTTGACATGGCACGAGGTATTCGAACGGTTCCAATTTCCCATAAGAATTGGTGGCAACTCCAAAAAAAATGCAAACGCTTGTTCTCTTCCTCCCAAGCGCCCCTATGGGCCCCCCGCTGTCCACAGTTTGGCGACTCCGCTGGGGATAATACACTTACGTGTAGCCAAGGGTGAAACTTGAACAAGGTTAGGGAATAATTTGTACAAGACAATTGTCGGTTTTCATAACTCGGTCTTCCTAGACCGTTTTATTCGGCCTTCCTAGGCCCAACCCAACCCATTCGACCAATCATCCCGTCTAAACAGTCCTAATTCTTATTTGGGCCTAAGGATGGATAGTGATTGACGTCATCCATACCATGATGCTTACTCTTGTTTGTATCAAGGGCCTTCACTACTTGAGGAAATGGACTAGGAATCGGCCTTACTCTTGTTTGGTACGAGCCTCTTCAGAGACTTCGGGTTTGATGGTTCGGTATGGCAACCCACCCTTTAAACTAAAACCCTTTTAAATGCACTCAGCATCCCGTTATAATGCTTGTATAAATGTTTGTACCTTACGTGATCACCATTTCTAAACGAAACCATGACGATTTTTGTAAAAAAAAAAAAAATCAAAATCCTTTTTTAATCAAAATTTCGAAAAAGGCCATTTGATTAGCACAAAACCCAGTCGAAACTCTGTCCATTTGTCGAGTCAAAATCTGGGTCACAAGCCCATTTCGAAACCTCACTTCGAGTCCACTCCTACAACTACACTATAGTTGACTAGGATACACATTTTCAAAATTCTTGTCCTTTCTTCAAAGCTCACTCAACACAAGTGGCACACACCCACTTTACGAGTCAAAACATTTCTTCTTTTAGCAAGTGTGTTAGATTGCTCGATCGTGTTTTGATTCGTCATCGATCTCTTATCCAGTTTTCAAGATGCCCGGATCCAATAAACAAACCTCCACCAACTTCAAGATGGTAATGATCGAATCCTAGCCGCGCTAGCCCAAATCCAAGTTACCCAAGACCAAGTCCATGATCGCCTTGAGATCATCGAGGGCCGGATCTATGCCGTAGAGGAGAGGTTGCCTCCTCATGAAAGTGAAGTAATAGGTGACTCCGCGGATGAATCCAGGGATGAAAATCCAACCATGGGACTAACTGTGGCCGAGAAAAGACTCCAATACTTAGAGGAGCAATTGATGTACCTTTAAGGGGATGACATTTATAGGGAGAATAACCGCAAGTACGAGGCCGTCAATTCCAAATTGCCAACCAACTTCAATATGACGGATATCCCTAAATTCAAGGGGCACGAAAACCCTTTGAACCACATCCGTGCCTTCAAGGATTACATGTCTATCATAGGCATCAAACCTGAGATGTTCTTAAGGATCTTTCCTTCATCTCTTGACACCATTCCGAAGCAATGGTTCTACTCCTTAGAACACAAGAAGGTCGCTACTTGGGAAGATGCCGCAATCGAGTTTGCTAAGCAATATGCGGATAATGCCGAGATCCAAGTTAACATGCGCACTCTAGAGGTTCTTACCCAAAATGACAAAGAAGGATTCACCGACTTCCTAAGTAGGTGGAGGAAGACTAGTACCCAACTAGTTGAACGCCCGGATGAGGCTACCTTTGTGGAGAAGTTTATGGATAATCTCAAACCCATTTATGCCAACCATTTGAGATACCAAAACATCAAGACTTTCAAGGACTTAACCGTACTAGGGACAAGGATTGAAGATGACATCCGTAAAGGGCTCCGCTAACAAGACCGATGAAGTTAACCTTCTCGAGCCATCCAAGAAAACTACTCCACCAAGGAAATTCACAAATCTTGGGGACACCTACTCCAATGCTCTAAAAAGGTTAATGAAGCAAGGCAAACTCCAACCCATTGGACCTACTCCCGAACCCGAAAGGAAATCCAAGTTCTGGGACGAGAACTCGTACTGTGAATACCATAGGGGCAAGGGGCACGACACAGAAAAATGCTATAAGTTGAAAAATGTGCTTCAAGACATGATTGAAGATGGTCAACTACCAATACCGCCAGGAGGTAAACTCAACAACACTCAGAATCCTCTTGGAGTTCTAGTGATTACAAGTGACGAATCTACCTTAGATTGTTCACACCTCATTTCTCCAATTGAAGACGAAATCCATGCAAACGAAAATGAAGGGTTCTACTCTACCATCTCCCCTACCATTTCCGACTTCATCACATGGGCAAGGAGTGTGGATGGACAAGTTTGGGAATTAGAAAATGTGGTGACAACTTTACGTGATCCCAACGCAACACCCAAGGAGCATGTGCCACTAATCTTCTCTCAAAACGCTACTATGCAAGAAATAGTCGCCGTGGTTGATAGACTAGTCCACCAAATCATACGACTAGAAGATGAAATCATGAGAATGAGGAAACTAGCTACAATCAATGGAGTTTGGGCCGACGACGATGAGGACGAGTATCTCATTGAGAACTCCCTCGTCAAGGAAATAGTCCAAAATGGTGAAGACCAAGATGTGGACCACCTAACTCGTTCGGGACGTCCATATCAAAGCACTACTCAAAATGGTCCAACCAACGCTGTCACACCAAATGATAACGAAGAGGACTCCACAGACCATTTGCTCAAGCAATTACAGAAGACAAAGGCTGATCTTTCAGTCTGGCAATTAATAGCGAGCTCATTCCCACATCGCCAAGCTTTACTGCAAGCTTTGGCCAAACTAAATGTAGCACATAACTCGACACCCGAAGATGTAGTCAACTTGGTCTTCCAAGAATCACCAAAGCTAAGTGATCCTATTACTTTCTCAGACGAAGATTTGCCACCTTTTGGCGCTAGTCACAATCTAGCTCTTTACATCACTGTAATTTGTCTAAAGAAAAATGTGCCAATGACCTTGGTAGATGATGGCTCTGCGGTCAACGTCATACCCCTCAAAATGGCATACAAATTAGGCATGAAAGAGTCGGATTTGACCCATACCAATCAAGGTGTGCGTGCATACGGTGGTACACGACGAAAGGTGGTAGGACTTGTTAACCTAACCATAGCCACAGGGCCAATTGAGCGAAAGGTTAACTTCTAAATAGTGGACATCGAAGCTTCCTTCAACATACTCCTAGGAAGACCTTGGATTCACGGTTCCAAAGCGGTAACATCCACCCTTCGTCAAAAGATCAAGATCCCACTAAATGGCAAAGTGGTGACGATCACTTCGTCACCCATCAAGGCAATAATCGAAAAGAAGTCGAACAATCAAGTCCTTGCAGATCCCGTATACGAACTTGGGGGCTTCCAAAGCATAAGTGTCATAGAAAGCGAATTGGCACCCTTATACCATGATCCCTACTCCAACTTAGTGGTCAACCACATGCTCAAAACCCAGGGATACTTCCCTGGAATGCCTTTGAGCCCTACCCGAAGAAACACCTTCGCACCATACAAGGAAGGCAACTCAAAGAGGATACCCTTTGGACTAGGGTACAAACCCACCAAAGAAGAGGTTCACGAGATGCTCGCTCAAGTCCAAAACCGTAAGCATGTAGGAGTCCAAATGCGACCCTATCTCCCTACCCTAAATGGGTACTTTGTTGAAGAAGGAAGTCTAGAACTCTTTCACGGATTTCCCGAGCCTTGGCATTATCTCGAGAAGAACCTAGCCGGAATCGAGATCTTTCACGATTGCTACTTCATCCCTCCAGAAACGGTTCCTACCGTCAAAACCCGTCAAGCACCTTGCTTAGACGAACAAGCTGTTAGTCTATTGTTCGGAGAAGATCGATTTTTTAGGGCCGCGCAGGACAAGATCATTACCATGATACTTCAAGATGATCGCTTCAACCCCACCGCGTTAATCACAGAAACCAACGCAAGTCAGCAGAAAGGATGGAGAAAATCAATCAAGTGGACCAACAATCAAGGAAGACTTTTCAAGCTCACCACTGGAGAAGGAGAGATGCTCAAAGGAGAACCAGAAGACGATGAATTTGAGTCAGAGTCGGAGTCTAGAGAAGTCATTAGGGAGTCTCCTCCTGTCGTCATCCCCATTCCCTCTGTTTCTCCTAGCTTAGCCTCGAGTAGTAACAATAGTTCGGGAAATGTCCCAACCACTATCCCTTTGCCGCCACTGACCATAGATCAGATGGCTTCTTTGTTTCAACTTTACTCAAACCTTAATATGAATAAATCAGGTTCTGCTTACTCTTTGTGTTATCTTGAGTGCAATTCTGTTTACGATGATACTGAGGATGACCAAGACCCAAACTCAATCGAAATACCTCCCTACGTAGCCAAAGAAATACTACAGGAAGGGGAAGGGGGACCAGTAATAGAGGACACCGAACCCATCAATGTAGGAACTGAACTAGAGCCCCAAGAACTTAGGATAGGGACAACCTTGAGCTCTACCGAAAGGGCCGATTTCATAGATCTCCTAAACGAGTTCAAAGATGTTTTCGCTTGGTCCTACAAAGACATGCCAGGGATCGACAGGGATATCGCCGAACATAGAATCCCGATTAAGCCAGGTTTCAAACCTGTAAAACAGAAGCTTCGGCGAATGAGAACGGAATGGGCTCTCAAAATTAAGGAATAAGTTGACAAGCAATTCAAAGCCGGGTTCATCAAAGTTTCCGAGTATTTCGACTGGGTAGCCAACATAGTACCTGTACCAAAAAAGGATGGGAGAATCCGTGTTTGTGTTGATTTTAGGAACTTAAACAAAGCAAGCCCTAAAGATGACTTCCCTCTACCACACATCGACATATTGGTGGACAATACTGCAGACCACGCGTTACTATCCTTCATGGATGGGTATGCGGGTTATAACCAAATCAAGATGGCCATAGAAGACATGCATAAGACCGCCTTTGTCACTCAATGGGGAACCTATTGCTATACGGTCATGCCATTTGGATTGATCAACGCCGGAGTTACATATCATCGCACCGCAACTACACTCTTACATGACATGATGCACAAATAAGTTGAGGTATACGTAGACGACATGATTGTCAAATCCAAGGATAGAGATGGGCATATTGCGAACCTTCGCAAATTTTTCGCATGGCTACGAAAATACAACATGAGGCTCAATCCTCAGAAATGCACATTCAGAGTAACATATGGCAAACTCCTGGGATACGTCGTTAGCCAACGAGGTATAGAAATAGACCCTTCCAAGATCAAGGCTCTGATCGAAATGCCACAACCCCAAACAGAAAAAGAAGTCAAAGGATTCCTGGGAAAAGTGCAATATATAAGTCGATTCATATCGAAACTCACCATGATTTACGAGCCTATCTTCAAGAAGCTCAAGAAAACAGACCACACCATGTGGGATGATGATTGTCAAAAGGCATTCGACCGCATCAAAGAAAATACTGGCTAAACCACCAGTGCTCATGCCACCTCAACGAGATCAACCTCTTGGTTTATATCTCACAGTAACCGAAACAGCCATGGGTGCCAAGCTAGCTCAGACCATAGGAAGTGAAGAAAGAGCTATCTACTACCTTAGTAAGAAGTTCTTGGAGTACGAGTGCAAATACTCACAACTCGAAAAGACATGCCTCGCTCTTGTGTGGGCGACGAAGAAGCTACGCCATTACATGCTGATGCGTGTCATTTATATGATGTTTTACACCTCATTTTACACGCATTTCAGAGCTCATTTGTGTAGTTTAAGCTACCATTTCCCTTATTTTCGTCTACTTTCGTGTTTTTGTACATTATCGCAGAAATGTGAAGAATTCAACAGAAATCAAGCTAAATCCGTCCCCGAGTATCCTGCATTGCATTCGACGTGAAGTATTCACTTAAGGAATGAGCTTGGTGCGCATTTCAAGGCCCAAAAGACAAATCCACGAGAAGTTAAAAGCGGATTACCAGCTAAAGCAGTCGATCGACTGTCACCCTTAGTCGATCGACCATCCCACGGGTTCCAGAAGCTACTGTACACCTCTACTCAGTCGATCGACCGCCATTCTCAGTCGATCGACCAAGCCGCTACTTCAGACGAGAATTAAAAGACCGAGGAATAGAAAGCCCAAGGCGTATTAGGTTTTGCGAAGAATGTTACGTTACTTTCTATATAACGTAACCTAGAACATCAGAATATGGATCTGATTTTTATTTCAAGTTTAGCATACAGTTCTTTAGACAATAATTAGGGTTTGGAATATTGGTTTGCATCGGATTTTCGTTCGTACTTCTAATCATTCCGTTACAATTCTTCTGCAATTTCGGTATTCCTTTTGTTCTATTTCAGTTCATCCTTATTTCGTTGATAGTATAGAAATTGCTAGTTAGATTCCAAGCCAATTTTATCGTTTTATGTTATTTATTTATCTTTCCGTATTAATCATGAATTCTTCTGTTTATTTCATTAATTTTATTGTCATTATCATTCTTAGTACGAGTAGCTAATTTATTCGTGCTAGGATGTAGGGGAATTATAGTGTAGGCGGCGTAGAATTAACACGGCCTAAATCGTGTGTCAGTCGATCGACTGCCATACCTGGTCGATCGACTGACCACGTGGGGTTTTACCTTCGTTTTAATTGTTTTAATTCTTTATTCGACGAATCGAGTGCACACGACTAGTTGAATGTTTAGGATTCGACTGACCCATTAGATCAAGAGATAGGGACAGTTGATTGACCACCAATTAAAATGACTAAACTATGCTGAGATCGAAAGATAGGTAAAGTTTAGATTATTAGTCACTTTTCAGGACGAGATTCAATATTAGTGATATTAGGGACTTATAGCGAGATCGAAAGATGCTATCTGTTAAGAGTGGACTGAGAGGACTTCTTGTTTTCCCGCCTCATGTGTTAGATTTAGACCGTCTTAGTTTGCTGCTGCCAAAACTATAGTGAACCGACCATCCTAGTACCCTTCTTTATATTTGATTTACTATTTTCCTTTAGTTTTTTTTGTCTTTTATCGCCTTAGCTATAGACAAATCAAATCAACCCCCACACTTGTTACCTTAGACTAAATTTAGACAACTTTTAATTACATTCGCCTCCTTGTGGTTCGACCCTGTTACCACTAGCCTAGGTTAGTTTTAATAGGAATTATAAATATTATTTTTGGTACTCACAACGACGGGTATCAAATTTTGGCGCCGTTGCCGGGGAGGCAATTGTTCTAATTTTTAGTTGTTTTTATTTAGTCTTTCTTAGTTTAAGGGACATCTGTTCCTTAAACTTTTCTTATATTCTTTTTGTAGTTTCTTCTTATGCGCAGGTCACATGGTTGTGAACTAGTACCGTTCAATCCTGAGATTGAGAAATCCTTGCGCGAGTTGAGACGATCATCAAGGGTGTTGCCGACAGAGGAAGAGCTGAGTACTCTGTCAAGTTACTATGAGAACGCTCTGTTCGAAGAAGATCCACCTACATCTCCTGCTTCTACTTCTTCAGCTGAGACAGTCACTTCTCCAGAAATTCCAGTCATGGCTGAAGAAGCAACTATAGCAAGTCATTTTGAGCCGACAGCTGAAAATCTTTACAAGGGGTTCGAATTACCTGGAGCTGATAGGAAATTCAAACCGAAGCCTTCCTATATCAACTTAGTTGAGAGGAACCAGTTCGGGGGAGCTGCAAATGAAGATGCAGCCGAGCATATGGAGATATTTATCGATTACTGCTGCTCTATACCCCCACCGACCGGTGTGACCGTGACCGGATAAAGGAGACTATGTTTATATTCTCACTCCGTGATGCTGCAAGGGAGTGGTACAGAGATCTGGACCGATCCGCTCATGGGATCACCGACTGGAATTCCTTAGCCCTGGCATTTTACAAAAAGTACTTCTCTGCCTCGAAGACTAATGCCATTAGAGCTCAGATCACGAGCTTTAAACAAGGGCCGGATGAGAACTTTCATGAAGCATGGGTTTGTTTCAAGAAGCTAGTGCGAACCATACCGCACCATGGGTTCGAAAAATGGAGTCTTTGCAATCAGTTCTATAACGGGTTGTATGACGATCAGAGGGCTATTTTGGATGCTGCAGCCAATGGCCGATTTGCTGAGAATATGGGAGAGACTAAGGGGTGGAAGATCATTGATGACTTAGCCACCCATAAAGCTGAGTATGAGAATTCCAGGGGGAATCAAAGGAGGAGTGCTGAATCTCCTTCTGTAGCTGCACTTGAAGCTCTCACTGCGAGATTTGACAAGTATGAACTGGGAGGAGCTTCAAAAGGAAGGATGTATCATGTGAATGCTGTTTCAGACGGTCCTTTCGTCTGTAGAAGATGTGGAGCTGAGGGATATGTTGCAGAAAATTGTCCTAGTCCCTTCGAGTCTTGTGCTGCCTTTCAACATTATAGGCAGACAAACACGTACTATGAGCCGAATGTCCACCCAAACTTGAGGTGGAGTAGCCAGAATGTGCTGAATCCGACTCAACCTCCACAGCAGCAGCAGCAGCAAACTTATGTACCTCCTCATAAGCAACAACAATATCAAAAACCTCCCTATGCGCCGCAGCAGCAACAATCTCAAAATTCCGACTTTGCTGAGTTGAAGAATATGTTGCAAAAGGAGTCCCAAGCTAGAGAGGCCGGGATGAAGCTACTAGAGAGCCAAATTGCTCAATTGGCTAGCAAGAGTACCACTCGAGCTCCGGGACACTTACCGACTCAAACTGACCAGAAAGAGACCCTAAATGCCATCACTTTGAGGAGCGGGTCTACCCTGAAGGGGCCTGCTATGATTGAGGATGCCCCTGAAAAAGATAAGCCGAAACCGAATCAAAACAAAGCTGGAACGAACAAAGGAAAGAAAAAGGCGTCTACCAGGTATATCAGTCGATCGACTGAAGTGCGGGTTACAGGAGCTTCTGGAACTGTAGATCTCAGTCGATCGACTGAGCAAGGTGGTCGATCGACCGAGGCCACTGCTGATATTGAGAAATCGTCCTCCAATGCCCAATAATTTGAGAGACCACTTATTTCGGGGTACGACAACTCCGAAAGTGTTGGGGCAAGACCCGAGTGCTGATGGGTCCGTCCCGATTCCGAAGTACGACCCAATGTCAATCAATGGTTCATATTTGAGACGGTCTGAAGAGGGGTCAAGCTTCAATAAGGAGAAGGTAGTGGACTTTCAGCCTAAGTCCACGGATGCCGGCATGCGAGACTTAGAGGAGAGGGCGAAGTTACTTCTTTCAGCCCCTTATCCAGAGAGACTAGTGCTGACAAAGGAACATGTATCTTTCAATAAATTTGAAAATGTTGTTCATAGTCTTAACGTACAAGTACCTTTCCTTGAATTAGTGAATCAAGTGCCCGCTTATATGAAGTTCATGAAGAAATTGCTTTCTAAAAAGAGGTCACTTGAAACAGTGCATACTGTCGCACTCACTAAAGAGTCTTGTTCTTATCTGTCTCATACTTCACCCCATAAGCTAGAGGACCCAGGTAGCTTTTCCGTTCCTTGTAATATAGGTACCTTCTCTATTGAGAAGGCATTATGTGACCTAGGAGCTAGCATTAGCGTCATGCCCTTGAGTCTCGCTAGAAAGTTAAAATTGAATAGGTTTGCAGTTACAAACATGACCGTTTAGATGGCTGACCGATCTGCGGTCGAGCCTATAGGAGTCCTAGAGGACATCCCTGTGCAAATAGGGAAGTTTTTCTTCCCTGTAGACTTTGTGGTCCTAGATATGCCTGAGGATGCCCACATACCTATCATTCTAGGTAAGCCATTTCGCACACCTTTGGTGCGATTATTGATGTTGGTTCTGGGACCCCGACCTTCAAAGTGGGGAAGCATTCTATTGTCTTCGCCTGCATAGCCTAGGAAGAAAGACCCCATGTGGCCTGTCACCCGTAATACGGTTTCTGAAAAGAAATCATACTTTGTGCTTCCTGATATGCCTGTCTCTATTCCTATTCCTGTTATAACACCTCCGCCTCAGACTGGGAGCAAGAAGGAGGACGATTCTGTTGTTTTAGACATTGCAGGAGCTGGTTTGGGGAAGGAAGAGTCGCGGGTTGCTCCAGCTGTGAAGGAGCAAATCGTTTCGAGAGGCGGTCTTGGATGCCTGAGTTATGGCACTGATGAGGAGCTTGAAGATGAGCCAGCTAAAGTGAGACAGTCCGACTTGGATTTTGATGAGCCGGAAGAGGTCATTGATTGGGGGAGATGATGAAGCTGTTGATCCGTCAAGCTCTACGGATGCTGAAGTTGAGGAAGGTGTTGCTGAGAAGATGAGCACCGTTGAGGCTACCTCTTGTAGCCAGAAGCCGACCAAGTGGGCCATACCATGGCCGTTCTTGATCAACTATTAGTTGATCGAATTCTTTATCAAAAACTTTCATTTTATTGCTTTTTAAACTCTTTTTTGTTTATTGCTTTTGTGTGCGCGAGACTTCGCCTTTAATTATTTTGTTTCTTAGGATTTTTAAGTACTTTAGACTTTACTTTGGGTTTTGCGCAATTTTGGGCGCGTATTATTGTGCATTTGCAGGTTTTAGACCTCATTGGTTCAAGTAATTGAGTAAATACGAAGAAATCTGAAGTTACAAGAAGATTTCGATCGATCGGTCCGTGTGGTCGATCGACCGGTCTACGTTTCCGTGAGCTACTGTTCCTTTCACCTTGGTCGATCGACTGAGTGATGTGGTCGATCGACCAACCTGCACTGCTGTACTTGTTCACGACCTCTCCCCTGCTGTGTTTGGTCGATTTGCGGACTTGAGGGAGTTTTCTACTCCACTTTATCTTCCGTCAAATTATTTGTTTCTTCTATTTTTCACAATTATGCACAAAATATCGATTCATTATTGCTTTCTCGATTTTATGCATGGTATTTGTTTGTCTTTCAGGTACTTATTAGTAGCACTGCTGGCTACTGAAACCTCCTAGCTCACGCTGGTTTGGGGAGGTTTCCTTTTGATGCGCTCATAGTCTTGTGAGTTCCCGATTTCCACTTCATGTCTTATTTCTTTATTTTATCGCAAATTCCCGTTTCTCTTTTCTTCATTACATGATTTTGCACAATGGGGACATTGTGCGATTTGGTTTGGGGAAGGGTTTTGCGTCGCATATCATTTGCTTGCATTCACGTTTACATTTTGTTTTGCATTGTTTATTTCATTTCTTATATATACATAAAATCAAAAAAAAAAATTGAAAAATTTCAAAAATTCAAAAAATGCACGTTTATTTTAGCATATAGGTTGAGTCGGAACGGTAGTATTTCAATGAAGACATTGCATTTTCAGCTGTTTATGCCTAAGCCGTGCTAATTAACATGTTATTAGTAGAATCATTTATGCATAATCTACGAGTTTTCGTTAATTATCTTGCTGAGCTTGAGACTTGACTTAGAATTTTGGCAAGCTACATCATATTTCTAAGGTTTAGAGCTTATAACTGGTGACATCTATGACCAGTTTATCTAGGATGTGAGTAGTACTCCTTATGAGACATGTTACATAAATGTGCATAAATATGAACTTGATCTGCTTAATACCTGTGTGCATTCGGTTTGTGGTTTGTTGACACATGTGGTAGAGGTTTCCCTTTATTCATTTTGCCCATAAGCTCCACACTGCCAAAAACAGCCTTTTTGTCCCATTACTACATCCTACATTTAGCCTGCCCTTGTCAAGCTAGTAGTCTATGTTCTTGGGATTGTTACTTAGTTTTTGGTAACATTTGCTCTTATTGAGATATTGTTGGGAAGATGAAAGAAAGGAAAAGAAGAAGTTGAAAGAAAAGAAAAAAGAAAGAAAGAAAAAAATGATTTGAAAAAAGAAAAAAAGAGTTCTGTACTGTTCATTACGGTCGATCGACTGCCATTTCTAGTCGATCGACTGGGATCCGAGAAAGAAATCAATTCGCATAATTCAATCCTTATCTTATTGCGATTTTTGCTCCCATGTTGCATTAGCATCTTATGGGGAGTTGGTTGATTACTTTTATACTGGAGATTGTGAGTTTTGTGCTTGCTATAGCACCGTTTCGATTGTTTATGAGCAAGAAGTTGGATGTTGCCATATGGTTCCGTTTTGGTACTAGCTTGATCACCTGTACCTCCACTTTTCCATAAACTGTTTTGGCTCTTCTTACCCATTACCTCACATATCCCATATATATACCTCGGCATGTGTCATGGTCATTTGTTGGTTGGAATGCATATGTACGGTCATAGAGATTTCTTTCATATTATATTGCAGGCATGTTCTTATAGGTCGTAGTTAGGTGAGAGTCTCTACAAAATGAATTCTTTCTATCCTCTTATATATTCACCTGTGCTTATGTGTGATTTGAGCGACCCGTGAGAGTCCAATTTGATAAGTCTCTATAGTTAACGGTTTAGCAGTTTTTAACGACCTTATATCTCGTGTGCATGATTCACATTACTAATTGATTGTTGGTTGTTGCATTAAAATGGTTTAGGCTTTACATGTTGTAATTCGCTCTGAGATTGAACTCGTTCCATTAGGTCATTAGATCGAGTTTAGTTCTTGCTTGGGGACAAGCAAGGGTTTGGTTCGGGGAAGTTTGATGCGTGTCATTTATATGATGTTTTACACCTCATTTTACACGCTTTTCAGAGCTCATTTGTGTAGTTTAAGCTACCATTTCCCCTATTTCCGTCTACTTTCGTGTTTTTGTACATTATCGCAGAAATGTGAAGAATTCAACGGAAATCAAGCTAAATCCGTCCCCGAGTATTCTGCATTGCATTTGACGTGAAGTATTCACTTAAGGAACGAGCTTGGTGCGCAATTCAAGGCCCAAAAGACAAATCCACGAGAAGTTAAAAGCGGATTACCAGCTAAAGCAGTCGATCGACTATCACCCTTAGTCGATCGACCATCCCACGGGTTCCAGAAGCTACTGTACACCTCTACTCAGTCGATCGACCGCCATGCTCAGTCGATCGACCAAGCCGCTACTTCAGACGAGAATTAAAAGACCGAGGAATAGAAAGCCCAAGGCGTATTAGGTTTTGCGAAGAATGTTACGTTACTTTCTATATAACGTAACCTAGAACATCAGAATATGGATCCGATTTTTATTTCAAGTTTAGCATACAGTCCTTTAGACAATAATTAGGGTTTGGAATATTGGTTTGCATCGGATTTTCGTTCGTACTTCTAATCATTCCGTTACAATTCTTCTGCAATTTCGGTATTCCTTTTGTTCTATTTCAGTTCATCCTTATTTCGTTGATAGTATAGAAATTGCTAGTTAGATTCCAAGCCAATTTTATCGTTTTATGTTATTTATTTATCTTTCCGTATTAATCATGAATTCTTCTGTTTATTTCATTAATTTTATTGTCATTATCATTCTTAGTATGAGTAGCTAATTTATTCGTGCTAGGATGTAGGGGAATTATAGTGTAGGCGGCGTAGAATTAACACGGCCTAAATCGCGTGTCAGTCGATCGACTGCCATACCTGGTCGATCGACTGACCACGTGGGGTTTTACCTTCGTTTTAATTGTTTTAATTCTTTATTCGACGAATCGAGTGCACACGACTAGTTGGATGTTTAGGATTCGACTGACCCATTAGATCGAGAGATAAGGACAGCTGATTGACCACCAATTAAAATGACTAAACTATGCTGAGATCGAAAGATAGGTAAAGTTTAGATTATTAGTCACTTTTCAGGACGAGAGTCAGTATTAGTGATATTAGGGACTTATAGCGAGATCGAAAGATGCTATCTGTTAAGAGTGGACCGAGAGGACCTCTTGTTTTCCCGTCTCATGTGTTAGATTTAGACCGTCTTTGTTTGCTGCTGCCGAAACTATAGTGAACCGACCCTCCTAGTACCCTTCTTTATATTTGATTTAATATTTTCCTTTAGTTTTTTTGTCTTTTATCGCCTTAGCTATAGACCAAATCAAATCAACCCCCACACTTGTTATCTTAGACTAAATTTAGACAACTTTTAATTACATTCGCCTCCTTGTGGTTCGACCCTGCTACCACTAGCCTAGGTTAGTTTTAATAGGAATTATAAATATTATTTTTGGTACTCACAACGAGCTTAGCTACTCCGTCAAAATATACTCCAAAATGGATCCAGTCAAATACCTCTTCGAGAAACCCGTCCTCAACGGACGCCTAGCAAGATGGACCTTGATGCTCTCAGAATTTGATCTCAAATACGTGCCTCTGAAAGTAATAAAAGGTCGTGCCGTTGCCTAATTCTTCGCAGAAAATCCCATCAATGATGCACAAACAATAGATACTTGGTCATTTCCGGACGAGGATATATTCCAAACTGATGTAGACTCCTGGGACCTTTACTTTGATGGGGCATCAAACTTAAGAGGATTTAGAATAAGAGTGTTGCTCATTTCTCCTGAAGGTGAGCATACACCAATCGCTGTCAAACTCGACTTCAAGGTGACAAATAATGCTGCCGAATACGAAGCTTGTCTCATCGGATTACAAGCGGCGGTAAGCTTGGGCATTACAAACCTCCGAGTACATGGGGATTCATCACTGATCATCAACCAAGTTACAGGATCTTGGAAGATTCGAAGCGAAAGCCTAGCACCTTATCAAGCCAGAATAGACCAAGTTGCCCAATTTTTTGATCACGTGACATATCTACACCTACCTCGGGAAGAAAATCAATTTGCAGATGCTCTTGCAAAACATGCGTCTTTGATCAATATGCCAGATGACATGGTGAAAATGCCTTTGTGCATCGAACGACGGTCAGAGCCGGCTTATGTACACCAAATCACCGATGAAGAGGAAATCGCGCAGAAACCCTGGTTCCAAGCAATTCTAAATTTCAAGCTCAATGGTACCTATCCACCCGATATGGACAAAAGAGGACAACGTGCTATACGCCTATTAGCTTCCCAATACGTTCTCATGCAAGGAGAGTTATACAAAAGAACACCTCTTGGTGTAATCCTACGTTGCCTTGATCATTCACAGGCACGAAAGGTGATGGAAGAAGTTCACGATGGAGAATGCGGTCCTCACATGAGTGGGTCCATGATGGCAAAGAAAATCACACGTCTGGGGTATTATTGGACCACAATGGAATCCGATTGCATCAAATACGTAAAACATTGCCACAATTGCCAAATCTTCGGGAATGTACAACACGTCCCTCCTTCATTGCTCTATACGATGACATCTCCTTGGCCATTTTCTGCTTGGGGAATCGACATAATCGGGAAGATAACCCCAGCCGGAACAGGAGGTCACTGTTTCATCCTAGTGGCAATCGACTATTTCACCAAATGGGTAGAAGCGGCTTCCTACACTAGTCTCACGGCTAAAAATGTGGCAAAGTTCATACAAAACAACATCATTTGTCGATACGGTTGCCCACATGAGATCATTAGTGATAATGGATCACATTTCCAAGCTGAGACTGAGCAATTGCTAGCCAAATACAAGATTAGGCATCACCACTCTTCGCCCTATAGACCACAGACTAACGATGCGGTAGAGGCAACAAACAAGAACGTTGTCACAATTCTCAAGAAAATGATTGACAACTATCGAGATTGGCCAAGCAAGATACCCTTTGCTTTGTGGGGATATCGTACATCTGTTAGGATGCCCACTGGGGCTACTCCTTTCTATTTGACCTACGGCATGGAAGCTGTACAACCAGTCGAGCTAGAGATACCATCCTTGCGTATTTTACTCGAAAGTCAAATCCCAGAAGCCGATTGGAAGAGGGATAGATATGAAGAACTCATCCTCCTGGATGAACGTAGGCTACGCGCCTTGCATAATGTCCAAACATATCAAGCACGTATCAAACGAGATTTCAACAAAAGGGTTAGGCCAAGAAACATCAAGGAAGGAGACTTAGTACTTAAATCGGTTAGAGCTCTTCTACCCGTTGACCCACGGGGAAAATTCAAACCTAATTGGGCCGGACCATTTCTAGTCAAGTCCATACTTCCAGGGGGTGCGGTTAGAATCACAGACCTAGACCGGAATGAGTTTTCCAACCCAACAAACCTCGACCAATTAAAACGGTACTATGCCTAGAATAGGAACAAAAACGCGCCTCGCGTAACCTCACGTGTCGCTCTTGTGGCACTAAATAAACGGCCCCTGGCCAAGCTAAAATAAGCTAATGTCACTTTGCTCTTGCACTTTGACAATTTTTGTCATCCTCATATCATCAAATAAACTAAAATTTGCACCTTCAGAGTAAGCAAAAGCCCATGCTTATTTTCTAAGTTCACTACAAGCTCTTGCTTAGAACAATTATTCTTTTACATTTACTCGAACTACGCGCAAGGGTTTGATTTCATTTATTTAAGTGAATACGTAGGCAATCCTTAACAGGATACAACCCACTATTTTTAAAAATGTAAATAGAAGGACATTTGCATTGCATTTGGAATTCGACAAGAATAATAAATAGAAAATCACAACGGTTTCATAACCATTTAACCTTTTTTATTTCATTCGTTTTCTAATAGTAATAGTACGCTACATAATAAAAATAGAATAGGTTAGGATTCTAACAACCCCACCTTTTTATTAAAACAATAATAATAATAATAAATAATATATAAAGACTCGGGCTATTCTTCCATCTTCCCTTTGCCCTTGTCGTTCTTATCATATTTCTTGTCACGACCTCGAGCCGGACGCTCTTGCGCCACTTCGGACCTAATCACCAAAGGTCTTTCTCGAGACCTAGACTTTCCATTCTTGCCAATCACCATCTCTACGACAGGAGAGGTCTTCGGTTTCTTCGAAGGATGAACAACTCGAAACCCGGCTTCTTCCTCTCCCTCAGTCAAATACTTTTCTTTCTCTTTCTCCACCTCGTGCGCCTTGTAGTCAACGGGTTCGCGCTTCCTCAATCTCTCGCGCTCTTCCGGAGTAGTAGCTTTCCTCCATCGCAGATAAGAATCCGACACCCATAAGGCATTAGCAGAAGAGTTCAAGAACCATACATTTCTTTGAGCCCATTTAATGGCCCACTCCCTTCGGCTCTCTGTAGTAAGCGCCACAGCAGTCTGCGAGACAGTATCAAGCTTCGGGATTGTCTGCTTTAGTCCAACTTGTCTCATCAGCCTTTCCGGGAAAATGCACACCATAAATTCCAAGCCAGGAATGCGCACGGACCGAGTAGGATCCAAAGAAGACACTCCAGTGACAGATTTGAGATGCCACCACGGCACAATCCACATAATAAATGGGCCATCATCACTCTTCAGTTTGTTCTCCCAATAATTGCAGACTCGGGTGAAATCCACCATGTAAAGCCTGGTCCTCATGGCAATTGAACGAGCATGATAAGAAGGAACATGAACTGGGGGCTCAATCAATCGAAGCCGTTCCATAAGCCAAACCTACCAAAAGCGGGTATTAGACATCAAAACGAAAAAAAAAAAACGAAAAAAAAACGAAAAAAAAAACGAAAAAGAAAGAAAGAAAAAAAAGAAATGTTCTTTTACCTGCAGAATGACGGGACTTCCCAAATACGGTAGGTCACGGTTGGCTTTCCTATTATCCAAGCCCAACAGGATCTCTCCTAAGCATAAACAAGTTGGGCTCCTGCGCAGCTCCATTTGCTCAACAAGGCCCAGAAGACGGGGATCACCTCTCAAGTCTTCATCAACATGCCCTTGGAAGACATACACATGCAACAAGCAAAACCCAAATGCCCTTCGCCTGGCAACATAAGAAACGGTGGGGTCAGCCCTGTTAATAAATCGGTCAATGAAGTCTAACATTCGCACTCCCTTCGAGGTCACTAGACGGTCCACCTCGAGTCTAGTCAACACAAGCAAGTGTCTAAATTTGCTCTTGTACCCTTGCGAAGTAGAAGGAATGGCAGGCAAGTGTTTTTTTTTTTTGTGAAATGTGAGTCATTGTATTATATATCAAAACATAAACCGTATCATTTACAAGGATATTAGAGAGATAGGCTCCTAACAAGCTACCAAAATAAATATCCTACTGCAAGCCAATATTCCTAAGCATAGCTAGGCTAACTTGATCCATGTTTGGACCAGCTTTGAATTTGATACGTCTCATGGCTTCCTCTTCAATCCGTTTGGCAACAATTTCGGGTCTGGTGATGAAGTTATTTATCCTTGCATTATTTCTCTGCAGCCAGACATTATAGCAGTAAGCATTCATCACCACTGCCATTATCTTCCACTGAATTGACCCTGTATTTCCTGCTACCATGTCATTGACATCAGGTATAGGTCTGCCAAGCCAAAGTTCCAGCTTACCTCTGATGAAATTTCTTCAGGAAATGGGCAAATATCGCCCTCCAGGGAACGCAAAAACATGGTAATTCGGGTCCCAATAATCAAGACAAGCATCCAAGAACGGTTTGACAACCTTGATAAGCTTCAAACTCAGCAATGATCCAAGATTATAGGCGCCCATATCATATTTCTCCGTGTTGGAAAATTCGTTGGTCCATTCTTTTAAGCGAACCTCTAAAGTATTCATGATGAAAGATTATTTTGAGAGTTTTATGTAATAAGACGAAGAAGAGACGGAAGAATTGTGTGAATAAAAGCTCCATCGACGTCTCTATTTATACTAATTTCTGTTTCCAAAAATCCGCCAGAACGGAACAACCTGGGAACAGGCGCAACTCATGCTGCGCCTCTTCCTTAGCTTAACTTCTGTGATTTTCCGCGTTGGATCTTTCCTAATTCCATGACGAATAATTTCCTATTCCTACGGGTTATTATTTTTGTAAATACGTGGAGGTTACCTTATTTCGGGTTTCCTAACTTCCGCGGGCACGCTTTCCGAGACGACATCGACATTTTCGCCATTTTCGCACACTTGTACATTTTCATTTTAGGAAATAATTTTCATTTTTATAATTCATTTTAGGAAATAAACTCTAAATTTAAATTTGTTCCATTTATTTCATTCTTTTAATCATCTCGTTTCTAACTTATAGATTTCTATTTTTTTCCTTTTTTTTAGGGGGTAACCCTCCCTACCGTCCGGTTATTTCCCACAAAATTTTTGCATTCTTTTGAGTCATTCGTTTTGCGCTAATTCAGGCCATGTATATATACAAATGTATGTTTTGCGTGATTTCTATGTAAATTTCGGCAGCATGACGGCGTAAACCGTCATCTACCAAACCTATTCAAAACTAACCTGCAGGCACAAGCAACGCAACCCAGCAGCAAAGGCACTCAGGCCATCTCATATACAACCAAAAAGGGAAATGTACAACAAACTGGGGGCTCGAGCCCCAAACAAAGTCCAAAATGTTCAAAATGAAGGTCCAAATGTACAACTGTGCAAATCACAGCCAACAAACAAACAAAAACTAAAACAAAACTACTGCTGGTCGCCCTCCAGCTCTGCAACCCTTGCCGCAAGAGCAGCAATCTCGGCGTCTCGAACCTCGAGCTCCCTCAACAAGCGAGCTGTCTCCTCCCGAGAATGGGTCAACTCTCGCTCCTGATCATGTTCCCCAACGAGAGTAAGCGGATATACTTTCCCTCTCAAGACATGGAGATTAATTCCCGATCATGTTCCCCAACGAGAGTAAGGGATATACTTTCCCTCTCGAGACATGGAGATCAACATTGTTTTCTCTCAGCAGTTCCCGCCTGTGTCCTGCTACTCGCAATTATTTCTCGAAGACTACCCAAGCAGTTTTCTCTCAGCAGTTCCCGCCTGTGTCCTGCTACTCGCAATTATTTCTCGAAGACTACCCAAGCAGTTTTCTCTCAGCAGTTCCCGCCTGCGTCCTGCTACTCACCTTATTTAGCTCCTTAGTTCTTATAGCTCCTATGCACCTCCGGAAGCGTCTCTCAAGAAGTTCCAGGTATGGTCTTTTCTTATGGCTGGCGAGCCTCCTTACGTAGTCTAATGGACTTTAAACGACCCTCCCCGATAGTTGACAGACTCTAAAATGTTCCCGACGACAGGTCCTTGGCTCAGACCCCTTGAGCCGCCTCGCGTTGTCATAGTCGTCAGGTTGTAATCTTCGATTGACCTGATGGCTATACTTTGACTTTCGCCTTGTCCAAGCCTCAGTCAAAGTGGGGGCTCTGTAGATACCTCATTTCTGCAGCTCTCGCAAACCACCCGGTGATGATTGGGCCGCATGTTTGGTGCGCGGAATGATTTGTGACAGTTCGTAAGTTTATCGTCAAGTGATTGCTCAAATATTAATGTCTACCTCTTAGTTGTCATCTACGTTCCGATACGGTCGTTTTGACAGTAATTAGAGTACATTTGGAGTCCGGGCCTAAAACCGTCTTCATTTTCTGATAACCGTTAAATCTCGAGTCAGAATGTTCCGAATATTACTATTCCATATTTTATAAATATTTCACAATCTTTATCCTTTGGTAAACAATTTCCCGTAATATTCACATAAAATATTAAGGAAAACCAAATTATTCCGTCCTACCATAACTTAAACACGGAAATCTTTCTTCCGCAGGAGGAAACCACTTGGGAACAGACGCAACAGGTGCTGCGCCTCTTCCAAGAGACGCGGTGGCTGCTGCGCCTCTTCCCAGGTCCTTTTCTGCGTAATTTTCGTATCTTTTTCATATCTTTCCGTGATTTACTTCCAAAGACTCTCTGAAACCCTAATTCCTTCACGTGATTAGTATAAATAGGAGCCTTCGCTCCTCATATTTCTCACGCGAGTGTCCGCCCTTCTCTTCTCCCTTTGCATTCTAGACCTTTGTTCTTACTTTTTGGCGTCTACGTGCTTGAACTTTCGACCACGTAAGCTCGGATCCTTCTGAGTACCAGCCTCGTTTGCATGACCGACCAATTTGACCAAATCCACAATAATCAACTTAATTAATCTAATCGTTTTCCTCTTACGAGGGCACTTTCTTTACATTCGCGTCGAGCATCACTAATCGATATCTTAGTCCTTCTCGTTTCGTCAAACATGTAAGTCTGAGGGTGTAAATCTCTCTTTTATTATTGTTATTTACTTTTTGTACCACTAATGTAAGGTTTATGTCGAAAATACCTCTTAAAACCGATTTCTAAAACCGTGCTTCAAAACCCTTTTTACGGATTTCCAGAAGACAAACCGTCGAGAAAGGATGCAGCAACTGCTGCGCCTCTTCGAAGGAGCGCAGTTCCTGCTATGCCTCTTCGTGAGGCTGCTGCAGTTCCTGCTTCCTTTCTTCTTCCTTCGTCCTCTATAATTCGTTCGTCATGTTTTGTTTGTTTGATTGTTTTGTTTTCTTTAATTCTTCGATACAATAGTCTAATAATTTCACATGTATATATTTATCATTCATTAACATGTTTAATTCGTCATTAAATTCGGCTTAAATCCCTTATAATCTCATATTTGCGGTTTTTCGTCATTAAACTCAATCCGGGTTGTAGGAATTCGATTCGTTCATATCGGGTTTCTGGAATTCGATCTTTGATATATTTTCATCTGTTTTTTGTCATATTCATCACATGTTCGTCGTTAATTCGTCATGTTTAACCTATTTAGTTTACCTATGTCACTAATCAATCATTCGTTCATGTAAATAATTCGTTTGCATCCGTCTCATCCATGTTTTATTTCTTTTATGACCTTAATCATATGTAAATAACCTGTTAATCACTTTCATCCGAGTTAATATCGTAATCAATCCTTAAAATCATCAATTAACATTAACGATTTGCAGTTCCGGCTTCACAGCCAGAACTCACCCTTGGAACAGACGCAGCAACTGCTGCGCCTCTTCCAAAGGGCGCAGTCCTGCTGCGCCTATTCCAGGTTGAGTTCTGTCTCTTAACTCCGTTGTTGTTTGACCTAGTTTAAAGCTTACGTGCAATGAACTATTATCCGTATTATCACCTTCTGATTTGTTCGTAAATTCTTTCCTTTATTCGTTTTCTCAAAATTATCCGTTTTAAAGGTATTTTCGACATAAATCACCTAATCCGTTGTAATTATTGTAATTTTCGTTTTCGTAATTTTCTTATTATATTTATCATTGTTCCTTGTATCATTTGTATGTTTTCACATGTAATTGAACATTAAGTCCTACTTCGACCCAATTGTATGTTAAATTAATTGTCTCACCGACTTAGTTAATTCTCACATGCTAGGATTAAAACGTTGGATGTTGCATTGCATGCATATAATCGACAATATATTGAGTATAGACGATTTTCCCTAATCATTAGTAGAGGCCGCTATCGAGGCGGGCGGGATTAGGTGTTCGATCAAAAGAGCTTCCTAATACGTACCCTCACCCCTTACTCCAGATCTCTATGAACATCCGTGTTCATTGGCATCCACGAGAGTCATTCTAGACATAGAATGCTAAGGGTAATGATTGCTTGGTGTTCATGTCTCTACTTTGTGTCTTGACATGGCACGAGGTATTCGAACGGTTCCAATTTCCCATAAAAATTGGTGGCGACTCCAACAAAAATGCAAACGCTTGTTCTCTTCCTCCCAAGCGCCCCCGTGGGCCCCCCGCTGTCCACAAGCGGGTATTAGAAACAAAAAAAAAAAAAAAAAAAAAAAAAGAAAGAGCAAAAGTATTCTTTTACCTGCAAAATAATGGGACTTCCCAAATAAGGTAGGTCGCGATTGGCTTTCCTGCTATCCAAGCCCAATAGGATCTCTCCTAAACACAGACAAGTTGGGCTCCCGCGCAGCTCCATTTGCTCAATCAGGCTCAAAAGACGAGGGTCGCCCCTCATGTCCTCATCAACATGCCCTTGAAGGACATATACATGCAACAAGCAGAATCCGAATGCCCTTCGCCTCGCAACATAAGAAACAGTAGGATCAGCCTTGTTGATGAAGCGATCGATGAAATCCATCATTCGCACTCCTTTAGAAGTCACAAGACGGTCAACATCAACTCTGGCCAGTCCAAGCAAGTCTCTAAACTTATTCTTATACCCTTGAGAAGTGGAGGGAATAGCAGGTAAATGTTCCGGATCCCAACCACCAATCGCAGCAATCTCCTCGGGAAATGGGCAAATATCGCCTCCAGGGAAGGCAAATACGTGATGATTAGGGTCCCAATAGTCAAGACAAGCATCGAGAAACGGTTTGACTACCTTGATCAACTTCAAGCTCAAAAGTGCTCCAAAATTATAAACAACCATGTCATACTTCTCCACACTAGAGAACTCATTTGTCCATTCTTTTAGACGAAATTCAAGAGTATTCATGATGTAGGCTTATTTTGGGAGTTTTGTGTAATAAGATGAAGAAAGACGAAAGAATTATGTGAACAAAACCTCCTTCGACGTCTCTATTTATATTAAAAGCTGTTTCCTAAAATCCGTCAGAACGGACGCACTGGGGAACAGGCGCAACAGGTGTTGCGCCTCTTCGAAGGGACGCAACTCTTGCTGCGCCTCTTCCTCGGCTGTTTTTCTGTGATTTTCCGCGTTGTATCTTTCCTAAATTCCTCAATGAATAATTTCCTATTCATACGGGTTATTATTTTGGTAAACGCGTCAAGATACCATATTTCGTGTTTCCTAATTTCGCGGGCACGCATCTCGAGACGATGTCGACATTTTCGTCATTTTAGCACACTTGAACATTCCTTTTAATTTTCTTTTTGGGGAATCATTTCACCAATTTAATTTCATTTATTCTTTTTTACATTTTGGTATTTAATTATATCATTTTTTCGAACTTTACCTTTTTTCCTTTTTTGGAGAATCATTTCACTCTCCACTTCAAACTTACATGTTTTTATTTTTTATTTTTTTAGGGGGTAACCCTCCCTACCGTCCGGTCATTTCCGACCAAATTTTTTACCTTTTTGCCATTTCCGACCAAATTTTTGCATTTCTGGTCACTTTTTTTCATTTTCAAGTCATTGTTTTGCGCTAATTTAGGCCATATGTACAAATATATGTTCTGTGTGGTTTCTGTGTAAATTTCGGCAGCATGACGGCGTAAACCGTCATCTACCAAACCTGTTCAAAGCTAACCTGCAGGAACAAACAAGGCAACCCAGCAGCAAAGGCACGCAGGTCGTCATATATACGATCAAAAAGGGATATGTACACCAAACTGGGGGCTCGAGCCCCAAAACAAAATCCAAATGTCCGAAAATGTATAAATGTACAAAAATACAACCAAAAAAACAAGAAGCAACACGAAAGCTACTGCTCGTCGCCGTCTAGCTCAGAAACTCTCGCCTCGAGAGCAGTAACCTCGGCATCGCGAACCTCGAGCTCCCTCAGCAGGAGAGTCGTCTCCTCTAGGGACTGAGCAAGCTCTCGCTCTAGCTCGCGCTCCCTCTACAAACGACAAAAAAACTGACTCATGTCAATCATTTCAAGCATAAAGGAAAATTAGAAAACTTAAAAATAAAGTAAAGGGAAGGTTATACCTGACGTCCTCGGCCACCCGCGAGTGCCTCGACGGCGGTAGCCCGCAGCCGGTTGACTACCCTCCACAAAGCCACGAACCGGGATGGCGCAACCTGCATTTCAAAAGAAAAATGTTTAGGAATTGAGCAAACTCGGGCAAATGTGTTCTTACACGAAAACTATATGGACTAGAAGACTTACCCTCCGGATCAGATGCTGCCAATCGTCCAGGCCAGCATCTCTCACCGCCATGTCAAAGTCACGTAGCTCGGAGATCGTCGTCATCTCTGTCGTGTCGGTGTACCCAAGGGTCTCGGGGTACTCTGGGGGCTCGATGCCCGCCGCCTCGACCTCCTGCAAAGTCAGATGATTTCCGTTAACCGATGATCTTTCATCGTATGCTCAAACAATCAAGAATGAAAAAGGGCAAAGCACTTACCACAACCGGCGAGTACGCCAACCTCCCGTAGAGGAACGCCGAGTAATCCTCACCGGGAAGGAGGAGGGCGTCGCCACCGGCGCTAGCTAGGTCAACCTCCCTCTTAGCCTCATAAGGCTCCCTAAACATCGTCCGAGGAGGATCGATAGGAACCGTCAAGACATCTCGAGAGCACTGCAGAGCCAAGCGCTCGCCCAAGTACCATACATGACCCATCGACGTCCTCAGCAGCAGCCGGCTCGAGCTCCTAGGTCGAAGCACCTCAGCCACGAAAGGAGGAGCGCCAGCGTACTCCTCCCAAGGCCTAGGCACCCACAGAAAAGCAAACGAAGGGTCATTCTTATGATCAGTTCTAAAAGAAAGAGAAAACACAGTCAAATGTAAGGTAAAAAACTCACGCCGTCTAGCTGAAGAGCGTTCACCTCCCGCCGACAGACGTCGTGGAAGGAACGCCGACTCCTCGTGCGGCACATCACCCAATCTCTCACGACGGGATAGGCCTTCTCCACTGGCTCCGTCCTCTTGGGCGCAAGGCTCGGAAAGTAGGAGTACACCCACGCCTGTAAATCAAGATAATCAACAACGATCTTTCGTGATTTGATAAGAGCAAGAAATGATCTTTCATGAGAAGTAGTGAAGGTTCATACCTCCAACAACAGTCCAGGGTCGACAGCAGTAGGAGAAGTCCTCTTCTCCATCAACTCCGGACGAACCATGGCCCTCATGAAGCGGATGAGGACCGCAAAACCAGCAGTGACCCAGTCCCAACGGCCTAGGGAGCTCAGGTCAGAAAGAAAGGGAAGAAGCTTCGTCGAAAGCCTCTCTCCCTTGTCTCCGAGGTAAATCAAAGATAAGAACCACCAGAGCCACAAGAGGACTCTCTGCTTTGCAGTGCGGGGAGGAGGAGCCGTCTCCCTCCCCTCGATCACCACCAACGCCGGGGTCTTCCCCGCGAAGTAGTCCCACACGTAAGAACTAGGCACCAAGCTAGGTACCGCAGCCGCCTTCGGCGCCAAATTCCAGCCAATCAACCTCCTGGCCTCCGCCGAGTCAACCCTCAAGGCCGTCTCTGGCCACTCCACCGCCTCAGTCCCACACAGCAGACCAGAAATCATGTCGTAGTCCTCCAAAGTGACCCCCACCTCACCAAAAGGCATGTGAAACGTGGAGGTCGTGTCCCAAAACCGGTCCAAAAAGGCTCGGACGAGACTGAGGTTAGCCCGAAGCTTCCTCCTCGCAATATCCCTCCAAGCCTGCACCAAGGCACCGAACGCTCCCCGCTCGATCATGGCCCGCTCCTCAGCCGACAGCCTCTCGTAGCACCCGATTGTCGTCGTGTAGCTCGAGAACGACCTGATGTTCCTGGCCTCCTATGTTGATTTGAAACAAAAGCTATCTTTAGCTCAAATGAAGAAGAAAAGGAATGACAAACCGGAATGAAAGAAGATGAATGAAGAGTGATGAATCCTATTTACCAAGCTCTTCACCGTCCTGTAGGACATGTGACCCTCCTCCGACCCCGGAGCGGTGCCCTCTGTCCCGGGACTCCCCACGCAGTGCTCCCCCTGGCGACCACCTCGTCCAACGTTGGCCCGTCTCGGGGCCTCCTCCTCCTCAGTAGCCTCCTCCTCTAGGACCTCGTCCTCAGCAGCCATCACCGCAGCGGTGAAAGCCTCCTCCAACGCCTCCTCTAGCACCTGAGAAGGGTCAACAGCAGTGTCCACGTCCATAGGAGCCCTGCCAGACATAGAAGCCTCGTCACCTGCAAAAATTAAAGTAAATTTAGGCCGTGTCAAGTGACGACAAGCCTTGATTAGGGGACTTTCGAGTTTTCGGAGCTCCGAAATCGCTCTTTTCTCGCTATCTTTGGCAATTTTCCCACCAACCCGTCCGCTCATGTGGTAATTTGGGTCAAGTCAAGCCTAAGTTGAAGCCTAGTCATGGGTTCGAGTCGGAATTTCGACAGCATTTCGTTATAACGGCGATTATGCCCTAGAAAAGTGTCCTGAAAAAGCCGTCACAAACCAAAATTCCGAGATGGTATAAAGTTTACCCATCATACAAGGATTCCAAATATCAAGTTTCGCCACAAATGGGCAATTCTAAGGCTATTTTCGAAGCAATTTACGGTTTAGCTGTGAAACCGTCTCAATTTCACTCAAATGCTCAAAACTCAACAAAAATTCGAAACAAATACATGGTCATGATCCTTATACTACCAATTGGCCATTTACAAAGTCAATTTCGCAATGCAAAATTATTTGGGGGAAAAGCCCCAAATTTTCGACTAATTAGGGTCGAAAACCCTAATTTTGTCGATCCCATTTGAGCAAATACAGAAGATAAATGCAAGATTGATACACATACCTCGATAAGTCATAGAAAATTCAAGCTTTTGGATCAAATTTTGACGGAAATGGTTGGAATTTGAGAGAGTAATTGAGATTTTATGTTTCGAAATAATGAAATGAAACCCCTATTTCATCGGGTTTTTACGCAGAAAAGACGCGCCCACGAATAGACGCAGCAGGTGTTGCGCCTCTTCCAAGGGACGCAGCTCTTGCTGCGCCTTTTCCTCAGCTTCCCTTCATAAGAGTTTTCAAAAATTCGTTATGAGTTCGTTATTTTGTGGGCCCATCTTTGGTGCGCCTCTTCCTTGATGCTACATCACATATTTGGTCCATTTGACGTATGTTCTTCACCCGGATCCATATCTTCCAAGCCAACAACAGATTATCGCCTTATTTCTTATCCAAGACCTAGCTTGTCTCAACGAGCATCCCTCTTTGACAGGTGTTTCGATACGCCTTTATTCTGTTCCCCCAGCGAGAGTACACAGATAGACTTTCCCTCTCGAGACATGGAGATCAGTTCCCGATTAAGTTCCCCCAGCGAGAGTACACGGATAGACTTTCCCTCTCGAGACATGAAGATCAGTTCCCGATTAAGTTCCCCCAGCGAGAGTGCACGGATAGACTTTCCCTCTCGAGACATGGAGATCAACATCGACCCCAAATTCTTCCGAAGTTTGTTTGAACACATGCAGATTTCTCTCAGCAGTTCCAGACCGTGTCCTGCTGTCTTCTCCCAATATCGCGTTTTGTTTTCCCTGGAGTTTCAAGGAATTTCAGGTATGGTCTCTTCTTATGGCTGGCGAGCCTCCTTACGTAGTCTAATGGACTTTAAACGACCCTCCCCGATAGTCGACAAACTCTAAAATGTTCCCGACGACAGGTCCTTGGTTCAGACCCCTTGAACCGCCTCGCGTCGCCATAGTCGTCAGGTTGTAATCTTCGATTGACCTGATGGCTATACTTTGACTTTCGCCTTGTCCAAGCCTCAGTCAAAGTGGAGGCTCTGTAGATACCTCATTTCTGCACCTCCCGCAAACCACCCGGTGATGATTGGGCCGCATGTTTGGTACGCGAAACGATTTGTGACAGTTCGTAAGTTTATCGTCAAGTGATCGCTCAAACATTTATGTCTACCTCTTAAATGTCATCTACGTGCCGATACGGTCGTTTTGGCAGTAATTAGAGTACATTTGGAGTCCGGGCCTAAAACCGTCTTCATTTTCTGACAACCATTAAAATGCCGAGTCGGAATGTTCTGGAATGTTCCGGATATTTCTATTCCATATTTTATAAATCTTTTAGTCTTTGGTAAACAATTTCCCGTAATATTCACACAAAATATTAAGGAAAACCAAATTATTCCGTTATTCCACAAACTAAACACGGAAATCTTTCTTCCGCAGGAGGAAACCACTTGGGAATAGACGCGCGGCAGTGTCCGCACCTCTTCCAAGAGACGCGATTACTGCTGCGCCTCTTCCCAAGTCCTTTTCTGCGTATTTTTCGTATCTTTTCATATCTTTTCGAGATTCACTTCCAAAGTTTCTCCGAAAAACCCTACTTCCTCCATGTAATTAGTATAAATAGAGACCTTCGGTCTCACATGTTTCTCACGCGAGTGTCCGCCCTTCTCTTCTCCCTTTGCATTCTAGACCACGCTCTTGCTTATTGGCGTCTACGTGCTTGAACATTCGACCACGTAAGCTCGGATCTTTCTGAGTACCAGCCTCGTTTTGCATGACCAACCAATTTGACCAACTCCACCATAATCAACTTTAATCAATCTTAATCGTTTTCCTCTTACGAGGGCACTTTCGTTACATTCTAGTCGAGCATCACTAATCATAAATTTAGTTCATCTCGTTTCGTCAAACATGTAAGTCTGAGGGTGTAAATATCTCTTTTATTTATTGTTATTTATCTTTTGTAATCATATTGTAAGGTTTATGTCGAAAATACAATTAAAACCGATTTCTAAAACCCTTTGCTTAAAACCATTTTTACGGATTATCAGAGGACAACCTTCGAGAAAGGACGCAGCAACTGCTGCGCCTCTTCAAAGGGACGCAGTACCTGTAGCGCCTCTTCGTGAGGCTGCCGCAGTTCCTGCTTCCTTCGTCTTTTGTTCGTCCTTTTGTTTTTCACTTTGTTTTCGAATGTTCATTGTTTCATTAACACGACAATTTAAGCATGATAATTTTAACCTGTAATTCATAATTCTTCATAATTAATTCATCTCATTAATTCCCGACTTAAATCCCAAGTAATTAATATTTGTGGGTTTTCGTCATTAAAGTCAAACGGGGTTGTACAAATTCGATTCATTCCTATTGGGTTTCTGGAATTCGATCTTTGATATATTCTCACTTGTTTATTATCATATTCATCATTAGTCCGTCATTAATACGTCATATTTAACCTAATTAATTTGTTTAGTTATTAATTTGTTAATTAATCCTCATTAATCTTGTAAATAATTCGTCCTAATTAGTTTTTATCCATGTTTATTGCTTTCATGACCCTTAATCATATGTAAATAAAATGCTTCACAGCCAGAACTGAGCCAAAGAACAGACGTAGTGTCTACTGCGCCTCTTCCAGAAGGCGCAGCTCTGCTGCGCCTGTTTCTGGCTGACTTCTGTCTCTGAACTCCCGTTTTGCCTTGACCTAATTACTAGTCACATATTTAATTAACTATTATTCGTATCATCGCCTAATAATCTGTTCGTTAATTTGTTTATTCTTTCTTTTCCAAATTATCCGTTTTAGATGTATTTTCGACATAAATCATTAAACCCGATGTAATTATTGTAATTTTCATTATTGTAATTTCCTTTATTGTATTTATCATTGTACCTTTTTATTGCTTGTATGCCTTCACATGTAATTGAACTTAAATCCCAATTCGACCCAATTGTATGCTAAAACTACATGTTTCACCGACTTAGTATTAATCTTCACATGCTAGGATTAATTCTATGGATGTTGCATTGCATGCATATAATCGACAATATATCGAGTATAGACGATTTTCCCTAATCATTAGTAGAGGCCGTTATCGAGGCGGGCGGGATTAGGTGTTCGATCAAAAGAGCTTCCTAATACGTACCCTCACCCCTTACTCCAGGTCTCTGTGAACATCCGTGTTCATTGGCATCCACGAGAGTCATTCTAGACATAGAATGCTAAGGGTAACGAGTTCTTGGTGTTCATGTCACTACTTTGTGTCTTGACATGACGCGAAGTATTCAAACGGTTTCCAATTTTCGACAATAAATTGGTGGCGACTCCACAAATGCAAACGCTTGTTTCCCAAGCGCCCCCGTGGCCCGTGTCCACAGCAATATGATTTGTACTTCCTTTAGTGGTAAAGGGACACGAGCAAGTGATTTGTTGGGACTAATACATGCCGATGTATGTGTTCTAATGAGCATCACCGCAAGGGGAATTTATGACTACTTCGTCACTTTTACCGATTATTTAAGTAGAAATGGGCATATTTACTCAATCAAATATAAAGTGAAGCATTTGAGACATTTGAGAAATTTCTAAATGATGTAGAGAACCAATTGAACAAAGTACTAAAGCATTACGATCCGATCGTAGTAGCAAAGATCTAAGTAATAAATTTGATTTATTAAAGATGGATTATGACCCAGAGTCACTACCCATAAGATCAAACTAATATGAGTCGGTTTGAGTTGTTGAACTCAATTTTGGGAATTTGCAATCCAAAACGGACAAGTAATTCTAAACGGATGGTCAACCAGGAAATACCTGAAATAGAGAGTCTATTTAACAAATCACATGGATCAGACTCGCATATTACATGAATCAAACTGCCATGATAGGGATGGTCTTTTGAAAGCTAATATATAGTCTAGATAAACTCCTAATACTCCACCATATATATGTTTGTAGCTCACAAAGCTATCTCTTAAGAAGATAGAGGTATTTCTAAGAGATAGAGTGGGAGTAGATCGCTACAAACATGTCTTATAGTGTTACTTTGTGAAAGTAATAGAACTATAATATATAAAGATAGAGTGGGAGTATAGCTCAGTGGGAGTTTATCGCACATGTCTTATTGGTTAAAATATTGCTTTGTGAAAGTAATGGTATTATGACCTTATTCCAAATCGACCTTGTTACATACGAGCCGTAGCATTACAATCCAAAGTTTGTTACTCATAGAGTAGATTTACTTCAAAGCGAGGGTCTCTTTAAAGATAAATAGAGCTGCAGAGTATTCAAATGTATAAGATTGACATAAAGGTATGTTGATCAAGATTAATTATGTTAGGAATTGCCGCATTTCATTTTAATGAAGAATGGCAAATAAAAATTCGCTTTTCTAAAATGGGAATTTAGAGAAGGAAGTGTTTTAAACACAAAATCTTAGATAAAGATTTAAGAATCCTAACATCTTATGCGTAGTTTTCTTAAGTGATCCCAGAGTGGTCTTAAGCAAGCATTAAAGGATTGTACTTTTCATTCATGTGATAATAGTGAATGGTTTCATTCACATGATTGAAGAATCGTGATTATACATGAAGTTTAGTGGGATCCAGAATCATTTTCCCATGTCTTATATGTTGATAACATATTACTTATTGAGAATAATGTACCAATACTCTCTTCTGGCAAGAGTGATTGGAGACTTGGAAAAGGATGCAAAGTATTCTAGATTTTGAATCTATGTGAGAGAATATTGGCATAGGGTTGAGAGTCTTATGAGGATAAGATATTTCACATCTGTTGTATATCAACAAAATAGGCTATTCATGTTGATAGAAGTGGAAATACTATGATGGAGTCATAGTCATTCACTGAACCTATTAAGTTGTTGATCACATGTAACCGATTGCTAATGTTTCCGCCATTAGAATGATCATGTATGCCACTAGACGCACATGCCATGGTGTGACATATGCTGAGAGCATAATAAGTCAATAAAAGGGATAATTCCCATGATATGGTTTGTGAAAGCCTTAAAGAACATCCTTGAGATTCTTGAGAAGAATTAAGGATTCGTTCATATGTTTGGATGATAAACTAAGTTACGTGTTGAAGGGTTGCACAAACTTTAGTTTCCAAACAGAAAAGGATTTGTTGAAATCCTAGGATATCTTATTGACTCTGAAGTATGAAACTAGAAAAGTGTCTTAGTTTCGCGCATTGCAAATTCTACAAAAGGAATCTAAGTAAGTTGTGACAAAATGGTCAACGTAGGGATTAATGGTGAATCCCTCAACAAATGACTTTATCACAAGAGCCCAAGTCTAGCAAGAAGACTAGACAAATACTTAGAAATGAATTCAAGTTATTAGAGATAACATTGAATTGAAGGAAATAGCAATTGATAAAGTTGGAATATATGGATATAGGGTATATCCGTTTTGCCAAGCTTTTATTGCATTTTAACTAGTGTTAGTAATACACTAAAGATTATAAGATATGAAGTAGTAATCGACCAAACAATTTTTGAAGCGGTAAGATTGTGCACAAATGAGAAAATCAGAAGAAATAAATAAATTGGACGGAAAATAAAGTGGAGTAGAAAACTCCCTTAAGTCCGCATATCGACCAAACACAGCAGGGGAGAGGTCGTGAATAAGTACAACAGCAGCAGCAGTCGATCGACCACTGGAACCAGTCGATCGACCAGGTAAACATGAACAGTGTCGCCTGGAACCTGCAGATCAGTCGATCGACCACTGGAACCAGTCGATCGACTGAAAACACTGCTGCAACCTAATGAAGGCGATTTTCAGGCGACAAAAAAGCTTGCTTGCAGCCATTAATTAGGGCTCTTTCCTATGTTATTATGGCACGAAATTCAGCAAAGAAGACTCGTAGTAATCAAAGATCATCAATGAAACGTACTGTTACTGCAAAGAAACCTAGCAATGGCCATAATAATGGAAAAAAGAGAGGACCAGAGGAAGAGGAGGTTTTACGTACTAAGCCTATGCATGAGATACATCCTGTGACAGGCCTGTCCTTTGATGATGAAGAGGATCCAGTCCAAGCCACAACATGGGTTACTCAACGTGGAAAGAAGACGGATGCTAAAAAGGATGGTAGGGTTCCTAATGAAGAGAGCCCTAGTGTAGTGGATGTTACTGAGGAGACTGTTACTGAGGAGATGCTAGAATTTACGCCTGAGGATGTTAAAGAGGAGGTAGAATATTGGAATCAGGCAGTTTATTGTTTTGTTCTTGGAGCTAATCCTCCATGGGAAGTTCTCAATGGTTTTATCTATCGTATATGGAGCAAGTTTGGTATAGATAAAGTTTCATTTCTTCCTAATGGAGTTTTCTTGGTCAGATTTAAAGAGATGAAAGACAAAGATGCTATACTCTCGGCTGGTTATCATATGTTTGATAACAAGCCACTCATTGTCAAGCCATGGCAGGTTAATGTGGATCTCTTAAAAGAGGATGTCAAAGTGGTTCCTGCTTGGATAAGGCTACATGGTCTGCCATTGAAATTTTGGGGCAAATGCCTACCTCCTATTGCTGGACTAGTGGGTAAATATGTCAGAAAGGATGCAGTAACAGAGGATAAAACGAGGCTAGGATTTGCTAGAACCATGGTGGAGCTTACAGTGGGGCAAAAATATCCTAGCTCTGTTAAATTTAAGGATGAGCAGGGTAAAATAATTGTGGTAAATGTGGAATATGAATGGAAGCCGACCATTTGTACTAAGTGTAAGGGTATGGGGCATGAAGAGAAGAACTGTAGGAGGGTGAGTCAGAAGGCAAAGCCTATTGCCAGGGTTTGGAAGCCTATTCCTAAACCTGTTGCTACTGACAGTAAGCTCTCTGCAACTGAATTCCCTGTTTTGACTGTAGCTAATGGTACTCCTGGAGCAAGAGTGACAACTCCTACAAAGAGGTCACCTGTGCAGGCTAGCATGACACCTCAGACTGACACAGATAGCTCAACTCAGGAAGATTTGAATTGCAAAACCCCCAATGGTCAGAATATTCAGCAAGGAATGGTGGAAGATACTGGTAACCCTCCTACCCAACCTGATATCAATGAATAACATTGGGTTTTGGAATGTTAGAGGTTTCAACAATGTAAATAAGCAACATATAGTAAAGAATTTTATCAATAAGCAGAATATTGGACTGTTTGGGTTATTAGAGACAAAAATAAATGCTGGAAATGTGAGTCATATATCTCATAATTTATTTGATGGTTGGTGTGTCACAACTAATTGCCATACTCATAAGGGAGGGAGAGTTTGGCTCATCTGGCAACCTAGCCTTTTTGACATATTAGTACTGCAATACAATCCTCAATTCATTCATGTTCAGGTCATTGTGACAGCATCTAAGCAAGTATTCCATCTAACAATGATTTATGCTTTTAATGATGGGAGTGAGAGAGTTGATCTTTGGAATTGGTTGAAATCCTTTGCACTGCAATGCAATGGGCCCTGGGCACTAGCTGGGGACTTTAACACTGTTATCCACCCAGAAGAGAGGATGGGTGGACAAACAAGACAGGAGGATATGGAGGATTTCTTGAACTGTTTGGGGGTTTGTGGACTGACTGATATTCCTGCAACTGGAGCTTTTTACACATGGAATAATAAACAGGATGCTGAGCATAGGAAGTATAGTAGGCTTGATAGATTTCTAATCAACCAGGCTTGGGTGGAGAGACTCCCTGATATGGTAGCACACTTTCATCCTGAGGGACTGTTGGACCACACACCATGTGTGGTGAGTAATAGGAATCTGAACAAGGGTAAGGCTAGAAGCTTCAAGTATTTCAATATGTGGAGTAGTGCTCCTGCATTCTTGCCAACTGTGAAGGAAGTTTGGGACAGGCCCCTAACAGGGACAAAAATGTTCTGTCTGACAAAAAAATTGAAGGAATTGAAGTACAAGCTGAAAGCTTTAAACAAAGACTGCTTCTCTGATATTGAAAACCAGGCAAGCCAAGCTGCACACCAACTAGCTGATATACAGGTACAGATTGCCACACAGGGTCAAAGTGCTGAGCTTATTGCCAAAGAAGTGCATCTCATGACTGAACTTCGAAATTTGACAAAAGCCAGGGATAGTTTCTTGCAACAAAAGGCAAAAGTTCAATGGATGGAAGAGGGAGATACAAATACAGCTTATTTTCATTGTGCTATTAAGAAGAGATGCCTGAGAAATAGGGTCATCCAAATTGAGGATAAGGAAGGACAACTGTGCACTGATACTGAAGCCACTGAGCATGCTTTCTTAGACTACTATGAGGATTTGCTAGGTAAGAAGAGTCCCATTGAGGAAGTCAAAGCTGTTGTACTAGTTAAGGGAAAAGTATGCAGCTCAGAACATACTGCAATTCTTAATAGCAGTATCACTTATGAGGAGGTGAAACAGGCAGTCTTTTCTATTCCTAAGGACAAAGCCCTAGGGCCTGATGGCTATTCCAGTGGCTTTTTCAGGGATACTTGGGATATGATTGGGAAGGATGTCTATGTAGCTGTTGCAGATTTTTTTACTACAGGTCAGATGCTCCAACAGATCAATGCTACAAATATCACACTAATCCCTAAGTGTGATAGGCCCACTTCTGTTAAGCAATTTAGGCCTATTGCTTGCTGTAACATGATCTACAAGGTTATATCCAAGCTACTATACAACAGGTTGGCCCTTGTACTTCCTGATCTCATTCATGACAATCAGGGAGCTTTTATCTAGGGTAGGCCAATTATTGAGAATGTCTTAATTTGTCAAGATATTGTGCATTTGTATGCTAGAAGCCATGTATCTCCTAGATTCCTCTTCAAAATAGATCTCCAGAAGGCTTATGACACTGTAGAATGGGATTTTGTGGAGCAGCTTCTTTCTGGCCTCAATTTCCCTACTCATTTCACAAATCTGGTCATGGCTTGTATCAAGTCCACCTCCTTTACTCTAGTCCTGAATGGAAACAATTTTGGCTACTTCAAAGGGCAGAGAGGGCTTAGACAGGGTGATCCAATCTCCCCTCTAATTTTTACTATTTGCATGGAGTACTTGACTAGACTTATTGCTTTTGCTACAGAGAGATGGCCCTTTCACTATCATCCACTCTGCAAGAGTTTAAAGCTCACCCACCTGATGTTTGCAGATGATCTTCTCATGTTCTGCAAAGGAGATGCTCCTTCAATTATGCTTCTCATGAAGGCTTTCACTTCATTCTCTAATGCTTCTGGACTGAGAATGAATAATACAAAGTCTGAAATATTCTTCAGTGGTATGGTACCTGAGCTACAGTCTGATATTTTGAGAGTCACTAGGTTTCAGGAGGGCACAATGCCATTCAGATATCTAGGGGTTCTAATACAGCCAGGTAAACTAAGCAAGAAGGACTGTAGTTGTTTAACTGAAAAAATTATTAGAAGGATTAGAGGGTTGGGGGCCAAGAAACTCTCTTATGCAGGCAGGATTACCCTCATCAATTCAGTGCTCAACACTCTTCATACTTACTGGGCTACTATGTTCTTGATTCCCAAAGCTGTGCTAAGGAGAATAGAAGCAATCTGTAGAAATTATCTCTGGGATGGAAGTCCTGACTACCACAGAGTACCATTAGTAGCTTGGGATAAAATTACTATGCCTAAAGATGCTGGTGGTTTAGGCATTAAGAAAGTGGAGTCTTGGAATTGGGCAGCTGTGGGGAAACTGGTGAATTGGGTGTATAGCAAAGCTGACAGGTTGTGGATAAGGTGGATAGGTAATGTGTATCTGAAAAATCAGGACTGGCATTCTTATTCTCCCCCTGCAGATTCTCCCTGGACTTGGAAAAATATATGCAAGACTAAGGAAAAACTGAAAGAGGGATTTGTTGAGAACTGTTGGGTGCCTGATGAGAAGGGTTATACACTCAAGAATGGATATAAATGGCTCTGCAATCAACAACCTAAGGTAGATTGGTGTTCTCTGGTATGGAACAACTGGAACATACCCAAACATTCAATCATCACTTGGCTTATTATGCAGGAAGGATTAAATCTTAAAACCAGACTGCATCAGTTTGGTTTCTGTGAGGACAATTTGTGCTTATTCTGTGGGGAGCTACCTGAAACGATGGCCCATCTCTTCTATGAGTGTACTTACAGCTGCAGAATCAGGGCAGCTGTTGCTACCTGGCTGGGGAGATCATTCCCTAGTCTTAATGAGCTCCAGAATGGGAGGGAAAAGAGTCTACAGTGGAAAGCAATGACTATGGTTTTCAATGTTTATCTCTATACTATGTGGTACCAGAGAAACACTACAAGAGTTCAGTACTCAGTTCAGAGACCTGATTTTGTAGCAAAGCAGATTGAGGATATTGCAGGGAAAAGAGGACGCAACAAAGCAGGCCCTGGTTTGTGTCACAGCACCAATGGTTGGCTTAGTTGCTTTGATTAGCAATGAGAATGTGTTTTGAGTAGGTTGGTTGCTGTATGGTTATGTTTTGAGCTCTACGGGGTCGAACCCATAATCTTGTATATGGACGTTTGGTTTTTTTGATATAAATATATACTCACATTTCAGCTAAAAAAAAAAGAAGTAGTAATCATATATTTACTATTCATATGTGATAATCGCATTTATCGTTTGAGTTTCATTAAACTCACCCATTACCTTGTCGTATCCGAATGGGTTATAGAGACAAATTGAACCCCATTAAAGTGAACTAGATTGACATGGTATTCACCCCTAGTTACTTATATGAGGTGACGTCTCGAAGTGACTAGAGTGTGATGTGATTGATGGCAAGTTCAAGTGCCATATAGTCATATGGGATGACTAGTCGATCACATAGGCAGACTGTATGGGACACTCTGTCGGGCAGTGACCGCTTATAGAGTTCTGATAATTCATAAAGCCTGGTCGTGGCAAGAGCTACTATAGTATTCTTATGAGTCAATTCTTTTGATTAGAGACTATTCGTCCAAGTTGGCACAAACTTCTGATTAGCTTTGATTTATACTCTACGATTTCGTAAATGAGGTCAAACTGGGTATATTTTGGGTTATGATGGACTGTGGCTGAACGAAGGGAATAGGGCGATAGGAATTGTCCACCCCTTGTCAGGGTTGTTTGAAATCTCAAGGCCACTCGAGGAGTAGTTAACTGGAAATGCATGGCCACGCTCGGAAGGTATCTATGGTAGATAATTCCGGTCAGACAATTACTCTCTAGATCGAGGAAACCACTCAAGATATGATCAAATTTAAGTACGACCTGCAAGACACCTTGCATTGAGTGGGAGATTGTAATAGGACAAGATAATTGGTGACTCACACTTGTCTCGGACAAGTGGGAGATTGTTGGAAAATGTGTCCTCAACAATAGTGCGAACACATGATTTAATTTCATAATTAAATCTCATATAAAGAATACGTAAGGGATGATTCAATTATATAGCCAACTGATCAACATTAATCGGTAACGATTGGCTTGCTAGAGTTTGACGTTACTGTCGTGGGAAGGTGGTGGTCAGTTGATCCCTTAAGGTCACACCTAAAGGATGATGCCCTTATCTGTAAAGTTGATTAATTGTATGACGATACAAGTTAATCAATTCCTTAAAATTGAACCATTCATTTGTAAGAGAGAATATATTTATCTTATTGTAATGGGATTAAATAAGATTTATTTTAGTAATAAAAATGCTTTATTACTAAAATTGTTTATTGTTTGAGAAACAATAGAGATAAGAATGAATGGTTAATTGTAATTACAAGATGTTGTGAATTATAATTAAATGACCCATTTTATTTATGTGATCAAGTATCACTAGTCAATTTGTTGTATGTAATTTAATTAATTTATAAAATGATATTTATGTGATAAATATGCATTAAATTAATTAATAACATGTAACATACTACATGTGACATACTCTGTGACAAGTGACAAATTGACATATTGACAAAATAAAATGGTAGCCCATTTTACATACATGGACAGAAATAGAGGGAGTTATGGTGGATTATGAGTGAATTATTTTATGTGATAGAATATTATATCCATGCCTACACCATATAGCTTACACACCTACTCTTACATCTCTTACACAACCTATTACCTTGTGAAGAGAAAAAGCATAAAGGAAGATGCCATCCTTGGCATTTGGTAAAGGCTCCAACCGTGTTCCCTCCTTCAATTTAAGAGAATTAGTTCTCTTATTTTTATTCTTACACACATCACATGCAAAAGTTTATGCATTATTCTCTCTACTCTTTAATCTTCCTCTAAAAATATGAGAAGATTCAATCTAAATTGTTCATAAATATTACTAATATTATTAGTGTAATATATGAGTATTAGTAATCAATTTTAAAGTAAACTACTAAACAAATATCTAGCAAATATTATTTAGTGAAGATAAGGGATAGTCTTGGGTGCAATCAAGAGGAGTGGCTTCTATACTTGAAGTCTTTGGAGGATCATCCTATTACTCATCATAGCTCAAGAACAAGTGAAGGTAGGACACCTTACTTGTGCCCATAAATCGAAATTTACAATGTAAGGGACATTGTTTTCTTATAAATCTTTTATTTTGTTATGCATGCACTAGATCTAAAGAACAAATAATTAACAAGTTAATTTGTTCACTATTAGAAGAGTCTAATAATAGGTAAGTAAACCTAACATAAAGTGGAATTAACCCAAACCTCAGGGACCAAAATGGAAATTTTCCAAAAAAAAAACTATGAAAAGCTACTATAGAAACTATTGCACTTTTAAATATACAACTAGTTTTGTGATCCGTGAAATTCACGGGTTTGGTTTAAGGATCGTTCATGCATTTTCCCCTTTAGTTTTTTTTTATGATTTTTCCATTTTTCATTCGTAGTCTATCTCTATAATTATTTTAGCCGTTCATATTTTAGGTATATTTTACTGAGCAAGAAAATGAGTCATTTCTATGAATCGATAACAAAAATAAAGTTGACACATGAGGCCCTCCACGATATCTCATACTAATATACTCATATTTTATGAAAGTAAAAGATTGGACTTTTAAAGAGGATGATGAATTTGAATTTATGGCAAATTAATGAAAGAATTAAAAGTTAGAAAAGAAGGAAAGACACACAAAGCATTTGTGTAGGGCTCTAATTATTGCAATATTATGATAGGAAAATAAGGATGGGGTGTGGTTTATTCAATAGGAGATAACCTATTGTGAAAGTGTAAGAGTTAAGCTCTAACTTTTCATTAATTTGTTGGCGTAAATTTATTTTACTACAGTTATTTATGATTTTACGCCATTCTTTAGTATTGTTTTTTTTTTTTTTTTTATTGTAACCTATTATTTTGTTATTCTCATTACTTTTGTAACCAAATGATATTATTTTTGTTCAACGTCAAATTTGATATTTTTCTTAGTCAACTTTATTAAAATGATGATACTCCATATTAATTAAAAAAAGATAAGTAGTATTAAACATAGTTTATATACCTCTTTTTTTCTAGTTTGGAAATATTGATGATATTTAAGACTTAGAATATTTTTCACTCATTTTATCTTAATTATTGTAACTTTTAATCAAATAAAAATAATTTAAATAAGGTGGGTAAATAGATAAAACATCCATTCTCACATTGAAAATTAAAAGTAAAAAAGATATTCTACTCTTAGTATTATGTTCTTTTGAGATAAAATGTAAGTAAAGTCTGTAAATATACTAAGAGAATTAATATAAAAGATTATCGCAAATCGATATATATATATATATATATATATATATATATATATATATATATATATATATATATATATATATATATATATATATATATATATATATATATATATAATGTACTATTGCCATCTTATCATCAAAGCGACAATAAGACAACAAAACCAAATGTATCCTATCTCATCTCATTAATATTCAAATCATAAGGAAAATAACCAACTTAATTAAATATATAGAGAATACTATATTTACACTATCTTGCCTTAGTCATATTTGTAATTTGTTGTTAATATCAATCTTAATATATTTATTACACATAAATAATGATGAATATATTAAAAACATCCGCAAAACAATCTATCACTATTGAAAAGAGATTAAAAAAAACTAAAGCTACAATTTTGTCAAGTTATGTTACCACGAAAACGCGGGTTATTGACGGGCAAAATCCGTCAGTAACAGCCTTTTTCCGTCACTAATTCGTTGATGATTTCCTTCAACAAAGTTTGACCACCATTCGCTGATGATTATATTCAATCATATACGTTTGACAATGCCTAAACAAACTATATAATTCAAATGCTTGTCGAATTCTCCACCTTTTTTCTACTTCTCTCTTCTTAATTTCTTGTCCATTTGATTCCTACACACCACAAAATAAAGATATGAGAATTGTTGAAAAATAATTCAAATCAAATAATTAGGAGAAAATAAACAAACTTTTTCATTAATTTGTTTTTGCTAGGAATGTGCTAGAATTATTATCAATTTATTTTCTTTTATAGGTGAAATGTTTTCATAACGATAGAATATAAAAAGATTAGCACTAAATTATGATTATTAACTGGAATAATGCATGATAAATGAAAGTGTTTAAATAATATGAGTAATTAGTCTATTGATTACTACTTTGCCTTTTCATTTTCTATTTTTACTTTTTTTTAAAATAAAAAATAAAAAATTGATCAAACATGTAGACGTACCTCGTCACGTGTTATTCTAGTAACTACTCAATTTAGGCTTTTTATGTTACTTTTCATTAATTTGTTTTTGTTAGGAATATGCTAAAATATTTATCAAATTTTTTTTATAGGTAAACTTTTTTCATAACGGTAGAATATAAAAGATTAGCACTAGATTATGATTATTAAGTGGAATAATGCATGGTAAATGAAAGTGTTTAAATAAGATGAATAATTAGTCTATTGATTACTACTTTGCCTTTTCATTTTGTATTTTTAATTTTTTTTAAATATAAAATAAAAAATTGATCTAACATGTAATGTTGCGCGCCACTTGTCATTCTACTAACTACTCAATCTAGGCTTTTTTATGTTATTATATAGATATATTATATATTTTTCCCCTTTCTTTAATTGACATAGTATGATGGTGGATAATGGAGCAATCAATCAATTAGAGTTAGGGATTAGGCAATAAATTTGAGCTATTAATCTGGGTTTTTCGGTTTGGATTGGAAGTATGCGAAGATGAAGGACCGCTTTTTTTAAAAAAAAAAATTCTTTCTTTTTTATTGCATAGGAAATGTAGTGTAGGAAATGACGCGTAGGATGATAGGGACAAGTGGCTTTTTGTATCCTACGTGGCTTTGTCTAGGTGGCGTTTATTAGTCATTTTAGGGTAGTCTTTTAATTATATTTTATAGATCAGTAAATGATAAAGTAATAAGTCTAATAACCACCCATACGTAATCCACGGTAAATAATTAAGTGAATAAAAACACATAAATAAATTAAAATTTAGAAAGCAAAAATGGATGTAGCAGCATAATTTTTTTATATTTGGCAGTTCAATACATTTTTAACGTTTATTATGGATTTGAAATGAATTTGAAATCGGTTTGAAGAAAAAATTTGGTGATATAATAGTAGATTATACATAGTTCTCACAATTTTTCTTTATATTAATCGTACACTGATTTATTCATAATTAGCTGGTTCTTGGATTATTAGTCCCGTTTAAAATCGTAATTCTTGACTTTGCTCATTTGTATTTAATTTTTTGGCTCATTTGACAAAATCGATATGAGACTCATTTAATATTTTTAAATGGTAGCTCAAATTTTTGTTAATCTTATGTGAATATTATTGGTAATCTAATCATACACATTGGGTACGTTATAAAAAGTTAGAGTTAAAATTATTTCATGCCACTGTTGAAATTGTTTATTTCTAATATTGTCATTGTCGAAATTTTTCTCTGTCAAATGCTAAGTAAATGTTAATCTTTACTTCTTTTTCCTATTATGATATGTTACTTTTTCCTGAAATATTTTTTTTTTTTAAAATAAAAATTAGTTTTTTTCCTAAGGTTTTTGTAAGACAATTACGGGTTTGGTTATATTAACAACTCGAATCTTTTGTAAATCTTTTAAATATTCAAAAAAAAAAAATTAAAAAAAATTATCTTTGTTACTACACGAGTTTCATTAAGTAGTTAACATCGAACAACTTAGAGTTTTGACAATATTTTATATTTGTAAGAAATTAGGATTTATTTTATTTTATTTTTCTCACAAAGATTAATTGTATGTTTATAAAATATACAATTTTAATATTTTTATACGTTTATAATATAATTTTTTTTTGTGTTATAAATATTTCTAAAATGAATATTCTTTATAAAGTTATTTTTCTATTATATTATTTTAGTAAAAAAATAATCGATAAATTATTAGATCCACTTCTATTAGTGTTTTTCTCATAAATTATTAGATTTACTTCTATTAGGATTACTTTCTCATAAATTATTAAATCTACTTTGATTAAGGTAATTTTCTCATAAATTATTAAGAGGAAAAAGCTAGATATACACTTATTATGATTTCTAAAAAAGTTGGACTGTCTAATATCGTTCGAAAAGTTTCTGCTTTATATATATGTATTGATTTGTGGTTCTCATGATTTATGACCCCACATTTTCTCTCTTACTTTCCATTTCCTTCATTTTCCACCACAAATTTAATTTTTCTTAAAAACTACCCAAAAGCAATGTGGAATATCATAGTGAATAGGAGGTAGTATATGGTTTTTTGATAACTACTACCTTCTCATCCAGACCTCAATAAAACAGAATCTCAGCCATTTATTTTTGAATTTCATCTTAAGTTGTTAATTTTATCCCTTTAACAATATCAACACTACCGTTTGTCAATCATGTTAGAGGCAAAATCACTTTAATCTAGCTTCATCTAGTTCAGTTATCTAAGGTAAAAAAAAGTTGCTTAAACTTCATCAAAGGAACTTGTTAAAGGGATAAAATTTACTACTTAATATAGAAATTCAAAAATAAATGGCTAAGATTATGTTTTATTAGGTTTGGATGAGATTTGGTAGTGTTTTAAAAAAATCAAACTTACTAGTAGTAGTTTTTAAACGAAAATTATTTTGGTAGTAGTTCTTAAAACAGTGTAGTACAAAGGCAGTAGTTATCAAAAAACCTTTTTTTTTTAAATGAGAAATTATCAAACACTTTGTCTGCATTGGTTGTGTGTGTGTTCCGTTTTTTTCGTCATATCTTCACTCAATCTCACCATTTACCAAACTTTTCCACGATCAACTATACCACCATAATTGTCCCGTAACGTGAAATTCCGTCACTTGATATCGAGGAAACTTTTAAGCAAATGGGTTTTAATGCTAAGTGGATTTCATGGATTATGGCATGTATAAACACTGTTTCTTACTCAGTGTTAGTAAATGGAACACCGGAAGACGTTTTTAAACCCACTCGAAGTATTCTTCATATGTGATAATAGCACTAAGACCTGGAATGTGACCAGATTGATAGGAAGAGGTACCTGTGATAGCAGTAGGAGAGAAACACAGAGCAGGAGTCGTGAATAATGATCTACTCATTTGCAAATGAGTACAAGAACTTACCAGTTCATCGGTGAGTCGGTAAACAAAACCAGGATCAACAGGATGGTTTTGAAACACAACCAGATTGCGCGAAGTCCAAATCGCCCGGATTAAAGAACAAAAGTAAATCAAGCTGTAGTCCTCATTCTGGCTCAAAGAATGATGAGAAAGGTAAGATAATAAATCCGCAGTCCATGTGCTAAAAGGAGTAAGCGGGTTCGCCATGGAATTGATACCAAGCCAGGAAGACCTCCATAAATGTTGTGTTATCAAACAAGATCTAAATAAGTGATCCATCGATTCAATCGAATTATGACAGAAGTGACATTCCTGTGGCACATTCAAACCGCGTGAAAGTAAATTCGCATTCGTTGGCAAAATATTGTGAGCCATTCGCCAGAGAAGCAAAGACAACTTTCGTGACAGGTTCTTTCTCCAGACAATATGCCAAGGAAAACGCGGTGCACTAGATCTAACAGAGGAATCAGACGAAGATTGTGACCAGAGGAAACAATACCCGGACTTGGCAGAATAAGAACCATCTTCCGTAAATTTCCAATAAATAAAATCATCAATCTCAGGTACGGGAGGTTCCATAGCAATGATTACCTTTGCTGTTGTTGTCGAAAAGTAACGGAAGAGCGTCGTTGGATTCCAATTCCCAGATGGCAAAATAAAGGATGATAAAGGTGGTAGTGGGTCTTGACGTTGTGGATTAAGAGTAGGTAGCTCGCCATTAACCCATCGACTGGACCAAATATTAATCAACTTACCACTTCCAATTTTCCAACAGACAGCCTCTTTAGTTAAATTCACAGCACGGCAAATTCCCGACCATGCGTAAGAAACATTTGAAACCAAAGACTTGGACTTCGGAATAGGTAAGTCTTTTTTATATTTAGTCGTCCAGAATTTTGCAAGTAAAGAAGTTGGTTGAGAAGTTATGTGCCAGAATTTTTTAAGGAGTAAGGCTTGGCCCAGCACGAAAGAATTTTTAATACCAAGACCGCCATATGACTGTTTTTACTCCTTGAGAATGTGGACTCTCTTGTAAAACTTTAACATTACTTTTTCTTGGTTTCCATATCAAATTGAACTCATCATCCTATTAACTAATACTAAGATTTAGATATAAATACTCTTATGAACTTGCAAATAAAATATATACTATATTAAATAATTCCTAAATGTTGGGCTCTCTAATATCATGAGAAAATTTCCTTCAAAATAAAAATAAAAATATCATGCGAAATTTCAAAAACTATTGTATATGCAAACAACAAAATTGATAGAGAGTATTATTAGTATAGTTTTCAATGCCTAATCAAATAGGTCTTACGTAAGTAGATAATGCTTTTTTAATAGAGTTCTCCAATTTTAGTAACATTAATTTCGTAGATATGGCATATGTTAAGGATGCTTAAGGGTGTGTTTGGATGAAAGGATTTGGAAAGAAAAGAAAGGGAGGGAGAGTAGGGAATTTGAAATTCCTTGTTTGGATAACAAACGAGGGTGAAGGGAAACGGAGGGGGAGAGATTTGGAGGGATCTAATTTCCCTCCTCCAAGCCTAATCAAAATCTCTCCACAATAGGCAAGATTTGGAGGGAAATTGTATCCAAACAACCACACTCCATTCCCCTTCCCCTTCCCTTCTCTCCCTTTCTCTTCCCTCCTTACCCCTCCCCTCTCTTTCCCTCCACTTTTGCTATCCAAACACACCCTAAAGGAAAAGTTTTGTGATAGATATGACATTGAATATGAAAAAAAAACTTTATTATTTCAAGTTTTCATGATATTTATCATGAAACTTTCCATTTAAACTTCCTTAACCCGTATCCTTAGGACACATTTTAGAAAAACCGTTGTAACAATAGGAAATATAACTTAACATAATTGCATATGCACTATATTGATAATCTCAAATTAGAAAGACTTCAACTTACAAATAAAATCGTGAGATTAGTGAAGGAACATAATAGAGACCAAAGACCAATTACAATGAACACAAAAATTAGAGAGCTATAGTAAACTAAAAACTAAGAAACAAACATGTAATGTAAATGACAAAAAATCGTCATGAAAATTTCAATTATAATACCAGGTACGGCGGTACCCCATTTGATGTACAACTTATTATAATAGCAATTGGTCTTGTGATGGGTTACCATTTATGGCGGATATTTTGTGAGTTAAAATGGTAACAAAATGGGTTAGTGGAGAAAGGAGACCACATGAATAGTATTGCAGAGGGAGAAAAAGTGGGTACTTTATGAGGTAAAATGGTATCCGTCACTCAAGAGTGACGGATATGTGCCGTCACAAACAAGAATTTGTGCCCAATTTCGAGGCTATCATTATTCATATTTTAATGGGTATCCCTAAATCTGGCAAAATGGGTTACCGGGTTGAGTTTCGGGTCGGGTCAGTTCGAGTCTCTTATATTATCGGGTTATTCGGGCCAGGTCGGGTCGTTTTGGATTTTGAGTGTTTTTCGGGTATGTCAGTCGGGTCATTTTCGAGTCAAGCGGGTCGGTTACTTCGGGTTCGGGTCCACGATTAAGACAGAGAAAAGTACGTTTAGTTTATTACCTATTTTTACTTCAGTTTTGATAATTGATTCTTTATTTTGAACATTAACAATATTAAGTGTGGTGTTAAATTAGTCATTTTAAGGCTTTTTTGTTTAGTTAGTTGTGTTTATCAGGTCATTTTTGAGTCGGGTCATTTCGGGCGGGGTCAGTTCCGGGTCAACAAAGTTCGGGTCATGTTCGGGTCGGCTCAATTCGGGTTTCGTATCAAAGTCGAGGGTTCCAGTTCGGGTCAATTTCAGGTATCGGATCAGCCTTTTTTTGGTCGGGTTGGTTTTGCTAGGTCTAGGTATCCCCATATTTTTTTTCATATTCACCGTGTACCCTTTTTTTGAGCAAAAAGTTTTTTGAGAGGGAGTTTGTTTCCCGCATGAGTGAGTTTGGAATCAGGAATCATTTTTGGGTGGTATGGGGTTGGAACTCCATTATTCGTACCTTGTGTTTATTTTAATTCTAAGCGGTATGTAAAATCGATTACTTTAAATAATAATTTTTAACATTATAAAATCATGAATATATAAGGATTTAAGCAAATAATTATATAAGACATTCATTTACAATATATCATAATATTTATTTTCATGTTTTTGAATAAGCAAATTAGATACCCATGGTATCAATCTCATACCCACTTTCCCTTGGGTATGAGAAACTCATACCACATGAGTTTGAGATATGGGTATAAAACCCTTATATTTAGTGAACAAACCCCTGATATTGATTTGGCTTATTCCAAACACATACATCATACGGTCTATCGGTCATACCTTTAGTGAATAAACCAAACACCTCCTGACTGTCTTGGCCACGAACTCCAAAAACAACCATTTTTTTCACATTAAAGATATTGTAAAGGCGATCAATTTGGAAAAAAAAAAATCGTTACTTTATGAATTCGTAGCGATGGATATAATCAGTTAAAGTCTATTTAGTTAAAAACGTTTATGCCGACCATAACTCTTGCGACAAGTTCAGAAGTGACAATTTTTTTTTCAAACCGAAGATCTCCTAAAGGCGATCAGTTTTTTAATCGTCACGTTCTGAACTCGTGACCCTGAATATAAGACGTGAAAGTTTTTTAGTGGTAAACTGAGGCGGACCTAAGGATAGGCTACTTGGGCTGTAGCTCAAGTAGATTCTGAGCAAAAAAAAAATATTTAGTTTATGAAGGGGGTAAGTAGCAAACTAACCCCATACGTTTACCCTTATGTGCAAATCACCCCCACAAGTTTCATTGAGTGCAAAATCACCCCATAACTTTGTGTTTTGGTGCAATTCAATTTTATTATTAAACTTTTGTAATATAAAACATAAAAATTAAATTGACATAATAAATAAATATGATTCATTCCCATTCATTATTACTAATTTGTGAAAACCCAAATCTACCCCTATCATCACACTACCATCTTTCTCCCTCTGACCACCATACCAAGATCGTCGCCATCTACTCCGACCACCACAAACCTAAGTTCAGTTCAAAATAAGCATCAACCACCGCACCAAGTTTGCCACACTCCACCTCCGATATGCCCTCGCAACTACGAAATAAACCATTCCTCACCCTTGAATTAACTTATGGTGTCGACGGCGAATATGGTCGAACTGTCGGTGTTGGATGACATGTGTGTTGGATCGACGTAGTGCGGGTCAGGGCGGTGCGCCGTTGAAGCTGGGTTGTAGAGAGTGGCGTCACACGTGGTGGTGGAGGATCTTCAGGTGTGGGAAGGTGTGGGAAGCCAATGAAGCATACGGGGAGAAGAGCATGAATTTGGGTTTATTTAAGAACAAATGGAGTGTGGTAGGGATAACTTGGACAATTCACCAGATTTCTTGCAAAAGAAGAGGGAAGTTAAATGGAAAATCAATAAGAGAAGAAATAATATAATTGATTATTAGCTAAATTAATCACATGGAGCTAAATTTCACCAAAACATAAAGTTATGGGGTGAGTTTGGACTTAGTGAAACTTGTGGGGGTGATTTGCACATAAGAGTAAACGTATGGGGCTAATTTATGAAGTATCATACGTTCAATTATTAGCTTGTGGTCTATTGGTCTTGCTCGTTTTTCACAGAGAATACCTAGGTTTGAATCTCAGCAATTAATAATTTTTTCCCATTACGAATAATGTGTTGTAAATATACGAATTGCTTTTATGGATACAATATAAAGTGGTTTATTTCTTCCCATTATAGATATTAGCTTTTTGACTCTTAATTTGTTTACAGTTATGCTCTTTTGTTCTTTTTATGTAATTCAATTTCATTTACTCTCATTTGTAATTCATTCTGCGTATATGTTATTAATTTTATTTACACGGAATGTATAAAATTATTTCATAATATTAATTCATAGAATTTTTTCATAAAAGGAATTTGGAGATTTAATCTCACTAACAGGGCAAGGAAGATATTATTATCTTTACCTCTCCTACCAATTATCAATCTTGAAAGACTATTGAGTGAGATATGCTTATGTTTTCAATACTTCATCAGTTCCTCCATTATAATTTATTGTATACTAGTTTAGGACCCGTGCAAAGATGCACGGGCGTGCATAGACAATTTATGTAGGCAAGTTTTAAATTTTTAAAATACAATATTATATTACTATAATTCTTATATAAACGGTTTATATTACCTGGAAAATATGTAATGAAAAGCCAACATCGATTAATTCATTGAATTGTAATGGACAAATAAGAAAGAACATTATGATAATTGGTAAGTTTAAATAATTCACAATTTTTTTATACCAAAAAAAAGTCACAATTTTTTTTAGCGTTTTTCTACATGGTACCCTTGTATTTTCATGAATTATACATGGTACCCCTCATTTTTCAAAAATATCATTAGTACCCTAAACTTAATGAAAACCTCTAAAAATACCAAATGTGCTCTAATCCGCCTCTTTTAAGTATTTAGTTTATTTACTTTTTATTGATATTTTGACAATAGTTTGTCATACCATTAACATATATAAATATAAATTCAAACAGGTGCAATTCGAATTTCTAAGGGATAAACTTTGACATGCTTTTATAAAGTTAAAAATTGGAAATAAGGTACTTTACTCAGATTTATAAATTAGCAAAACAGCACTCTACTAATTAGATTTATTACCAACTTTTTTCCTAAGGTACTTGTATTTTTTTCCCCCAGTAATTAGGTCATATAGATGATATAAGTAATTAAAAGGTTAGTGAATAAACAAATACAGATTTTGCTTAAGTGAATTGGTTTCAAATGATGGAACTGGGAATCATCCCACGATCTATGAACGAAAGACGTATTCCAGGGTGAAAGTTTTAATTATAAACCATATAATCCATACACAAAAAATTTCATGTAAATTTTAGTTGACAAGCACTATTTGTCGTGCAAAGCAAAAAATAATTTTAAAATAGAAAATGATGCAGTTTTATCAAGAATACGCAAATAGTCCAAATATCATACATTGAACAATCTAGTTACATATAAATTGCAAATTTTTAATGGAAGAGGTAGAAGTCAAAGTGATTTTTACACCAATGTCATCTCTATCCTATTTTGACTTGTGACACTAATTAGCTTATTTAACTCTTGAGCATGAACTACTTTACTGTCACTTATTACCGACTTGTACAATTGTACTCTTTTCAACCCCTTTCTTCAACGACCTTAGGCGTGGTTTCATACTCTTTAGATAGCAGGACTGTAGGTGAACCATCGACTTCAAAACTTCAATTAATGTAGCTTCAAACTTAGTTCCATCAGGCTCAAGGATTCTCAAAGTCGGTGCAACAACTTCCATGGTAATGCACCCTCTGGCTCTTTCTTCAAAATGAAGTTTGAATCGTATATGCACCTCCACTAAACCTCGTAATTGCGATTAAAATGTACGTTGTTGCAAACTTTGATATAAGTGGATGACTTGCAGTCATCGTTTCCTATGCATTTTTCCAAGTACCATCAAAGACATTCATTACATGCCACTGATGATTTCCTTTGGCGGCATAGATTTTAAACCTGCATTAACAACAAAAGGCAAGAATTTGACGAAAATTATTCATTTGATCAGGAGGAGAAGGAGAACCATATCTATCAAATAAACACTGTGACTCTAGACAAAGAACTTGATAAGATTGACTAACGGCAAAAGTTTATTTCTCCCTCCATCTTCATCATTTGTTTACCTTTGATTAAAATACCACCTCATAAAGAATAAATAAGGTAATTAAATGATTGAGATGGAGGGAGTAATTTGTACGGAGTAATATTGTCATTCCCGACTAAGGGAGCTAATACAAAAAGTACTCCATAATACTCACTCCATTCCTCTTTTGTGGCCATAAAATTTGGACAACATCATTCAGTCAGACGGAGGTAGTATAATTTAGGGAAAATATTGACGGTTCACTTATTTACCATACTACAATCACAACCTAATTTGGAATAAATTTTGGTGATAAAGGGACAATAAAAGTGTAATTGCGGGTATATTATAAACAATGACTGTAGTCAACTACATTTTTCTTTGGGTTACCATTTCTTTTGGGTAGGTTGGATTTGTTCTGTGTCATAGGCTGATAGGCTTGGCAAGTAAACCGGTTAACGGGTATGAGATGTCACAAGTTTATGATCCGTCATAAATGATAATTTGTGTTTCATCGTCTTACTCTATAATTTGTGATAATTATTAATACTTTGGTACTCCAAAAGTTTAGTAACCAAGTAGAATTAACTAAAACTCAAGACCATAAAAATAAACTAATGAAATCTTAGATCATTATTGGCAGTGTAACCCTAATATAAATGCAACAATGCAACATCTTCCCAAGTAATGAATTAGCCGGATTCATCACAATTTTCTTGTGAGTATCAGCCATTGGCATATGATCAATTAGTATAAAAAAATTCAAAATAATCAATACTTCAATAGGGAAAATAATTTATTTCAAAAATATCACATGTTACCTTAAGATGGGAATTGATAAAATCCCCCAATCACCAAGATCACCATCAGAGGAAAATATGAAATTAAAGTGTTCTCAAATGTCAATCTAGATAATTAAAAGTCAACTATTATGAAAACAAACAGAGTATTAAGCAATCCATGAATATCCAAACTTGAGCAGAAAGGCAATCTAGGATTTACATATCTGCAAAATAACAAACTGGAGTGTACCTTAGATTTTGTCTTGAGAAAGAATGGTCCCATATTATTTGTGTTTGCAAGATTACTTGTCGAGTGGTTGTGAAGGCCGTGAATCGAGAGGCACAACCGCACAATATCTTCTAGTTGCATACAGAGTATAAGAAATGGGGTGAGAAAAATCACAAAATAGAGTTTAGGGAGAGATGTGTTGAGACTTGCATAATTTCAATACACAAATGCTCATATGGATTATACTAATAATGTGAAGTAAAACATAGAACAACCTCTGCAATACAATTGAAAGATGATACCTTCATGAGCAACACCTCAAGACAAATGCAATTTGATGCCCATGATCTGAAAGTGAGGATCGTAACATTTAATTAGATTAGTTGGTGAAATGAAAGAAGTAACCTACTACACCAGATGTCAAACCCAATGTGAAATTAACAAAATTTCAAAGTAATTGATATAAGAATTAAAGTTAAAGATCAATAACCAATTGAAAAATGTTAATACGGAAAAATAACAGTAAACTATTTACCTCTTTGATAGTTTGATACTACTTTGATTCCGTAATAGTATAGACCATAGAGTATGTAAGGTTTACTGTTACGGAAAATATTAATTAGTCAATCCATGGTGGCAGATTATGAAGAGATTTGATGGGTATAGAGGATGAGGGAGAAGAACCATGAGAAAGAAAGGGGTAACACACAAAATAAGAGAAAGACGGCATACGCGGTAGACAATGATATGATAGAGTATAGAGTATGTAGGGTTTAGGCGTAGGCGGGAAATCAACTCACCAGAGGAAGACACGTGTAAAACTTAATGTTAAGTGGTTATTGTTTTATAGTTTTATATAGATTCCCAACGTACCAAACTCCCAATACTTTTGTATACGGAGCACATAAACACACTCGTAACCCTATGAGTAGACTACCGTCGTGGCCGAGCAAGTTTGCCCTGTGAGTGGAGTGCCACTGACTGTTGGGTGGTCAAGCAGGTAATCCCTATGAGCAAAGTACCACGGAGGCCGAGCAGGTGCGCCCTGTGAGTAGAGTGCCTCGGTTGTGATTAGGATCGATGTTGGCGTGAGTGGTTGTTGTGTGGTGATTGATGTTGTACTTCCTTACACTCATGGTTATTTGTACATACTATGGTTGACGTGTGCTTTTCCCTTGTTGAATGCTTTCAAAACTTTATGCGATTATGCATTTGATATTTCTGGTGAATGGTGAGCAGTTGTAACACGCCTGGCTTTCGGCTAAATTAAAATCAACTTTTACCTACAAAGCTTGCCAAAATACAGGGATATTATAATCAATATACAAAGTCTATTAGGGGTACGAGAGGTGCGAGAGGAGATTAAAAGTGCTATCAGGGGTGCGAGAGGAGATTAAAAGAGTCGTCCAAGCCAGAGAAGTCGACAAGTATGACAAATATTTAGGCCTACCAACCATCATTGGCAAATCAAAAAAGGTAATTTTTGTTGGCCTCAAAGATCGAATTTGGAAAAAAACACGAGGCTGGAAAGAAAAAATGTTGTCGATGCCAGGGAAGGAGACTCTATCAAAGCCGTTGCTCAATCAATTCCAACCTAGATGATGAGCCTTTTCCTAATCCCAGAAGGAACAATTGATGAAATTCACCAGGTTATGGCAAAATTCTGGTGGGGCTCTTCAGAAGAGAAGCGGAAAATCCACTGGTTACGGTGGGAAAAGCTATGCAAACCGAAGGTCTTGGGTGGCATGGGGTTTCAGGATTTACGAGTCTTTAATCTTGCTCTTCTTGCTAAACAACTTTGGCGAATTATGGAACACCCGAATTCTTTGGTGAGAAAGATTTTAAAAGCGAAATATTTCAAACATGATACAGTGCTTGAGGCTAGACTCGGTTTTGATCTTAGTTTCACGTGGCGAAGCTTGTGGACAGCGAAGTCTTTGCTTTTAGACGGTTAGACGGACTGAGGTGGCGGGTAGGGAACGGAGACAGTATAGATGTATGGAATGAGGCATGGCTACCCGGAGCGTCAATGAATCGTGTCCCTACGCCTGTGAGGGGAGCGAATATGGAGCTTAAAGTAGCTGATCTCATTAATTGGGAAGGCAATTGTTGGAACCAAGATATTCTTGCTGCTAATTTGTCGGAGTCAGATATAAACTTGGTCTACAAAATACCCATCAGCGATAGAAGTCCGACTGACTCTCGGTATTGGTGGCCAACAATTGATGGTGTTTTCACGGTCAAGTCCGCCTATAACTTGGGTATGCAGGAGAGTAGTATCACTAATCAAGGAGACATGGATGATCAAAATAAGTTATGGAAATGGATTTGGGGTTTAGATATACCACCAAAGCTGGCCCATTTTGTATGGCGAGTCTGCTCGAACACCATGGCTGTGAAGAGTAACCTCTATAACCGCCATATTGTGAACGATTCATGTTGTCCTTTCTGCGGCGAAACTGAAGATGTCAGTCATGCTCTGTTTTATTGTCAATTTGTCCGGTCTATTTGGGCTAATAGCGGTTTTGCGGAGCTCATAGATGATGCGCCAACCATGACATGTACAGGAAAGCTTGCTTGGTTATTCCAGGAATTAGACCGAGAGAAGAGTTGTAATTTTCTAGCCATCTTGTGGGCGATTTGGACTATTCGTAATAAGCGAATTTTTGAGGAAGAAGCTTTTGACCCGTTATTAATCCTCACAGGCCTTTCCAGCTTTGTTTCTGATTACCGTGAGTATGCTAAACAAGTTTTCGCTAAGCCACCGGTGTTGATACCTAGGTCCCCAAATAGATGGACTCCTCCTCCAGAAGGTGTGATTAAAATAAATGTTGATGCAGCTCTTTTTGGTAATGGTGAGGTAGGTGTTGGAATGGTGGGACAAAATGTCCACGGTGAAGTTGTCATGGCCAGCAAGCGAGTTAAAGCAGGTTGGGAACCTAAAGTAGCAGAGGCTGTTGCTGCTTCGTACGGCATCGGAGTTGCTAGCTCTTTAAATCTCCATCGTGTTATGTTAGAATGTGATGCACAGGCTCTTGCATCCGCTTTACAAAATCAACGACCTACTCGTTGTCCGTGGGATTGTGGAAGACACCATGTGTAAGCTCAACGTTTTTGAATTTTGCAAAGTAACCCATGTTAGACATGGTGGTAATACCATTGCTCATCATACAGCTAGGTTGTGTATGACGGAGGGAGAAGAATTTGTACTTGTCTCGAACTTTCCGCAAATCATTTTGGATTTAGCGGCCTTGGATTTTGAAAGAATGAAATGAAATAGTCTCTTTTCCCCTCAAAAAAAGAAAGTCTCTCGTTACAAATCCTTTTTAAAATAAAATGATACAAATGAAACCAAAAACTTTACAAAGTATTAAAATAAAATCTTGACCTGAAAATCCCTTTAAACCGCAGTGGAAAACCTGAAAATAAAACCAGAAGACAGAAGGGAACTACCCCCATGACGAGTAGCTCAGAAGGGAGAAAACACGTCAGCCGGAAAGCTGAGTAATAGATAAACTATATATATATATATAAAAGAGAGTTTTTTCGAGCGATCTGAGAGCGTCCACATCATCAAAAACCAATTTAGGAAACTACAATTTTTGATGTAAAAAATAAAGTGGAAAATCTTTTAATTATTATAATATGTATATTTCCTAAATTATATTCAAGTGATATTTCCAATTTTTATATCAAACTTTTACATTTCATTTGGTAAAAAAATATCATTAAAAAAATTATGAAAATAATATAATTAGCTTTGTGTTAAAAAATGCTATCATTAGAGTATAAATTTCATATTATTTGCACATATTAAAGATGGTGTACTTCTTAATACGTAAAATTGTGTACTTTTTCGTATGTTTTGACCCACATTGGAAAATAAGTAGGTGTGGTGAATATACTAAATATAAATAGTAGAATTGTCCCACATCGAAAGATTAGTATAAGGTTATGTGATCCTATGATTATAAATAGAATGCATATTTGAAACTTATGTATCCAACCAAATTTTTTTGAGTCTCATAAATATTGTTTTAAAGAGTTCTTAAGATTTTATATCATTATATACGATATGATATAAAAAATAAAGTGGAAATCGTTGGGAATTACCCGGGAAAGAGTTAAGAACATTAACAAGAAAATAAAAAAAATAACTAAAGGTTTTACTAATGGTAGTCTCCTGACACAATACAAAACTAAAGATTTTACTAATGGTTGTCTTCTGAATGCATTAGTAGAGTGTTAATGAGTCGTTATATGTACGATGTAGTGATCCATATCTAATGATCGAGACTAAGTGGTTTTACCTTCAAAGAAAAATAATATGTATACAATAGTGGTTTTTTAAGAAGAGACATGTATTTCTTGGTATGTTATATCTTTCACATTGAAAAATAATGTAGGCATTATGAACATACTAAGTCTAAATAATAAATTATGTATCTCACATTGTAATAATAGTATACGGTAGAGTGAATCTATAAATATAAATAAGAGGCATCCTTGAAACTTAGGTATTAATACAAAATTTTTTGATATAAAAGATATAGACTTTTTAGCATGTTATATGTCCCACATTGAAAAATAATGTAGGTGTTGTGAATATATTATGTATAAATAATAGAAATGTCCATATATATACATTTTTTATATTATATTAAAGTGATGTTTATAATTTTGATATAAAAAATTTATATTTCATTTGAAAAAAAAAAGTATATTATGAAAATTATATAATTAGATTGTGACAAAAAAATGCTATCATTAGAATGTATATGTATATTGTATTGTATTGTATTGTATTTTCTCATTATTAAAGTGGGTTGATGTCAAAGTAGGTGCAAAAAAAAAATGGTGTACTTAGTATGTTATTTGTCTTACATTGAAAAGTAACGTAACTGTGGTGAATATACTATTTATAAATATTAGAATTGTCCCACATCGGAAGATTACCATAAGGCATGGTGATCTTATGATTATAAATAGAAGTCATAACCCAAAATATTTTGATTCCCTTAAGTATTGTCAGAGATAACTCTTAAAAGAGTTTGACAATAATGATTTCTAACCTAAGTTGATGTTTGGAAAATCTTTTATTTATTATAATATATACTATCAAATAGAATTTTCCCAAATCGAAATATAGCATAAGGTGGGTGATTCTATGAGGATCCTTGGTACTTAGGCATTAACTCAAAATCTTTTGAGTCGCTTAAGTATTGTCTTGGAGAGCTCTTAAAAGTTTATATCATTATAGTTTCTACCTATAGATTTTATATGTCACATATTGAAAAATAATGTAGGTGTGGTAAATATACTATGTTTAAATAATATAATTAGAATTGTTTTAAAAAATATTCTATCATTAGAGTATAGCTTCTTATCATTTGCACATAATTTAATTATGATAAAAAAAAATAGAAAACAAACGTCCATGGTAGCATGTGTAATCTATCAAAGTTCAAGGTTACCATGAGAAATTTCCAATATTATAATGATATAGTTAATTAAATTTGCATTTAAAAAAAGAGATATCCGTACCAATAAAACAATAAAGGGAGTATTATTTTTTAATTGTTATTTTATTATCACGCCATCAAACTTAACGTCCATTTAACAACCTTTACATTAGGGGGTACCATGGGCAAAAAAATGGAACCTCAAGGGTACCATAGGCAGATTTTTAAAAGTAGGGGTAACATGGAAAATCGAACAAAATTAAGGGGTACCACGGGAAATTTCCGTATCTCAATTATGTTAAATTTTGTTTGAAGAAAAACAACGTACAAATATTAATGGAGAGTACTTGATCATATTATTAAATTTAAATATAACTATTAGATATAATGAGTAGCAATTGTCTGTATTTGGTATTCGAGATCTGGTTGGATGTCGAGCTAAGTGCAAAAGAGATGGTGTAATTCTGAGTATGTTATTTGTCCCACATTGAAAAATAATGTAGGTTTGATAAATATATATTACGTATAAATATTAGAATTGTCCCACATCAGAAAAAATCCAATTTTTGTGAATATATTACTTATAAATAGTAGAATTGTCCCACATCGAAAGATTAGTATAAGATGGGGTGATTATATAATTATAAATAAAAGTTAACCCACGTATATATTAATCTTTTATTTTTTTTGAAAGAGATAATTTTAATAATATGTAAACAAATCATTAGACATATAATGTAAACATTAAACGTTATAACTTTTTTTTTTTGCATTATAAATAAGCTAATTACCCCGTTGCAACGCACGGGCATTCAAACTAGTAGCTCAATATAAGTAGCATAGTTTTGGTCATGACGTGAATACACAGACATATAAAAATAAAAGGAAACATACAGAATAATAAAAACACTCTCCTAAAACTAACTAGTCTCAAACTCGAACCTTCTCCACAATAATTCTCTTAATATAATAGAACTCCCTTCTACCAATAATTAAACAATCTCAACTCATTACACCGTCTCAGTCACTACTCCGTCTCATACTATAATACTCCAAAGTAACTAATTGATATCGTATTCTCATCGTCGAACCTAGGCTAAGGACAAGGGGTGAGTGAACTGGCGGTAAGACCACAAAACAATATTTCCATTTCAATATCGATTCCAAACTCAATATATAACTCAATAACCATGGTCACCCTGAACCGTAAACATAACTCGACACATAGGCCCCATAACTCAATACCAGTAACCAATCTCAATCTCAATCTCAATTTCAATATCAATACGTCAAGGTCCAATAATGGATCGTGCTCAACACTTAGAGTAAAACTCTAAACTACTCACCCACGAGTCAAGGTCAAAGGAAAACAACAGTTCGAATATAATACCCGAATAACCAATAACACTAGTTAATGCTCATCTAGCAAATTCCAATTCCTGTACGAGAACTCCAAGTCAAAAATCTCTTAAACTCCAAAGAGTAAATTGGCATTCACAAACACTAGTTATTATACTACTTTAATATCATCCGTAGAGTTAATAAATTCAAACCTCCTCTGTCATGTTTATACGGCTATACCTCTGCGTGTACATAATTCTCATGCTGTGCACAATATTTAATCCCTAAATTATATGCTAAATACCATCTCCATTACTAGTCGCTTCGAACATTCGATCAAAACCAATAAAGCTTTCCTCGTCATCTTTACCGTACATCATACCACCCATATCCTATCTCACAAATAATATAGTGGTAGTATAGAAAATAAGATATTATAACTACCAGAGGGGATCCAGGATTTGAGTAAAGGGGCACACTAAAAAAAAATTTGCGACAACATTTATACATTAAAATGAGACCGAGAAATTACCAGTTTCTTCCTCTATTAGTTTTAATTCTGCTTCCTGCTGACGCCTGTTCGGAAAAGAGTTATTATTAATCACAAATATCAGAACAATCATACAACTTTGGCATCCTATATTCCTTTACAAACCATACAGTAGTTACATGTAGCATAGCTCTTAATTAGATTCTACTGTTAGATGCAAAGAAACAACATGGAAGCCGAGTTTCTTTATGTCTTCTATTAGCTAATTTGTAATTTAATGAAAGGCAAACCAACCTTTATGCTTGAGAATTTATTATCCTTATGTTTTTAAGGCATACCTCTAACTGAATCAAGATCCAAACAATGATAAAAATGGTGTACAATAGATAAAGGAGGCAGCCATGGATCATTAAACACAACAAGTTGAACTATAGCGTATCTTCCTTCAGAACAAGCCTGTGGATAAGAAAGTCAAGTAACTTGCCGCACTTAAAAAAGTAATCAGGACAATACTCTCGTGCTCTCAGATCAATCATCAGAAGACTGCATTGCACGGGATAGATGACAAGTTCTCTGCAGATTTCAAAGTTTGGAAAACAGCCAATACACTTTTTGTAAAGTAGAACATTGTTGATTGATTAAAGAGCATCAAAAGGAGCGACAGTAATGTACTTAGACATCAAGGGATGAAACCCATATATATAATAGAAGAGCGAGGCTATCAGGACTCAGGAGTAATCTTGTCTATAGGGAGAAGAAAAGTTGCATAGTGGTGAGGATGGAGCACTTGACTCCGAATTATCAATCTACACTAGCCCAAGCCAATAATTACACAAATTGATAAATAAATTTACAAACTAATAAGAACAAATTTGAGATCTAGGTTTTGGGGAACAAATTAATCAAACTAATAAGAACAAATTAATTGAATTTGGGAAACAAATTAATCGAATTAATCAAACTAATAACTAATAAGAACAAATTAATCGAATTAATCAAAACAAGCAACAACAAATTAATCGAATTAATAAGATTATAAGAACACATACCGACTAGTCGACTACCGCGAGTGATGAAGTGAGCCGTGAGGCAGACAGTGACGCCGTGACGGCCGGAGGAAAGATGAGCCAAGGAGGAGGCCGGCGGCAGGTGGTGGTGTCCTGGTGGTATTGTGGTGATTATTGTCTTATTATTTGTGTTTGTGTTTGTGTTTATACATGTTTGTTTTGTTTGGGTTGTGTTCCCCCCCTGATAACTACCGATAAAATTAATAATCACAATTATTAAAAATACTCACCTTGATCATCAAAGTCGATGAATACAAACAAATAGCACATAATCAAGCAACCCCGAACAATAATATAATAATAGGATCGGTATAATCAAGTTACCTTAGATTAGATTCAAAAGCTCACAAAGAAAGTATCATTCTTGAATCTGAATGATAACCAATGTCAAAACTCGCAAACAACCATCGGAAAGCTAAAGTTGTCGAAAGGAGAAGAGCGGACAGAAACATGGAGGCACCAATTGCTCAAGTGAATTAAGCAATAGACAAATCAAAATGTCAAAAAGAAGTTTACGTCATAATAATGAGACTCGGTTCACGACAAAATTGTGAGTTAGAGCTTGAGCACTAAGGTGCCAAAGTAACAACAAAGCAAAGGAAATATGAGCGCCCTAACAATAATACTCCCTCCTATTCTAAATAAACCTCCCTATTTATATGGGGCACTAGAATTAAGGAGAGGGATTAAAATAAGGTAAATAATGAGCGCCCTAACAATAATACTCCCTCCTATTCTAAATAACATAACATGTCTCGGACAAATTAATTTATGTATTATAAAGTAAATAATATAATCGTAATTATGATAAATAGTTATGAAATAGTAAAAGGAAAGAGCTTATCTGGATAAGGAGGAGGTTGTGACGTGACTTGAGGTCACTGTCCTAAAGTCAAATATGCCCCGTCTGCTACACACGGCCTCAATGGCATTCGACCCCCAGGATTAACACAACCGCTGCGGCTTCGGTGTAGGTAAAGACGCAGATGAGAACAGCCAAGATCGTTGCAAGAAAACCTCAAAGAATATTTCTTAAGAAAGTATGGGAGAAAAATGATTTTTTTTGTTCCCTCAAAACTGAAGGAGAATGCTTGTTTATATAGGCTAAAAAGGCTTATCAGAATTAACGAAATCGGATTTTGAAAAATAAGAAAGCATGGTAAATCGGGCAATCAGTTTGGATGACCATAACAATCAATTCCGTAGACTGCGCCAATCAGTCTCGGAAATTGGACTTTTTAAAACATTAAAAAATGTTCCAAAAAACAACTTAACTAGTATTTTCCAAAGTGGGACAAAAAGACTATTAGAGCCATTATTCCAACAATCCCCCACAATGGCGAAAAAGGAGTAAGAGAGAAAAAAAATGAGGTAATTAAGGCAACGGGGATTTAGCGTTTAGATGTAGGTGTCATGTGGACTTTAACCAACACCCAGTGACATACAAATTTTCTCAAACCGCCATTTTTGGTGGACTAAGCCTTTAACCTTTTGATGGAGTTGGTAAGAGAATTTTTGCGCACTTGCTTGATCCCAAATCAGGGCTAGAACTCGCATAATCCATGAACTCATCATGAACTTTAAGGTTAGGAACAAATTCTACTTGCCCCTCACGTAATTCCCGGTTATTTAATGAATGCCTCTAGAGGTCCAAAACCTGAAGAACCTGATAGGCTATCGCACACCTATGCAAAGATAAATTCCCTAGACAACAAGTTAATGTAGTAATAGAGGTCGAACACAAGGAAACGGGAATTACTTCGTGAATTGCTATGGGTAGATTTTTATTAAGGTCGATTACGATTTGGTTTGGTTTGGTTGTTTGATGATTAATAACAATAATGATGTAAATTATATAATAAAAGAGAGTCTAAGGGGTTCGGGTCACACATGCAAAGGAAAACATATGATTATGATAAATTCGGTACTAATAACATTGTCAATTGCTTAGGCTTAAAGATATCCACCTTGCGGCATTAGCATCAACCATAGACCGGGTCCTAGAGAAACTCTCGTCCATGACTAGGTCGTCCTACTATACATGCTTTGTCTAATTCAATTCCGTGCCTCTCGACTTATAGAACGAATGAACAAACTTAATCATTTGAATAAGGCCTTAAACAACGATTAAACGTGACGATGCAAACATGTGATAGAAGCAATATGAACAATATTATTATTAACTTATTTTATCATGTTTATATATTAAATTTATGCATGGCTCCCCTAGCCCTTAGACTAGGAAATTTAGCTACTCATACTAAAATGTAAATTGCAAACTAAATTAAGAGAAATGGTGAACATAATTGTATGATTTTTATAAACTAATTGATTTAACGTGTGGAAGAAATAAACTAAAGTAATCTAAACAAATTATTTAATTATAAACTATGTATAAACTGAAATAGAAATGTAGAGATATAAACTATAAGTAGAAATACCTTAAAAGTAGAGAACTTGTATGGAAGAACAATGTATAACCAAAAGCTTGAAATAACTTAGAACCAAATCTTTGAAGAACTACAAGATTAACTAATTTGTAAACTAATATGAAAACTATTGAGAGAATTATAATGCTTAAGGCTATTGTAAACTAAAACTTGAACGTAAAATTGGATACCCAAAGACCTTGGAACACCTCTCCTATTTATAGGAGAGGAAGAAGAAACGTAAACATTCAAGATGACTGCGGCCCCGATCGGGGTTGCATGGCCCCGATCGGGGTCGTGTGTTTCTCGGTTAATTCCCTTAATTCTCCTCTTAATTGCAAAGGGTATCCAAGGTTGATGATTAATTGTGTGATTAATCACCCGGTTAATGCTAGCATTTGACATCTTAGGAACTTTTAGAATCACATGCTTTCCCATTGTTTTGGACTTTGAAGTTGGGCTTGACTTTGATTGTTGGCAACATTTGCATTACTCATACTAATCCATCAATTTCTCCATGCAAAACCCAATCCAATGCTCCATGCTTAGTCCAACACTTGATCTTGTTTAGCTTAATGAACTTAGTGTATAGAATGATAGGAAAAAGCCTCTAAATGCTTAGATTCCTACAAAAACATGTTAAGACAAGCAAATACACTAGAACAACAAATATTAGCTTATGACACTATGATAAGTGCTAATTAACAAATAAAATGAAGCTAATATAGGGGATGAAAGTATATAAAATATGCACTTATCAGAACCTCTTGGGGTTAGGGCGAGAAACCCCCACAATCACATATGTGAGTTCATCAGGTTTGATTGTCGCAAACCATCCATAATGACTATGAACTCATTAAGAGCTATTGCTCAACCTTCCACAATGACAATATATCCGTATGTACAAGAAATGTACACATAGTAACACCACATCACTTTATTAAATAGGAATGGTAGTAGTATTACAGCTCGAGTTCCTTGTGACTTAGTTTGAGCCGTTGAACTTAAATGAACTAAGACAGGTATCCATCACAATTCACCCCTTTACAGGTATTAAACCCATTCCTAGTGGTGCCATCATCACCAACTTCTACCATGGCCATTGGTAGAAGATCTCAATATCCTCTTCACATTTTATGTACGTACTATCGTGATATCACGTTATTGTGTAAGGGATCTCAATATCCACTTACAATTCACAACCTTTGTGAACCCACTATCCACTCAGATTATCCATCACTCTTGATAATCTGTCAAAAAACCTGATGATTCAGATTATGATGCATGACAATTATTGGAGTCAAAATATTCCCACAAAGGAATACAGTCACTTAGCCATTCAGCTTTTTATCCTGCAAATTCTTCATAATATATTCAAACTCCATTATATATTAAACAAAGAATTATGCCTCTATGACTTGCATGATATAGCATTATGAAAGAAACCGTTTTTCAACATCAAATAAATATCATAATTATTCGACGTTTAATTAAATTGCAAACTCATTCCCAAAGATACAATTGTTTTCATGGATTAGCTTACAAAAAACCATGGTGTCCATCACCTATAACAACGATATGACCTATATCATATCTCTCATAATGCATACAAACATCATATATATGAATGTAACAACCTTTCTACCAATTTCATTTTGTCATGTATAAACTCAAGAATACATCTTAAATAGCTCATATATATATATATATATATATATATATATATATATATATATATATATATATATATATATATATATATATATATATATATATATATATATATATATATATATATATATAAGATCAAATGAGTCCTCCTCTTACATTTGAGTCCATAAGTTCCATTATGAGCCATTGGATCTTGAAAATGGAGGGCTAAGATGAGAACCCAAAAATTAAGGTTAATGCTCTAATTTTGCCATATTCCTCTAATTTTCTCATTAACTAGATTAATCCTCCTCATCTTTCATTCATCAACTCATTATCACATCTCCTTATTCTCTCTCTATATCTCACTTCTTCATATTCTCTCCAAAAAAACCAAGGAAAAAAAAACCCCAAAAACCAAACAAATAAAAAACCCAAAAAATCCAAATAAATCATTTACACATCTTTTCCTCATTCATCATCCACCTACCACCACCCACCACCAACACCACCACTGCCACCACCACCACCGCCACCATCACCGCCACCACCACCATCGTCGCCGCCACCACCGCCGCCGCAGCCCCGACGTTTTTTTTTTTTTTTTTTTTTTAAAAAAAAAAAAAAAAAACTTGATGTTTGGGTGTTCTTTTTATTTATTTTTTTTGTTTTTTTCTCCTTATATCGTCTTGCTATATAATATTGTTTCAAATTTGTGAGTTTTTTTTATCTTAATCTTAGATCTACTAAAGTAGATCAATTTTCATTGCCCCCTTTTTTTTTTTTCAATTTTGATGTTTTGGTCTTTTTTTTTTTCCGGTTATTGTCATTCTTACAAATTATAGTTTGATTTTAGTACTAAATCTATTAGTTATGAAATCTCATTTTTTACTTTTTTCTTGTTGATATCACTTTGTTAATATCCGTCTTATTATATATATTTGCCAATTTTCGTATTTAAAATATTCTTTTGTTATTGTGTGATTTAGGATCGATTAAAATTACTTTATCGGTTAAAATTACACTTTTTCGATTAAAATTACACTTTTTACCGTTAAAATTACACTTTTTTCTGTTAAAATTACACTTTTTTTGGTTAAAATCACATATTTTTTCCTGTTAAAAGTACAATTTTTTCCTTTAAAATTACATTTTTTTCTGTTAAAATTACACTTTTTTTCCGGTTAAAATTACACTTTTCCGTTAAAATTACAATTTTTTCCCTTAAAATTACACTTTTTTCTGTTAAAATTATACTTTTTTCCTTTAAAATTACACTTGTCTTCATTAAAGTTACATTTATCTCTATTATTAAAGTTACATTTATCTTTACTAAGGTTACCTTCTCAATGACTAAAGTTACGCTTTTGGACAAAAGTTAGAACAATTTGGACTGAAATTACACAAATTTGGACTAAAATTTGTCAATTTGGACTAAAATTACACAATTTGGACTAAAGATACACAAATTTGGACTATAGTTATACAATTTGGATTAAAATTACACTTTTATGGACTAAAATTACACTTTCGTTGGCTAAAATTACACTTTTGTAGACTAAAGTTATACATTTGTGGATTAAAGTTACACATTTGTAGACTAAAATTATACTTTTTTGGACTAAAATTACACTTTTTTGGACTAAAATTACACTCATAAAATGATAAAAGATACACACACTATCAATTTACTAAGTTACACTTTAGTGGACAATGATTGAAATTTCACAATCTCAATGACTCAAAATAAAAGAATTGTGTAACTTTAGTTCAAATTGTGTAATTTTACTCTAAATTTAGTCGTAAATAGTGTATTATTAGTTCAAAATTATTCGTAAATAGTGTATTTTCAGTCGAAAATTCTATAATTTTAGTCCAAATTTTGTTGTAAATATTGTATTCAATTTAATCGTAATTAATTAGTCCAAATAGTCCAAATTAGTTAGTCCATATTGTCCAAATAGTCCATATTGTCCAAATAGTCCAAATAGTCCAAGAGTGTAACTTTAATTAGTCCAAATTGTCCAAATAGTCCAAATAAGTGTAATTTTAACAAGAAAAAGTGTAATTTTAACCGAAAAAGGTGTAATTTTAAAGTAAAAAAGTGTAATTTTAAAGTAAAAAAGTGTAATTGTAACAGAAATAAGTGTAATTGTAATGGAAAAAAGTATAATTTTAATAGGAAAAAGTATAATTGTAACAAAAAAAAGTGTAATTGCAACAGAAATAAGCGTAATTGTAATTGAAAAAAGTGTAATTTTAACAAGGAAAAGTGTAATTATAACAGAAATAAGGGTAATTTTAACCAAAAAAAGTGTAATTTTAACCAAAAAAAGTGTAATTGTAGCAGAAAAAAGTGTAATTGTAATAGAAAAGTGTCTAATTTTAAAAGGGAAAAGTGTAATTATAACAGAATTAAGGGTAATTTTAACCAAAAAAAGTGTAATTTTAACAAAACAAAAGTGTAATTGTAATAGAAAAAAGTGTAATTTTAACAAAACAAAAGTGTAATTGTAATAGAAAAAAGTGTAATTTTAACAGGGAAAAGTGTAATTATAACAGAAATAAGGGTAATTTTAACCAAAAAAAGTGTAAGAATACTAGATCTAAAATAAATTAAAAAAAACCGAAATAAGAAGTAGATGAAAATAAATGAAAAAATCAAGCGAAATCTTAAATACAACCGTTTACAAAACGGAATCTATACCTTAAAAAAACGGAATCCGATACAAGTAAACACGGAATTCAAATTATATAAACATGGGAAACCTCAACAAAAACCGAATCTGAAATTAAAAAAAACAGAAAAAAAAAATTACAAACCGAAATAAAAAAAAACCGAAATAAGAACAAAACAAAAATCAAATGAATGGTAGATAATTAAAAACCAAAATAAAAGAAACCGAAATAAGAACAAAACATTGTGGTTGCATCAAACAAAAACCAACATACGTTTGTCAAAAAAAAAATCAGAAACCAACATTTAAAATTGAAAAAACGAGATGGTGGGAGTAATGGCGGTTGGAGTCAGATCTGGAGTGTGGGGTGGGGCCGCGGTTGTGGGGTTGTGGAGGTGAGTCGGCCGTGGTTGTGGGGGTGAGTCTGCTGGGGTGTGGGTGGCGGTCGTTGTGGGGGTGAGTCTGCTGGGGTGTTGGGTGTGGGTGTGGGTGTGGGTTGTGTCGACAAAGGGGGTGGTTCTGGGTCGGTGTTGGGTGGTGGGGGGGTTGCGTGTGCGTGAGGGTGAGGGCGAGGGTGAGTGCGTGAGGGTGGTTGTCGGTGGTGTGCGTGAGGGTGGTTGTCGGTGGTGTTCTTGAGGGTGAGTCGTGAGGGTGGTTGTGGTGGTGTGCGTGAGGGTGAGTGGTGGTTGTGGTTGTCGGGGTGGTGAGGATGAGTGGTGTTTTTTTGGTTTTTATTTTTTGTAGATCTAGGGGTGAGTTCAAATTTTTTGGGGTTTTTTTTTTCAGATTTTTTTTTTGGTTTTGTTTGATGAGAGAAAAAGGAGAGATTGTGAGATTTAGAGAGAGGGAATGAGTTTGTGATAATGAGGAATGAATGGATTAGTGAGTTACTTAATTGCAATGAGGAGCTAATTAGGCTAGATTGATTTGTGGCCATCCATTGAGATGCAATCTCATCCCTTCATTCCCTTCATCCAAGAGCCCTTATAAGGACTTAAGGACTCAGTAGATGTAAGGGACTTAGAAGAACTTGACATATGTGTATATATATATATATATATATATATATATATATATATATATATATATATATATATATATATATATATATATATATATATAGAATTAGGTTCAAATGAGTCCATCTTACTTTGATGAGTCCATGAGTCCTAATCTTAGCCATTAGATTATAACAAAATCAAGGGTTAAGATTGAATCTAAAATAAAAAGCATATATAAAAGGCAACAAACCCTAATTATTTTCATTTCACCTTCCTCCAACTCCTCTCTCTACCTCCCTTTCTCTCTCTTCGTCCCTGTCTCTATCCGTTACCACAACAGCATGCCTCACCACAACCACCGACAACAACTCCACTGCCACGCCGTAAACGCCTCATCACAACCGCTGACGACAATAACGCCACTGCCACGCCTGCTCCACCCGTCACTACTACGCCGTAAACACCTCGGCACCACCCGCCACTGTCACGCACGCCTCTCTTCGCATCTTTTTTTGTTATTTTTTTTTTTTCAGATCTGAAAAAGTTTGATGTTCGTGGTTGGAGATGCGGTTGTTGTTGTTGTGGCGGTGGTGGGTCAGGCCGCCACCTCCTCGTTTTTCCCTTTTTTTTTCTTTTTTCAGATTTGCTAGGTGGTGGTGGTGATGTCGTGAGGCAGCTGCTTTTTTTTTTCAAATTGGTTGTGCGCGGTGGTGTCGTGTCGATGTCATGGGTCGGTGGTTGGGGGAGGTGAGTTTGGTGGTTGTGGGTGGTATTCGCCGCCCCTTGTCTTTTCTCTTTTTTTTTTTTTGATTTTGTGTTGGTGGCGGGTCGTGGTGGGCTGCCGCCTCTCCTCCGTTTTTTTTGTTTTGTTTTCTATCTTTTAGATCTATGTCGTGGTGTGGGTGTTGGTGGTAGGTCAGGAAGGGTGTCGGTTGTGGCGGGTTGGGTGCTAGTTGTGGTTACGGGGGTGGCCTCTCTCCCCTTTTTTTTTTTTTTTTTTTTTTTTTTTTTTCAGATCTACAATGGTGGTAGCGTTTTTCGTGAAGTTGTTTGCTTTTTTTTTTTTTTTCTCGATTGGAGGTCGGTCATGTGGCGGTGGTGGTTGGTTTCGATTGGGTGGTACGTGGTGGCGGTTGTTGCGGGGAGGTCATCTGGTGGTCGAGGCGGTGGTGGGGTGTCGTGGTGGTCTTGGGGTAATGATGTTGGGATATGGACTAAAGTTTCAAAGATATGGATTAAAGTTTCAAAGATATGGACTAAAGTTTTATTGATATTGACTAAAGTTTCATAGCGAGAAATAACAAATTTTTACATCATTATATAAATACACACTAAACCATTAAAGTTTCACTCATCACCATTAAAGTTTCACACTTTTAACATTAAAGTTTCATTCATAAATCACTTAAAATTAAATAAATATTAATTAAAGTTTCACTCGTCAAATGGCCTAAAAAAATTAAAGTTTCATTTGTCACCATTAAAGTTCCACTCGTTTAACATTAAAGTTTCATTCATAAATTAATGAAATTAAATAAATTTTAGTCACAATTACATTATTACATAAATTCAATTTTTATTTATTAAAATGGCCTAAAAAAATTAAAGTTTCAAATAGTAAAATATTAAATTTACATTTATAAATCAAGTAAAATTTAAAAAATTAAAATTTTTATATTAGAAATTGTTTAAAAAAATTAAAGTTTCAATTTTTAGAATTAAAGTTTCAGTCGTAAAACATTAAAGTTACATTTATAAATCAATAAAATTAAAAAAATTGAAATTTTTAAATTAGAAATTGTTTTAAAAAATTAAAGTTTCAATTTTTAGCATTAAAGTTTCATTCGTAAAACATTAAAGTTATATTTATAAATCTGTAAAAATAAATAAATTTAAAGTTTAATATTAAAAATTAGTTAAAAAAATAAAGTTTCAATTTTTAGCATTAAAGTTTCATTCGTAAAACATTAAAGTTATATTTATAAATCTGTAAAAATAAATAAATTCAAAGTTTAATATTAAAAATTAGTTAAAAAAATTAAAGTTTCAATTTTTAGCATTAAAGTTTCATTTGTAAAACATTAAAATTACATTTATAAATCTGTAAAATTAAATAAATTCAAATTTTAATATTAGAAATTGGCCAAAAAAATTAAAGTTTTAACTTTTAGCATTAAAATTTCATTCATAAAAGTTAAACTTATAATTGTAAAGAATTAAAGTTAAACTAATAAATTAAAGTTTCAGTTATAAAACATTAAAGTTTTCATCTTAGAATTGTAAAATCTCAACCATCAATTTTAGAGATCAATGGCTAGGATTAGGACTTAGTGGACTCACCATTTTAGGTGGACTCATTAGAACTTGCCTATATATATATATATATATATATATATATATATATATATATATATATTAGTGATCCAATTATCACCAATAACCTCCGTTAAAGAAACATCGCAAAATCAAAACCAAATAAATATAGATTATTCGTCCTTTTCCTTTTCTTGGTTTACTATAACCATTTAAACCAAATAAAAAGTAATTACTCTAACACATGTATTACCAAACAATCATTCATAGATTTCATAAACGGAGAAACAAGTTTATACAATCACAATATCAGAGTATTCACAACTATTAATCAATCCATGTAATTGTAATCATCACTTTCAACACTAAAGCTCAATTACCTTACCACAAAAAATAAGGCGGTCGAGTCTTACCTTCACAGAGTCTTACCATCACCGGACACCCCCACAATCCACGACTTACCTCGAAGTCAAAGCCTTAACTATGCAAACATCCTCTAATCAGACCAAACATGCTCATAAGAATTGACAAAGTTAATTAAGTTTTTAATACATCCGGCCAACAACAAAACTTCAAAGCAGTGAAAATGTTTAACAACATTTTAGACTTACCTAGCAAACACGAATCCATGATGGAATAACTCAATGATAAAAGATTAACATGTCATCAAATTTCCAACATTGTCATATAAGAAATTATTATCATAAACCAAGATGACAAATTATACTTTGTCATAACCAATTATAATAGATCCAATTTTGTATTGCACTTAATCATACAAAATTTTCTTTTAATACTCTCCATATAATTCCAAGTATATCATGTAAGGGACAAATTTTCACAAATTAGAGAGGATAGACGAAACTTTTACAAAATTTACTCAAATAATACTACTTCCCCTACATGTTGTACGTCACATTATAAATAAGTGATAACACAACATTCAAAACGTCATGTATACATGGATCTAATCAGTCATATGAGGCCATAAAAAATACTATTAAATGTTCCTCAAATAATAAGCATACGATTTAACCCAACAATTACAACTTACTAATGGTTGTGATAATAAAAAAAAAAAAACTCATTAGTCATTACTAATTAGTATAAAATAATTTCCTCACAAAAAAACCCAATTCTTATACACACCAACCATTACTTGTTCATCAACGTAGATAGACATTTAAGCACGTTAAATAAAATTTTATCTACACAGTATAATTCTTAATGTGACTAAACTTTTATGTAATAGATATACCAAAAATAAGTAAGCATCATAACATAGCTAGACCATGTCTAATATGCTTACTACAAAAATTCACCATATGAGTAAGAATAAGAATTCTCACTTCCACGTTTCCAAATCACACTTGCAGTACTTGATAAACTTTGTAAATGGTAGTGACTCATAAACATAGATAACAAAAGTAGACAGTGAATGGATGATATCCAACTTTTATAAAAAAAAAAATTTGAAATCATTATTCACGATACACGAGCATATTACCTCACATAAATTACTTACTAATTATTCCGGGTTCGTGATTTCACAAGGGAGATGTTATATTTACATTCCAGATTTTCAGTTGTTCAATCTCAACAATAATTCATTTAAATGGTCTCGGATAACAAATGAATTAGCAATGTGTTCTATGTATCCAAATAATGTTCATACTATGTCAAAAACTTAGCAGGCCACGTCTAATATATGTCACCAAAGGTCAAGGAGGAATAGGATAAGGATAGTAGGATATCATATTACCGTACAAATGACATATATGCAAAAATAAATAATAACTCGAATTTTGGTGACGAATCAACAGAAACGGACATAGTCATATCGCCATAAAAAAATAACGAGCAAGAATATTTGACTTTAGATTGTTATACATATAGTATGACTAGTAGCGAAATAACATAACATGTCTCGGACAAATTAATTTATGTATTATAAAGTAAATAATATAATCGTAATTATGATAAATAGTTATGAAATAGTAAAAGGAGAGAGCTTATCTGGATAAGGAGGAGGTTGTGACGTGACTTGAGGTCACTGTCCTAAAGTCAAATATGCTCCGTCTGCTACACACGGCCTCAATGGCATTCAACCCCCAGGATTTACACAACTCCTGCGGCTTCGGTGTAGGCAAAGACGCAGATGAGAACAACCAAGATCGTTGCCAGAAAACCTCAAAGAATATTTCTTAAGAAAGTATGGGAGAAAAATGATTTTTTTTGTTCCCTCAAAACTGAAGGAGAATGCTTGTTTATATAGGCTAAAAAGGCTTATAAAAATTAACGAAATCGGATTTTGGAAAATAAGAAAGCATGGTAAATCGAGCAATCAGTTTGGATGACCACAAAAATCAATTCCGTAGACTGCGCCAATCAGTCTCGGAAATTGAACTTTTGAAAACATTAAAAAATGTTCCAAAAAACAACTTAACTAGTATTTTCCAAAGTGGGACAAAAAGATTATTAGAGCCATTATTCCAACAAAGTATTGTAGTGGGGTTTGGTAATTGGAGAGAGGGAAGGTATTGTGGGGTATTATTGTGGGTCGAGTGATTAAAATAATTATTTTTGTGGGGTAAGTTGATTAAAATAAGTATTGTTGTGGGGTGAGGTGGAGTATTGTTGTGGGGTAAGGTGATTAAAATAAGTATAAAACTTTACTAAATAAGGAAATAGAGAAGGTATTGTGAATAGATGAAAAAGGAAAGAGGGAAATTTATGAAGAATAGGAGGGAGTATGAGTTTGAGGAAGTAGAGTTTGGTTTAGTTTTTATAATAAACAAGAAAGATACATATTGGGCTTGCAAAGTACTCGAGAAAAACATGAGTCACATTGGGTATTGGAGTTGTACTTCCCCAATAGAAAAAGATTAAATCATTTTTTTTTTCTTTCAAAAATAAATATTAAATATAGAAAATATTTTGGGTATTATAGCGGTGAATTCTGACAGGTGAAATATTAATTGTTATGGATGCTAGTGGAGATGGTGACGTTTCACAAGGGCTCGTCTTTGTTTAGGAATATTGATTGGGGTTTGCTAAACGTCGCCCTTAGTTTTACTCATGTCGCCCCTAACAAATTACTATTTTACCCCTTTCTCCTTTATACACTATCATCTTGTTTATTTTCATTTCCGTGTTCAAACTAATTCCGCTTCAAAAATTTAAAAACCCGCTTCAAAAAATTAACAAATTGTAATCCGCTACAAAAATAACAAAAAAAAAATCGAGGGGGGGGGGGCAACAACAACAAGAACAATAAGAACAATAAGAACAACAACAACAACAACAACAACAACAACAACAACAACAACAACAACAACAACAACAACAACAACAACAACAAATCCGGGTGAAGAAGAAGAAGAAGAACAACAACAACAACCAATTCATCAACAATAAGGTGTGTTTGCTAATTTTTTTTGCAATCTTTTTAAATTTGTTAAATTAGTGTAGATTAGTTTATAGGGTGACTTAGGATAGGTAATATGTGACGAGATTAGAGCCAAATTTGTATAGATCTACGAGATTAGAGCCAAATATGTGACGATTTGAACCCGAAAAAAAAAACCCGAAAAAAAAGGAATTTGGCCCCAACGTGTGTGTTACACGAAATGGGGTGGCCAAATCGAGTAAATTACACGTTTAGGCCTGGGCTAGTGCGTGTGATATGCGCGAATGTGGCCTGGCCGTTTCGTGTGGGTTACACGATTGGGCCTTGGCCTTTTCGTGTGGGTTACACGTTTCGGCCTGGGCTGAAATGTGTTTCTCACATGTTCGTGCCTGGGCATTTTCGTGTATCTCACACATTTCAGCCTTTTTTTTTTCTTCAAAAAAACGTGTAATTATTACGATAATAAATTTTTTTATATTGTGTTTAATATGTTTTAATTGAATTAGTTTGGTGTCATTAATTTACTTATTTATTCAATTAGTTTTACGTATTTTCGTATAAACATATTCATTATGTTAAATTATTTTCGTAGTTAGTTAATTGTTAATTATTTAATTACTAATACAATTACGGGTATTTTGCAGATGTCTGATGTCGATGAACGTAGAAATAAACTACATGCTTCAAATCGTCAAAAAACGGTAACGGTGAAGGTGGGATCTACTACTATTGGGTCGAGAGAGATATCGATGCCTGATGAGTCAGAAGATTTCTATGCCGGGGATTATCAGGAGTTCCAGAGGAAACTTCAGGAGGAGGCACAGAATTATCAGGGGTCGGAAAATGAGGGGCCGGTAAATGAGGATGCGGGTAATGAGGAGGCCGGTAATGTGGAGGTTAGTTTTGCTTTACGTGTCAGGCGGGGCGAGAAAGGTAGGTTTGAAGTCTATGCCGAGGGTTCTAGTAGTTCTATTCTGGAGCCGCGGAGGAAAGTAAGGGCAAGGGGGAAATATACTAGTTGGATTTTGACAGGTCCAACACCGGGAGGTCCTTTAGTACCGGATGTGATTCCGAGTTTTTCCGGACATGTAGCTCATGTTTTGTGGAGTCAGCCTGAGGTGGATCGTAACTTGCTGACTAAGTATACTAGAGAGCGATCATTAGCCGAGCTTCGTAAGTAGAATTTGTCGGAAGCGGTCCGACGGATAGTTGAGGATTCAGAACTTGGTCACTTGCCCGACATCATGCATAAACAGTTGAACATGCCTTTGATCTGTGCTTTTGTTGAGAGGTGGTAGCCCGACACCAACACTTTTCACATGCCTTGAGGTGAGATGATGATATTGCTTCATGATGTTGAGGAGATTCTTGGGATTCAGATTGACGGAGATCCTTGTAGTATTTCTGAGGCTGATATAGCTCATCCTATGTTTGGCGTGTCGGAGTTGTTGGGTATGACGGAGGCGGAGTTGGGAGCGTAGTGGGGACCGGAGAAGGATGCAAAGATCTATAAGGGTAAGATCTTAAACAAAGCATCGAAGGAGTTGGTGCAGGGGGATAGGCGCGGGGTGAGGTCCGAGGCTCAGGGTTACTTGATGATGTTGCTTTGTTCGACGTTGTTTGTTGATAAAATCGAGTGAAGGGTCCGTGCAAACACATTCCCGATGTTGAGGGATGTTGGTAATATTAGTGGGTACGCTTGGGGTGCCGGAGCATTGGCTTATTTATACAGGCAGTTGGGTATTGCGACGAGGGCTGATTGTAAGGGTTTGTGCGGTTGTTTGACCTTGTTGCAGACTTGGATCTTTGAGTACTTCCCCCCGTTTAGGCCAATGGCTATGTTGGCGAGCACACCCGGGGCTCCTAGGGCGACGATTTGGTCTACTAGTGGGATACCTAAGGCTGAGTCACACAGAGTTCTTGTCTCCTACCGAGAGCAGCTTGATATGATGCCGATTGAGTTGGTAGCTTGGAGACCGTACCCTAACCCTCCTGAGACCGAGCATCCTCGCAGTCTTTTCCATGGGTTATTGAGATTTATTAACATTGTTGAGCCATATCCGCCAGATCGCTGCCTTCGACAATTTGGCTACATGCAGATCATTCCGACCCCCATGGCAAGACCTGATAAGGCCTACCGTCCAGTTATGTCAAAAGCCTATGATGTGCAGTTTGATGGTTAGTATTTGCACTACACTTGGACTCATTGGTCAATGCACAAGGCACATCTCGACAGCTTGACTTTACCCGCTCACCCACCTCATGCTTATGTGAAAGGGTATATGGAGTGGTTTGTTTCACACTCGCATCCTTATGTGATGAACGTTCCTCGCGATGCTGATCAGATGCCCGCTTCTAGGTCCTACTTTCTTACTACGATACGACTACCGTTAACTATATTTTTCCATATTTTAATAATATGTCTAAGTGTTAATGCCCGCTTTGTATTTTAATAATACGACTAATGTTTTTTTTTTCTGTTTTGTTTTAGGCGGGACAGTCGCTTATTCAGAGGTTCTCACAGTTCGACGATGTCGAAGACCCTGCAGTTACCGGCGAATTTAGGCAGTTTATGAGGACTGTCCATTCCCAGATGCGCGCATATACTGGTAGACCCCCCCGTTGCTGAGGGGAGTAGGGGGAGAGGCATACGTCCTGCCACGGGTAGAGGCAGGGGGAATGACAGGAGAAGCCGTGAGGCTGACGACGGAGGATCGGGAGACGGTGATGAGTAGTTATAGTATTTATTAGTGATTTGTTTCATTGGACTTGTTGTCTGTTTTTTCTGTTGAACATTTGTTTTTTTCTGTTGAACATTTTATGTTAGACTTTTTATGGTATTTTGTTTTTTTTGTTGAACATTTCATGTTAGACATCATATTTTAGACAGCATAAGCTCTGCTAATTAAATAAATATTATAAAATCAAATGGATCGTCTATAAATATGACATCAAAAAAGTTAGTCATTCACTATAAATTTCATATTCGGCTACTAAATAAGTGTTGCGTATACTACTCGAAATAACAAGAACATCCGGTAAATAAAGGTAAGTACATTAATTCTATTTTTTTCAATCTTTTTTTTAATGTGTTTAATTAGTGTAGTTTATGGGGTGACTTAGTTACAAAATTTGTGACGCCCTTAGCTAAAAATTTGTGACTAGTTTTGTTGCGAAAATAAATAAATAAAAAAATTGGCCAAAACATGTAGGAAACACGAAATGGCCTCGGCCAAAACGTGTAAAATACACGCACAGTCCAAGGCCAAAACGTGTAGATTACACGTTTCCGCCTGGGCCGAAACGTGTTTGTTACATGTTTCTGCCTGGGCCAAAACGTGTCTTCTACATGTCCCCGCCAGGGCAAAAACTTGTTTCTAACATGTTTCCGCCTGGGCAGAAACGTGTATCCTACACGTTGGGGCCTATTTTTTTTTTTTTAAATTACGTAGTTTTGTGTTATATTAGATAAATATTTACGCTTATTTGTTTTTTTCATTAGATGGTTACAAATGCTCAAAAAATCAGAGTTTACCAACAAAAGATTGATTCTATCGTTTCGGAATTAGCAAAGTTAGTGGATCGTCTTGAACTTGTCGTCGGAAGAAAATATAGCTGGAGACGATCTATGAAGAAATTATAGCTGGAGACGATCAATATGTTGCTAGTCAACCTGAAGAAATTATAGCTGGTCAACCTAAAGAAATTGATATCTATGATCAATATGTTGCTAGTCAACCTGAAGAAATTATAGCTGGAGACGATCTAGAAGATCTGGATACCTCATCTTCATCAACGGAGGAGAATTAAGTTAACTATGTTTTAATTAAGTTGTATTTTAAATTTCCGTTAACTATGTTTTAATTAAGTTGTAACCACAATTTCCGTTAACTATGTCTTAATTACGTTGATTATGACAATAAAATAACGTATAAAACAAACCGTGAGTGAAAAAAAAAAAATTAATTAGATGATATGATTAATAATCAATTCTTCTCCAATTACATATATATTACTTCAGATTCGTTTCCCTTACCATAAGGGTTGTGCAACAGACTCGAAAAAACATAAGACATCCAAAGAGTGAGTCTTTCATTATAAATGTCTACATAATGGGCAATGTCATCATCGCGAAGTGACGACCACCGACCATGTATCGGAGGCATGGCACAGTTATCATTGACGCATATTTGCACAAAATGATTACCAGTAAAAAGAATCCATAGAATACCATTCGAGCACGGACGCCGGGAGCAGCTCGTAAAGGAAGATAGGTTGAAGAACCGACCCATACGTGTGTGCCATCTAGTAGATATGACATAGTCGCGCAACATATGGTCTAGTTGAACAATGTAGCAAAACCAAATAAATCTAAACCTTCCATCCAATTTTGTTTTAGACATCCTTTATGTTGAGCCTATTTGATCCGTCTACAAGCATCATTTCGCTTACCATAGTAAACTTTGGCATATACGTTGTGTTTTAGCTCTCCCAAAAGTAGGTTTCGCATCTCGATGTAATTTCTAGCATTTCCTGTTTTAGCATGCGACATTACACGAAAACCACAATCACTACTACAGATACGGGCTATAACAACGGTTAAAAACCGTTGTTATATAAAAAAGCGGACGTTGTTAATGCGTCCGTTGTAAAAGGTTTTAATAACGGTTGGTTTTCTTAAGGAACCCGTTGTTAAAACTATTAACAACGGTTTTAAGTATAAAAACCCGTTGTGGAAAGTGTGACTCAATTTTGGGGGGAAAGTTATAACAACGGGTTGTAATATACAAAACCATTGTTATAACTAAAGACAACGGGTTGTTTATAAATAACCGTTGTTGTTTGTTTTTAAAAAATAAAAAATAAAAAATTAAATATTACAGATGCATGCATAATTACGGCCCGTTATAATTCCGATGCATGCATTATTACTGCCATCCCTGTGCATATGAATGAACAATATGGAATGAGAAGGGTTAGTAATATAATTTGAAGCAGCAGAGAGAGATATGATGATGATTATGGAACAACTTCCTAACATATATATTAATTAAAAAACAACTCAAACCACACATTGCTTAGTATAAATACATGCATTATCTCAACTAACATTCCATTATCTCACTATACATCTCCAAACCCTAACTGCTAAAACAAACTCCAAATAAACCCTAATTAATCTTTCAAACCAACTCCAAACTCCATCAACAAAATGAATGATATCATCCTTGACAGAGCAGCAACAGTTGCAGCTATATGACGATATAGCAACTGCTGAACGGAACCTCCAAATAGCCAAGGAGGAGAGGACGGATATCATAGAAGAGAATAAGACTCTCTATGAAAATATAAGAATTGCATTTTTATTAATGTAATTTTTTTTTTAATTTATGTATTTATATATATATATATATTTATATTAATTATGTTTATCATGCATTCCTCTCTATCATCTTGCTTCTTCTTTGTTTTAGTTTATTTAATTTGTTTTACTAGCTAATTAAGTGAATAATACTTAAAGAAATAACATAATGGTCGATAAAAACACATACATGCAAATGAAATAATTAGAAAAAGAAAATAATGACGATGAAAGACGATGAAACCAACAAAGGTGGCGAGATTTACACGATAATTAGAGAAAGTAAGAGACGATGAAATCAACAGTGACGACGCGAAGATAAAGCGACGATGAGAAAGAGAGAAAGAGACGATGAGAAAGTGTGTGTTTTGTGTTTGTGTTTGTGTTTGTGTTTGTGTTTGTGTTTGTGTTTGTGTTTGTGTTTGTGTTTGTGTTTGTGTTTGTGTTTGTGTTTGTGTTTGTGTTTGTGTTTGTGTTTGTGTTTGTGTTTGTGTTTGTGTTTGTGTTTGTGTTTGTGTTTGTGTTTATCTGCTGTGTTTGTGTTTGTGTAATAAGGTTTCTGTTTTGTGGCTGTAGCTGATTTGTGTTTGTGTGGTTTATAGTATGGAAGATATTGACAACGGTTATTAAACAAAACCCGTTGTTAAAACGTTTTAACAACGGTTGTAAAACAACAACCGTTGTCAAATAAGTTTTAACAACGGGTTTCAAAAGTAACCGTTGTGATTACTTTTCACTAACTTTGCGTCAATTTTGCGCCAAATTATTAACAACGGTTGTGCATGTGTGACCCGTTGTTAAAACTTATAACAACGGTTGTTATAACCTTACCCGTTGTAATTAATTTTAGTAAAATTCGCGCCATACATTCTACAACGTCTAATGTGATTTTCGTGAATAATTGTTGTTAAAGGGGCGTTGTAGTTGCCTGGATTTGTAGTAGTGAATGACCATCCCCATCAGGGTCAAAAGCACCCAAAAAGCAATCTTTGACTGGGATCGGCACAAACTCCTTATATATGAAACCCCCAATATGGGATATAGGGTCAAAATTGAGCTGAAGGGGAGCTTCGTCACCTACATTGAAAAACAATTTTATTTTTTAAACATTTAAACAATTAAAACATTTAACAATTTATAAACAATTATTAAACATGACAATCAGACATGACATACCTCCATCGGTAGTTGTTGTCGTACTCGGGTGACTACGTCTAGCATGTTCGACGCCAGATTTATTACGGATATTTGACTTCCTCGGACGACCACGACATGTTTCTCCTTTTTCAGGTTCTTCAGCAACCCCGTCCTCTGGATACAGCTTACTGAATAGTGTCTCAATACCATCTCTTTGGAAAGAAAGGTGAGATTTTCGAACTTTATTGAAAAGTTCCTCCATGACATCATTATGGCTAGAACGACGATGACTGGATTCCGTGTAAGCTAACCTTGACCAGAAACCATGTATATCACTTGGATGTATTTTTCAACCTTCCGCGACTGCTGCATGTAACTTACAAGCACACAACAGCTTATGAGTGGTCCATATTGTGCAACCACAATACTCCTCCAAGCAATAACCCAAATCAGTCCCACGATTATATTCCACTTGCATTGCTTCAATTGCGGTCGCCGAAATTCTTCCACCCAACATTGAAAATATATTCCCATAATACAAGTTGCTGAGAATTGTCTTGCTTATAGAATCTTCCAACGTCTTTCTTATCTTGATATGTTGCCCGTGCATCATAACATCGCCCGTTTCCACAAACTGTCAAGAGTAAGTTCAGCTGAACCTAACCACATCTTCAATTGAGCATGCGCCGACTCAACTCTAGACGTAGTTGTGTTACCAAAATGAAGCACCAAATTAGTAAAACATTTGCCAAACATATGGATTTTATGCCACCATGTCAACTCAAGATAAGTAATAAGTGCAGGATGACTACAATATTTCTTTTTCAGCTCATTCCACTCCAACTGACATTCATCAAACGTTTTAGCTTCAATAACTTTTTTCCAAGCGCCATGTGCTACCGCTTTCCCAAAATTACCATTCTTTTCCAAGATTGTTGCTTTGGCCTCAACTACATTATAAATGTGAAATAGGTACAAAAAATGATAGGAAGTGCGAAATACTTCAGGGAGTGCAGTAATTAGACCACGCTCGTGTTCCGTGACAAAGACCGTTGGTTTCACATCTGGTCCCAAAAATGACTCCAGCCTTCTCAGAACCCAAATATACCCATCACTACTTTCCCTCTTAATTAATGTGTAACCTATTAAAAAACTTTTTCCAACAGGTGTAACGCCTACACATTGAACCAATATAAGGTCGTACTTGTTCGTCTTGTATGTAGAGTCGATAAGAATAACATCGGGCCCCGCCTTTAACATCTCTACACCCTCAAGATGAGCAAACCAAACATGTGTAAGAGCCTTTGATTCCCTCTCCACCACGTATTCACTGAGATAATTATATTCGTTCGCTAGATGTAACATATATTGCGCACTGTTCCTCCCGTCCCTATCCTTTGCACTCAATCGGGCATTCTCATTGTAAATTTGTTTCAAAACTGGGCCGGCTGATCAGGAAACCTAAGCGTAAATGCATGTCTAACCATCCCCGGTTTCACATGAGACTGTCGCTGTTGCTTAATAAATTCTTTCTGTTCATAGGTTAACTTTGCTCTACGTGTATGACCTTCAAGAAACTTTCCAAAATTATGATTACGAAACCCGCACTTAGGAACTACTTCCCACACACCAACACTTCTATTTATCACCCTTACTTCAAATGGACACATAAATCTCTTCGTTTTTGACTTTCTTTGCGGTTTTTCGGGATCCTTCGCATTACTTTTGTAAGGTTTACTACGCTCACATGCAACAATTTTATACGGAGGACTTTTTTCCATGTGATACTAATATTTTATCAGGTGAAACCCTAACACATAAGCAACATCATCTATAAAATATAATTAAAAGGCTACCCTAAAATGACAAATAAACGCCATCTAGACAAAGCCACGTAGGATCCAAAAAGCTACATAGATTAAAATTTAATGTGACGTGGCATTTTTAAATGTGATGTTGTATATTTTTAATGTGACATGACGAATTAATGTAACATGAATTATCAATTTATTATTAGATGACATTAATTAAATTATTTATCTATAAATTAATTTAATTCACTTATATATATATAATATTAAAGGATATTATCATTATTCTTAAAGTAATTTTGTATATTAAATATATTGTCTTCCAAAATTTATATAACCCTTACAAATTTACATCAAATTTCATAATTTATAATTAATATTGACATTTTAATTGAAATTTTTGTAATAAAACATGTTAATAAATTTCATAATTTATAATTAAAATTGAAATTTTTGTAATAAAATATGTTAAAGAATTAATTAAACCTCTTCATATTACTAAACACTCACCATTATTAACATTTTCCTATTTAATTCATTGTTTTTAAAATTTTTGTAATAAAACCTGTTAATAAATTAATTAAACCTCTTCATATTACTGAACACCCACCATTATTAACATTTTCCTATTTAATTTATTTTTTTAATTAAACATGATAATAAATTGATTAAGACTCTTCATAAAACTTAACACACACCAAATTAATTAAAAGTTTTTCCTATTTAATTACTTTTTTTAATATAATATGTTAATAATTTTATTAAAACTCCTTATATTAATCAACACCCATAATTTTCATTAACATTTTATCTAATTTAATTCATCTCTTGAGGTCCTCGGCAATCAATTATCTAATTTAATAATACCACAAAATAAATTAAAACTAAATTAAAATATGGGAATTTATGGTTGTGTAATGACTATAAAACTTATAATACCTATAATAGTTTCTATTCACTTTATTTATTTAAGATATGCCCATTTGTCATGAGTTTCTAAGTTGTGAATTGTATTTTATGGTTTAATTTATTTATTTGATTATATTGAGTATTATTGTCGAGTATTATTGTTGAGTGTCCAATAAAGTATATTTTAATTTGTTATATTATTGGTTTTATGAATCGTTTGCTTTATATTTGAATTCATATTTTCCAGTTGTTTAATTTAAGTTACTTATATGCGATAATGTTTTGATTCGTTTGTCAAGTTTTTGCCAGGTTGATATTTTATATTTTGGTCAATGTATTTTTTATATAATTTTAAAGCACCAAGAAACGTATGTGAATGCAGATAAGGCAAACTATCACGTGGGTAATCTGAAGAGGGAGGAAATACAAAAGGCACGAAACTGAGGTAAAATTAAAGGTAAAAAAACGTAAGTTATAAACTGATAAGTAATGGATGATTGTTGATCTCAAAATAGAAGTCTTATAATATTTCTTTTAATTTGTTATTAAACGTATATTGTGGTGTAATTTTACTATTATACTTTCCCGATCAACCTATTTGAATTTGAATTTTTGTATTCACGAGTATAATCATCTCTAAAAATACTACCCATTATAGTTAATTTTTTTCAAAATACTACATATTATACGTTTCTTTGCCAAGTACTACCTACAAAGTTACAATTATTTCTAAGTTGCTACCTAGTAACCTAAATTGGAGCTTAATTAGTGTAAAATAATCAAAAACTCACACATTACTTTGGTATACCCATTTTACCCCTCTTAACCACTCATTCTACATCATCTTCTTCACCACAACCACCATCACCCAATCACCACCGCCTTCGCCATCACCACAACCATCATCACCCAATCGCACCATTTTTTATATTAACCACAACCAACATCACTACCTAAGTTCGCCTTCATTATCACGCTAATCGAGTCATGTGCTCCACCGAACGCCGTCTCCACCCTAATCCACCACTACGACACCACCCAAGTCCCACATCTACCCACAAACCACCCCATCAAAACCAAAACCATCCTAATCGCCACAAGTATCCACCCCCCCACTATCTAAGACACTTCCTCCAGCTATGAAACCCCCTCCACCACCAATAAAAAACCCTAGATCTAAGGATTACGGTTTCTGGAGCAACTATGACGAGCTAAGAAAGTGTCGTAGTTGAAGGTACGAGCCATGGTGAGGTTATAGTGGAGAAAGGTGATTGAGTATGGTGGCAACGGTGAGAATGCGGTGGTGGGAGGGGGTTTGGAATGGTGGTTTGTGATATAATAGTTACCACTTGGAGTGAGATGGTGGTGGCTGTTAAAGGAGTTGTGGGTGGATGAAGATGAAAAAGAAAATTTTAAGAAAGGGGTAAAATCAGTAAGGGTATAATTGGTAGACCATTTTAAAAACTAATTGGATAAATGAAAATCACCTCCTAATGAGGAATTAAGTCTTAAGCACAGTCATTAGATAGTAGCTTGGGAAGATGTGTAACTTAATAGGTAGTATTTTAAAAATCTAAATATAATATGTAGTATTTTGAAAAATATCAACTATAATAGGTAGTATTTTGCAATTTATCCTTCATTTTATATGAACTATTATCAAGGCATGTAATAAAAGGAAGCGAAAGCGAACCTTCGGGTAAATATTAAATAGTATGATTTCTAAATTCTACTTCGTATGTTTTTAAGTTTATGTGTTTTTTTGGTCAAAACAGGAATAATACATAAAACTTACTCTCATAATTTCCTACAAAAAAAAACATACTCTTATAATTAATGGTAAATAAATAAGTACAAATAATTGAATGAAAAATCTTTAAGATTTCACAATTTACTTTTTGAACCATCATGACTAATTAATCATTTTAATTATGTCATTTCCTCTTCCAATTTAAGTTTTCTCCAACTCCACCTTTTGATTGTTTTTCTATAAAATTTACTTTACTTTTTTAAGTAGTTTATGCTTTTTTAACCATTATAAGATGATCGTTGATCTCAAAATGGAGATCTTATAATATTTCTTTAAATTTGTTATTAAGCGTATATTGTTGTGTAATTTTACTATTATGCTTTCCCGATCAACCTATTTGAATTTGTATTTTTGTATTCATGAGTATAATCATCTCTAACATATATTTTTCTTTTTCATTTCATATGAACTATGATCAAGGCATGTACTAAAAGGAAGCGTACTAAAAGGAAGCGAAAGTAAACCTTCAGATAAATATTAAATAGTATGGTTTCTAGATTCTAATATGTATATTTTTAAGTTTATGTGTTTTTTTTTCAAAACCGGAATAGATTATTGTATAGTCTTTAATACTATTTTTATTTTTATATAGGATCGTGAACATAAGTATAACAAGAGATGGATCAAATTCTTGAAATAGTAATAAGGAACTTAAAAAAATTTATGAACCTTTTGGAATTCGGATTTAGGGAATATAGTTTTTTAGATTATTGAGCTATTGAAATGAAAATTTAATTCGTAATAAATGGAGTAGATACCGACGATACCGTTGAATTGTATCTAATATTTTTCTATCGATATAATAAATGTTTTTCGGATGTAAATAATATTTGAAGCATGCACGTGGTGATAAGACTTCAAAGATTTTTCTATGGGAGGGTTAATGGAGAGGTCTGGAAATAATTTGGAGATGACTATACTGAGGTATTGAGTTTACAACCTTATAAGGCGTTATTGAAGATTTTTCCATACGGAATTTATTATATACGGATGGTTTCAACTTTTAATATTTAAAAAACTCACATTATTATATTGCGGAGTAAAACACACGTATATATAATGAGTCGTCTTTGTCATTGCTCCGTTGTCAAGTTTCTCAAAATTAGTAGCTACCACATTGTCACTTGCAGGATTCGATTTACAAAAATAAACCAAAGTTGTCAAAGAAATAAGGTATTAACTAACTAATTTCTATGTATTTCAAGACTGTATATTTTTAAATGGATCAACAACTAATTGCTTGAACAAATATTAACAATACAATAAAAATATCAAAACTAAAACAGATAAACCCGTGAATTTCACGGGTCATAAACCTAGTTAATATGATCAAATGCTTCTTCGAAGGTGTGAAACGTATAATCAAATACAAATTTATCACTATAATCAACACCGTCTCCTTGCGCTTCCTCGACATTTTCCTAAATTTTAAAAAAATAACGAATATATTTTTTAAAAAAAATGTGAAAAACACGAAATGGCCTGGGCCAAAATGTTTAAAAAAACACGCACATGCCTGGGCCAAAATGTGTGAAAAACACGAAATACCCTGGGCTGAATCATGTAGATCACACATTTGGGCCTGGTCTGTTTCGTGTGATCCACACGTTCAGGCCTGGTCTATTTCGTGTGTTTTACACGATTCGGCCTGGGCTTAAACGTGTTTTTCACACGTTTTTTCCTGGGCAGAATCATACATCTGACCCGAATTAATTTTTTTTGCTAATCGACATATAAAAAAACGTGATTTAAATTAAGATACTCGATTAATACCTTATTTTCCGTGTTGTTATTATCGTAACCAAATCCGCTTCCCTTTTCCGTGTTACCCGTGTTGTTATCATCGTAACCATATCCGCTTCCCTCGCCTTGATCATAACTATCATACTCATTGTAATATCGATAATGTTGTTCGGCATTCCAATCATTTTTGAATTGCTTTCCGTCGTAATTTTCATTAGTATACGATTCACACATGTATCGGAAAAATGGGTTATCGTCACCCATTTCCGACTTATCGAAAAAAAAAAATTGTTGAATATTTTTTAGAGAGAGAAGGGCAAAGTTGTCAAAATGAAATGAAATTAGGGGCGACGTTTAGTAAAATAGGGGCGACGTTTAGCAATTTTGTATTGATTTATATAGACATTGGTTTCATTAGACTTCCGCTTATTACTTTGAGATTTCGTATTGTTGTAATCAGTATTTCATTTTCGTTAATAAAATTATTTAAATTGTCCTTCATTGTTGATTTGATATGTATTACCTCGGGCAACCGAGATGGTAATCTCCTTATTTACTTGAAAATGTCTTGCTATAGAGTCTTGGGTAAATGAGGGTGTTACAATAGATAAATGGGAAGTGTGAAGTAATAATCTTAAGTTAAATATATTAATATATTATACAACATAAATAACAGATATTTAAAAGGCTTTTTTTTGTTACTTAATACTCCCTCCCATCTAAACCAAAGGTAACACTTACCTTATTCGGACCATCCAAACCAAACTACCCATTCCTTTTTGGTAAAAAACATTACTAAAGACTCCTCATATACCTTTGTTATTTACATACAATGCCATCATGTTTGTGGCCCTCCTTTAATCAAGTTAAAAGTGGTCCTATTTCAATTCCAATACTGCCCTTAACTTTTCTCTCTTTTCTTAAAACTTGTGCTCCCTCCCATGTTACCTTTGGTTTGGATGGGAGGGAGTAATAAATAAAAAGTGGCTAGGGTCGACAAATAAGACCGACTTGAATTGACTAACGCGGTTCAATTTTCAAGTTACACAAACATGGTGATTGCTTTCGGTTCGACCCAAACAGAAAAAACCATATTAACCTTTCTTATCCCATCTAGTCCGTTCTAAAACTTGGAAAAAACAATGGGTTCCAGTCCAGTTCGGTGCGATGTGGGTCTCCGTATACTTGATCCGTTTTCCGTTTTTGAAAATGGGTTTTCCGATCTCCGGGATCTGCCGGTCCAGTCAGGATCCTTGACAGGTAAACTGTAACACCGCCATCTACCAAAGTGCCTTACCAAGGCCTACCTTAGAAAACGGGAGTGCTACCATCTCGGTTATCCGAGGTAATAAGCATCACACATACCATATGAAACGATAATATAAAAAAGTGTAATAAATTAAAGTTACAAATTACAAAACTCCAAATATAAGTGAATACAATTAACTGTCATAAAATAAAGTCTACTTGCGATCAACGAAAGCTAGGACAAGAACTAGACTCAACGACATCCCATACATCCCGCAAGAGAGCTCAAGCAACCAAAATGATAAGGCTAAAGTCGTATCACCAATATCAAAATAAATCTATCTCAGTTACTAACAAAATAGCTAGCGGTAAGACAGGTATCGAATCCACAGGGAGGCGGTAATAATCAGTATGCTAATATTTAGATCGTCTGAACGTTTCTTGGGGGTTTTGGTTTGTTTGTTATCTATCAACTAATAACGAGTAAATAAAAGGTTTATAACAATAATATTAAAGGTCTAGGCTTTCCGGTTCACTAGGTCAATTATATGGGGTTTCTTAATCAATTGCTAGGTTAATTAAGTTATCTAAGGTCATAAGATTGATTAATTCTGTTTATGTCCTTTAGATCAATTCTAACATGCAATCACTATAATTAGACACAATCTATTTGATTATCGCAGCCTATATTAATTCTAACCCTGTCGGTGAAAGTATTAGTTCGCTACACTAGTTAACAATTCAGGCCTAAATTAATTAACTAGAAGAAGAACAATAATCAAACGATAACATAAGCAATATTACTAGCAATCAATTAATAATCCCCTTTCTAATTTACCTAGATCCCCTTCATCCTAGATGAGGAATTTAGCTACTCATAACGAATCTAACAACAACAATACTGATAATTGAAAACATGATTAATGATATGAAATAACTACAACTAATCAAGAGCATAAAACTAGAATGATTAATTAATGAAGAATGATTAATACCGTAGCAATCAACAAGGAAAGATTAAGAGCAAAGTATGAAAGCTCAAGAGAGTTTCCAGCCATCCTAAGTAAAATAAAGCGTAACCTAATAATAATCCACGAGTTTTGAATTTATATTACAAAATAAGTGTTTTAGGAAAATACGGAAATTATTCCGCCAGCAAGGATCCTCGATCGAGCCTAGCAGCACTCGATCGAGGATGATTACTCGATCGAGCCTTAGTGGACTCGACCGAGGAACCAGTCTTCACAGCTTGTTCTCGTCTTTCCTTTACTTCTAATATTCAAGTCACCTCGTTCCTCGTGCCATGCTTCGTGTATTCCACTATGCTATATCCACAATACTCATCTCAGCTCGATTATCCTCGTAATGCGTCATTTCTGCATTAAGAAATAAAATGTTGGAATATGTGTCCTCCGACAATAATGCGATCACGATTGTTGATCATGATGATCACATGTTTAAGTCTCATTATAAAGAATACAATTGGGAAGTAATTTTTACTGTCAACTGATCAACATATATCGGTAATGATTGGCTGACTAGAGTTTGACATTACTGTCGTGCGACAGTGGTGATCAGTTGATCCCCTAGGTCATACCTATAGGGCAACACTCTTAATTGATCATTTAATTAATGGTATAACGTTACGAGTTAATTAAATTATTTAAAATTGACGGAGGATTTTGGAAGTAAAATTTACGTGTCTCATTGAAATTTGATTAAAATAAGATACGGTCCGAGTAATCGAATTGTATCATTACTCAGATGAAATTATTGTTTAAGGAAACAATTAAATTGAATGAATTATTATAAATACAATTTGTTGTGATTTATAATTGGTAAAATATTTTGGTACAAGTAATTATGAATTACTAAGTCGATTTTGTATATGACGTATTTTTATTAATACGTTGATTTTTAATATGTTAAAAATACATAACAATTTTATGTGACATATGACATGTGACATATTGACAAATTGACAAAAATAAAATGGATCCCATTTTACTCAAATGTACCGAAATTAAGGGAGGATTAAGCATAATATTGTGTTTATTATTTGAGTGGTAAACATGATGATTACCCTAGTTACTAGCCATGCAAACCTAATGCTTATTGTAAAGAACAACTAAAGCATGCATTGGCTCCCTTAATCCCCCCCTTCCACCCGGTTTTTGAGATGAAAAACCATTTTGGTTTTTTTATCTTATTTACCTAATAATACACAAAAATGTTAGTAGTGTATCATTCATACTTTACTCATCCAAAAATAAGAATTCTAGAGAGATAAAAAGCTTCATTCTTCCTCCTCTCAAAACCGAAAATATTAAGTGTCCTATAATATTTTTGGGTCAATTTTTCTACAAAAAATTAATATTGTACTAGTATTTATAATATTAATTTTAATTAAGAGTGAGCTTTGGGTATAAATCCTTGGGAGAGATCCTACACTTGGGTCTTTGTTCATCCAAAAGGAAAGCTCAAGAACAAGAGAGAAAGGTGATCTCTCTTATGCCCCATATAAACCGAATTTCCAATGTAAGATGAACATTTCTTCTTTATACTGTTCATTAGTTTGCATGCATAAGATCACCTTTAATTTTATGAGTAAATTAAATTAAATCATATATGAATATGTCAAGTATATAGATCTACTTTTCCTTCATAAAATAGCGGCAGTATCGACAATTCACTATAAAAGGCATATAAATGACATAAAAGACACGAAAACGGTATATAAAACATCATGAAAGGAGTTATAAAAGTGTATATGAAAGTGATACATCAAACTCCCCCAAACCAAACCTTTGCTTGTCCTCAAGCAAAGCAATCAAACCATACAAAAGACTAAGATACAATTGGTGAGAATAACTCAGAGCAAATGTCTAGGCACATACAAATCCCAGCTATCCATATCTATAACAAAGTAATGACCAAACATTGTGCCAACAAAACAAATTCAAAGGCACGGATAATAGATTAACGCAGCTCTACTCAAGATGTGACATAATACCGAGACTCAGCTAAATACTTTTCAACCTTGCAAGACAATTCTGTTGGATTCTCGCGGTTTCACTCATGCACTCATAAGGGGTGAGATATATGTAAGATAGAAAGAATAAAGACACTCACTCAACTTATGAAACATGCATGCAATCTAATGTGATAGTAATTTCTCCAACTAGTGCACACTCACAACATAGACCAAGTACATGTATCAAGGACAAAATGGTGGTAAAGAGGCATGGGTATACAAATGGCTTGTGCAAAAGCACGTATGGATATGTGAGGCTAAGACGGTAGTCGCAACGCTAAACCAATAACCAAATCTAATAATAAACAATACAACCATCCAACTAGAGAAATCATCTCAACTTTGACAACATATGAGAGAATGAAAAGACTCTCTAAAAGTGCATTAGACTCTAGTATTTACCACTTATGATCTCCTAACAAAACTTGATGAAGCAATTCTCTTTTTTTTTTTTTCCTTCGTTTTTTCTTCTTTTCTTTTTTTTCTTTTTCAGAATTTTCGATTTTTTTTTCTCTTTTTTTCTCTCTCTTTTTTTTTTCCTTGCTTCATAATACTTTTTTTTTTATCAACATAGGAGATCACACAATTGCTACAAAAATAATAGCTACTACCCACATGACATAAAAGTTCCAACCCAACCAAAGTAGGTATAATAACATAAGACTCTAGCAACTGCGACTGTCCCGAAAAGGTAGGCAAATTCTGGAATGTAGCTAAGAAATAGGGTATGAAATGGCTACATTCCAGAATTTCCCTACCTTTTGTACTCAATCATATGAATGCACAAAAAGCTAAGAAACTAATGTCACACTTATGCAGTTTGATATTACATATTCTACAAGGAGACCACACTCTTTAGCCTAAATAACAAATGAGACCGGTTTATTAATGTTCCCGGCCTATGAAGCTCTAAAGACCTCAGAAATTTAAGTGGTTTACCAACAAAATATAGTCAAATTTACTCGGCATATGGCATATTGTGACGGTCAAGACTTGAGTAAAGAGCTTTGTTTATCGTAGCTAACATGTCAAAACAATGTACATGGATAACTTAATGGGATTCAAATGCAAAGACAAAGCAAATTATCATCATTGCTAAACAATTCACCAAGACTCGACTTAAAATAAAAAAAACATGTTTTTGTATTTTATAATTTTTTCAATTTTTATGTTTTTTTTTTCACACAACAATAAATAAACACACAACAGAAATAAATAGTCTCCCCCAAACCTAAATGTCACAGTGTCCTCATTGTGACGCCTACAGCATAGCAATCACACAGAAAATCCAGCAACCTAAAGGACACTACTAACAAAGGGAAGAGGGGAAAATAAGAAATGCAATAAAAACAAAAAACAAAGAAAGATAGTACCAGCTGTGTAGAAAAAGCTCCCCCAAACCAGTTGGAAAGTAAGGGATGTAGTGACCAGCTGTCACTACTGCGCTCCATCATCATCATCATCATCATCATCATCATCAAGGTTGACTTCATCAAAGCCATCAATCTCCTCAAACATGGCCAACAACTCGGGGTCATGAACTCGACCCCCACGGCCTCTAGCACGGCCGACTCGTCTACCACGACCTCTAGCATGGCCACTTCCAGGAATAGTTGCTGCAGCAGAAGTAGAAGCTACAAACTGGCCAAAAGGCCCTCTCTGTGAAACAGGAACACCAACATCCTCTGGAAAGACACTGGTAGGCTGGTGAGGACGTACAGGAGTATAAAAGGGGCGGCCCAAAGCGCCATACTCCGTACTAAACTGCCCAAACTCTGCAGGGGTCACACCGTAGAGGTGGAAAACACGGCTGTCGTCACCATGTGTGGTGTAGTAGCTCGGAGAAGTACCTGTGTATTGCCCCCCCCCAACAAGAGTAACAGCCTCCATCTGCTCCCACAAACACCGCTCAGTCAAAGCGGTGTTAATACCCTGATGTACTCTCACCTCTCTCTCAATGACTGGGTCAAAGTGGTAACCAAAGGAGGGAAAAGATGTAGGAGGAGGAGGAGGACGGGACAAGTGAGTGGCAGGCTGACGATGTCTCCGACGCCCACCAGTAGTAGCAGTAGTACTAGAACCAGGAAAAGTAACCAGAAGCTCATCTTGAATCAGATAGGTGACAGGGGCAGGTCTCAATCTAGCTGTACTCTCCTCAAGAGGCGGAATAGCTGGCAAACAATCATTAGGCAAAAGCATATAAGACTGACCATGCACTCTTCAATAGTGATCCCTCCCACCACGAATGTCAAGGTAGGAAATGTCATAGCGTAGGTGGTCATCATCTACCAACGGCTCATGGTCATCCATCGGATCATAGGGGTCATTCCCCTCAAAATCACACAAGACTCTAGCAATTTTTGTAATAATGGCACCGCAATCCAAATCAGAATACCGCCCAGTCATGCGGTCAAGGGCCTGACAAACGAGTGCAGGGGGAGAAAACCGAAAAGTAGCTTCCTGAAACGGGTTCAGGAAGCTAGCCAATATCAAGACCTCCAAAGAAGAGGCCTTGCTCCTATCATGTCTCCCATATAACAGATAACTCAGATACCGCAAGAAAATCCTAAGACAAACATGCTGAACATCACGTCTGCGTCTGCAAAACCCGTAAACAATGGAAAGTATCGGACCGCAGACAACCCAATACCATTATACAAATCACCAGTGGTATGCTTATCAATGCCGAATATCTCAGAAAGATGGTCAAAAGTCAAGGACCGTTCCTCATTAAGCAACCTGAAACGGATTAAATTATCCGCTGGGAAGTAGGCATAAGAACTCAAAAACTCAAGAGTTAAGGCACGATAGGATAGTTCGTGCAAAAGAAAGAGACCCTGCAACCCAATCTAGAGAAACATACCAAGCATAATCTCATCAATCTTTAAAGTTCGCAAAATTTTGCGATCAACACACCGAGTAGCATTCATAGTCTTGGACATCAATACCTCAAATTTGTCCCGCTGCTCTTTGTCACGAAATTCAATAAAAGGGAATTCGTCTATTGGTGATAAATCGTCTTCCTCCTCGGAAGACTCTACCACCTCCGGCTGACGAACGGGAGCGGGCCTCTCCCGTGGCCTTTTATTACCTTGCCCACTAGTTGACATACCTACAAGAAGACAAGTATACAATCACAAACCAATTTAATTGCCTAAAATAGTCCACGTTTTTGGGACTACATGTTGTTTGGGCTAAAAATAGCACAATAAAGAAGGCCCATTTGATAAAATAAAGATTACGAAAGAAGTGACAAGGAGGAAGGGAGTCCGCGGTCAGGAAAAGGGGAAACGGGCTTAAGAAAGATCAAGGGCCCGTCATAGAAGGTGTCCGTGTTAAGGAAAGGAGTGTTAGGGAGAAGTTAGGGAGATTGGGGAGAATTGGTAAAGGAGTCCGGGTTTGGAAAGAAGTCCTTATGGAAATAATATTCCCTTTCCATATTCAAGGTAGGGTATATCTAGGGTTCTTACCCTATAAATAGCCAAGGAAGCAAATCAAAGAGGACATTCAAGACAACTTATTCGTTGAACACCGGCATTCATACGTCAACATTCAAGATCATATCTCGGCAAATAATATACGATCATTCTAGATCTTGCAGGCTAGACACCTAGGGCCAGCAGGATTAGCTACGTACCATAATTGTAATCATCCTCCAATTCTCATAGTGCAATACTTGGCAGGGTACTGTCCCTCCCGCGGTTGTTCCCACATTGGGTTTTCCGCGTCACCAAAATCTTACGTGTCAATTTACATTACGTACTTTATTTTTTCCGTTTACTTATTGACATACGAATCATCATACAATCGACCAACGAATATAGACTACATTAACCCTAATTAATCGATTTGGGTAAAAATACCTAAACAGTTTGGTGCCCACCGTGGGGCATTGTGGTCGTCAATCGTTGATATTATAGATATACAATGGAAAAGCAAGTATCTGAAGCCATGTCAGGGGGCAGGCAGCCATCGCCACCACCACCGTCTACCCAAAGTCCAACATCGACAGTGGCCACGCAGGCTCCCGGACATACCTCAAGAATCATACCGACAACAAAAGCCTCTCTACCTCCCAGGGACCCCTGCTGTCTCAGCTCAGACCAGATCAAGACAAAGGAACATCAAGCTCAGGCGTCACTCCGCCGCCCAGTCCCACGCAAATCCTGCTCGCCGGCGTGGAAAATCATCAAAAAGCTATGGAAAACATGAGAGAGGACCAAAGGAGAGTAGATGATGAGGTAAGAAGGAGAGACAGAGAGCTCTGGGCACAAATTGATCTCCTAAAGTAGCAATCTAGCACTCCAGCAAACAGGACAGGTGAAGGAATATTTACCTTGGTAGATCTGACACAAGGAGCAGCAGGCAGCAGGCAGATACCAGCTGAAATAATTACAAGATTGGATTTGGTTACGATACCATCAGATGGAAGGATAACCCCACGAGGGTTAGGATACCTCACACCAGATAGCTGGCAGCCAGCCAGCTGCGTAGGGATACAAACAGGTGGCCTCCCATCGCCAGCCCCGATCCAAAGAATCGATCGACACCGTAGCAGATCCGAGTCAAACCAAGAAGTGAATCGGCAAAGCAGGGACAATCGTTACCACAACCCCCTAGCTGCCGGAGCTTATCAGAATCTTCAAGAACCCGGATCAGGAGGAAATATGCAGACAGCTGACATGCGGATCCCAGATTCAGCCAATATAACTAATCAACAGTACTTGGAACTAAAGGAGATGCTGAGCAGAGTTCCGGGGCTACCACCCCCACTCAAGAAAGCAGCTCTAGACAGTTATGCTGACTCACCCTTCGTGGACACCATATCCATCACAGCCATGCCAAAGGGATTCACAAACCCAAATATGCCTCTCTTCGATGGCACAGCAGACCCCTTTGATCATATCAGCCAGTATAAACAAAAAATGATGACGGTAACAGCTATAAGACAAGTTAAGGAGGCCTGCATGTGCAAAGGATTCGGGTCCACCCTAACAGACCTAAGACTTCGATGGTTTGTAAGCTCGCCAACAGTCGATATCTACATTTTTCGAATTGGTGAACGCATTTACTCAACGATTCGTAAGCAAAGCAGAAAAGCCACGTAAGCATGCGGGCAGAGACCATGTATTAATCGTCCGGGGGGAGAGAGCATTGGAGAATACAATACCATATTTAACAATGAGAAGGTAGCGGTGAGAGTGTGATATCTCAACAACAGAGAAGCCTTCGAAGAGGCCTCCACCACGACTCGACCTATACAAGCGGTGACTATGCATCCCCGCCATAGTTTGAGCAGCAGGCAGAGAAGGTTTGCCGCGATCGCCCCGGGAGGAAGATATCCTAGCGAGAGCGACTGCAGAGCACACCGAGTATTTCTAGTACTTCACCGTGGAGAAATCAAGAAGAAAGCAAACCACCAACAAGATGGATGAGAGATACAGACCATACGGGAGGGGAGTCAACAGAATCGAGGAAAACAGCCTAATCCCCACCCGGCGAATATGGATTCACTACGGGTATCGGAGGAATCTTGAAGGCGCTCGAGAGAGATGGGAGATAGAGTCGGGTGGCCCAACCCACCGCAGGAGAGCAAGCTTGGAGAAAGGATAGCAAGAAGAAGTGTGAATTCCATCGTGATATCGGACACAACACCGAGGATTGCTACACATTGAGAAGAGAGATCAAGCGCTGTCACGAACAAGGAAAGCCGAGCCACCTATTACCACGTGGGGGCAAGCGGCAGATAAGGCGAGTTCCGCTGCCGCGCAGACCCACCCACATGCACTAAAATTATAAACGTGATAACAAAGTGGCTCGAGACTTAAGCGGCCCGACATACTCAGCCCAAGAGACATACCACCGAGACCAAAGGAGACAGGCCAGCCAACTCTTGTATAATTTCTCACAGCGACCTGCCAGCAGTAAGCTTTGATGAAGGAGATACATACGATGAACGAGAACACCATGACGCACTTATTATCACCTTGTCAATGCCCAATTACATAGTAAGAAAGGTCTTGGTAGATACAGGAAGCTCGGTCAACTTAATCATGCTGAAAACCATAGAGAACATGGGATTCGGCGAGAAGGATTTCTGAAGAAGACTATTCCGCTAGTAGGCTTTTCGGAGAAATAACCCGACTCGCTAGGTGAGATAATCATCCCCACCTATGTGGGAGGAGTCAACAAGCAAGTCGCACCTGGTTATAGATGGCCCCTCTACTTACAACGTCATCCTAGGAAGACCATGGTTGCACCAGATAAAAGCAGTCCCTTCAACATATCACCAGTGCATAAAGTTCCCCACCCCATGGGGAGTAGAAACGATAAGAGGAGATCAGGAGGAAGCTAGAGGCTGCTATAAGAAGGCACTCAAGTGCACTGCTAGCCTTCCCGCATAGCAATTCTGATGACCTATCCAGGACGAATACATCGAACCCCCAGCAGAAGAGCTGGATCAGATTAACCTGGACAAGCTGCACCCAGAGAGAACCGTGCTCATTGGAGCAGGATGTACAGGAAGCTTACGACAGCAGCTAGTCAAGTTCTTACAAGATAACATGGATTGCTTTGCATGGTCACACGATGATATGATAGGCATAGATCCATCCATCATAACACACAAGCTTAGCGTGGACCCAAAGTGTAAACCCATCCAGCAGAGAAGGAGAAAGTTTGCAGCAGAGAGAAATAAGGTAATCAACCAGGAAGTAGACAGCCTGCTGGCAGCAAAGAAGATAAGAGAAGTGAAATACCCAGAATGGTTGTCTAATGTAGTGGTGGTGCCTAAAAAGAATGGGAAGTGGAGAGTATGTGTGGACTTCACTGATCTCAACAAAGCATGTCCTAAAGATCCATTCCCGCTGCCTCATATTGATGCAATGGTAGAGGCAACAGCTGGACACGAGATTTTAACATTTCTGGACGCATGGAGTGGATACAATCAGATCAAGATGAATCCTGCAGACCAAGAGAAGACAACATTTATGTCCGAGAGAGGAATATATTGCTACAACGTCATACCGTTCGGCCTAAAGAACGCAGGCTCCACATATCAAAGGTTGGTTAACAGAATGTTCAAATAGCAGATAGGAAGAACAATGGAGGTGTATATTGATGATATGGTGGTGAAATCAGAGAAGGCCAAAGATCATATGCGGCATCTGGCAGAAACGTTCAGCACCCTCAGGGAATACAAGATGAAATTAAACCTATCTAAATGCACCTTCGGGGTATCTTCTGGCAAGTTCTTAGGCTATATTGTAACTCAGAGAGGAATATAAGCCAGCATCGAGCAAATCAAAGCTGTCTTACAGCTGGAATCACCCGAGAAACCTAAGGATGTTCAAAGACTAGCTGGAAAGGTAGCAGCCCTGAACAGGTTCATTTTAAGATCTTCAGACAAATGCAGGCTATTTTACTACGTACTAAGGAAAGGCCAAAAGTTTGAATGGACCACTGAACACGAGCAAGCCTTCAGAGACCTGAAGCACTATCTCAGCAGCCCGCCACTGTTGTCAAAGCCAAAGCCAGGAGAACCATTATTCCTATACCTAGTCACGAAGTAAAGTGAGTCTTGTCCGGTCGAGAGCAAGAAAAGGAGCGGGAAAAGATACTACGTAAGCAAGTCCCGCCGCCGGCAGAGACCAGTACATATCTCTTGAAAAGTTAGTACTAGCGTTGGTAGTAGCATCTCGCAAACTGCGTCCCTATTTTGAGTCACACATCATACATGTTGTGACAAACTACCAGCTAAAAGCTATCATGAGGAGGCCTGAGCTATCAGGAATAATGTCTAAATGGTCTGTACACCTCAGTGGATACGACATCTAATACGATCCTAGAACAAAGAATCAAATCACGAGCACTTTGGCCGACTTCGTGTCGACTTGGTCCGGCCATCCAGAATGGGCGACATCGAGATCCTCACTTTAGAAGGAAGCAAGCGCAGACGAAGTCCGCAGATGCATATCGCAGAGCCTCCAACCAAAGGGGGCAGGTGTAGGATTAATTGCGATCACCACGGGGAGATCGATAGCGCAAGTCGTAAGATGTGAATTCAAGGCAACCAACAATGAAACGAGAATACGAGGCCTTGATATTGGGAATGAAGCTAGCTACGGAGTCGGTGTCGACACCGCTCATATCCAAAGTGACTCCTGTTAATAGTCAACCACGTGAATGATGAGTTTATAGCTAGAGATTCGAAGATGATAGCATACCTAAAAGTAGCAAAGGAATTAAAACAAAAATTCGAAACTTGCAAGCTTAAACAGGTCCCCAGAGATCAGAACGTGGAAGCAGACGCCCTAGCAACCCTGGGGGCAACATTCAAACCAACAGAGTCGGCATCCAAAGATTCCAATAGCACATATCTTCGGAACCTTCTATCCGAATGCGACGGAATAGACAGGGGTGAACTGGAGGATCCACAAAGCGAAAAGGAAATCCAGCGATTCTGAGAGGAAGGTGAGAGCTCTCGGTCAAACAGCAGACGCCCGACTGTAGCCGATCCAATGAGACGATCAGCGCACACTTTACCTAGATCGGTGCGCCATAACAAGCTACCGAGATGATAAGAAGGAAGTGAGGGCTTTTAGAATAAAAGCCTCCAGATTCATACTTATTGATGATATATTATTCAGAAAATCGCTAGCAGGCCCCTACCTACGGTGCCTGGACAAGGAAGAAGCACAGATCGTGTTACATGCTCTCCACAATGGCGAATGTGGAAACCATGCGGGGCGTAAGTCCGGCAAATAAAGCACTCGGGACAGGGGATATTATTGGCCTTCAATGAAAGCAGATGCAGCAGAGTATGCACGAAAATGTGATGCCCGCCTTTCAAGACCCATGATCCACAGCCACCGAGCTCTCGCACCCTATCATCTCTCCTTGGCCATTCATGACATGGGGCATGGACATAGTAGGCCCCCTACCACGGGCCACAGGAAACAGAACCTGGATGCTAGCAATGACAGATTACTTCTCCAAGTGGATAGAGGCAAAAGCATTCACGGAAGTAAAAGACAAACAAGTCACTTCGTTCATAAAACAAAACATCATTTGCAGATTTGGTATCCCATCAGAAATCATATGTGACAATGGCTCACAATTCATCTCCAACGATACCGAGGGATACTGTGCCAGGTGGAATATCACCTTAAATAAGTCAGCACCTAGGACTCCAAAGTCCAATGGACAAGCTGAATCCAGCAATAAAATTATTATGGACAATCTAAGAAGGAGGTTACAGGAGTTAGGAGGAAAGTGGGCAGATGAATTGCCACTAGTGTTATGGTCAGACAGAACAACGCCAAAGATAGCAACATGTCAAACACCCTTCAGCCTGGTGTTTGGCGCGGAAGCGGTCATTCCATCAGAAGTTCTAGTTCCCACTCACAGGTATGAAAATATGACAAGGGAACTGAACAATGCAGAGATGACCAGAAGCCTGGACACAATTGACGAGCTGCGAGCAAGCGCAAAAATCCGTCTGCCTGCCTACAAACGATCGGTGGCCGGGAGTTACAACAAGAATGTGAAAGTCGAGGCTCCGGAGGTAGGAGACTGGTTCTCCGAGAGGTGTTTCAAAACACCAAAAATCGAAAAGCAGGCAAATTCGCCTACAAATGGGAAGGACCATACCAGGTAGAAGGAGTTGTTGACCATGACGCATACAGACTGATGACTACGGACGGTCAAATCATACAACGCCCATGGAACATACTTCACCTGAAGAGATATTACTTTTAATAATAAGTAGACTCTACCTTTCAGAATAGTGTACTATGAGAAGCCAAATCATTTTTAAAGATAAAATAAAAATCCGGTAGTAGGCATACTGCCAGTTTCACTCTTATTTCTGGTATCTTTAAGTTATTTTTAAACTTTAAACTGCTATTGGATGGTGTGGTCTAGCAGCGTCCTGGGACCACAATTGCTCTGGTACCCCATGAGATGGCGACAGGTACTTCACATCATTTTAATAGATTTTCTTATTTTCAGGCTTCTCAAAGTACATCACTTTGAATTCTGGTATCTATGGTACTTTGAAAGGATGTCTAGCAGGACTGTCAACTGCCAACGCGGGGTGACAAGGCACACGGCACTCCAACATGCCCATCCTATTTTATCCACAAGGAGCACCCTCACCAGGCAGACTGTGGAACATACGAAAGGGAGCCTTGCTGACAGCTGAATACGCTTATCCAGCTACCCCTGATACCACCCCATGGACGTAGCTCGCACTAATCGCAATTAATCGGGGCTGACAAAGATGCATGCAAAAACGAACATGGAACGTAGGGATATCGTGCTACGAGAATCTGCAGCGTCTCTATTTGGTCCTAGAATGACGATAAACTTGCCTCAATGACGCCCCTGTTGGCATTAAACGAGATGAACACACCTTGCGTCATGAACAAGGTTAAGTAGTCCAAAAATCGACAAAGATACGCCTAAATGCCCATCCGGCTGACATGGCAGCTAGCTTGGTCTGAGTCAGTCTTTTCAGGCTGACCAGGCTGGTCTAAATCAGCCTCCAAGGTTGACATGGCCACTCCTCCTTACATTGCGGCATACGCCTAAATCAGCCATCAGGCTGACACGGCAGCTAGCTGAGTCAGAACGTTATCCTTTTCAGGGTGACAAGACTCGTCTAAATGAGTCAAGCAGACTGACACGGCACAAACTTCCTAAAAACAGGGAAGATAAACAACAAACACACGATATGTAAGCTAAAACCTCGCCAAACTATGACAAGGGGCATTTCAAAATATGGCCAAAATACGGCCCCAAGTTTAACCGCCATCCTGGCGGAGCAAACACAAGAACAAGTTTAAAACTTACAAAGTCTGCCACCTCTGGGCCAGACTGCCAAAAATTTCATCAAAACATAAAAACTTAATTATCGGTCACATTAATGACCTCCACCTCTGGCATCTCCTCTGCCTGCTGACCTCTCATTTCAGGTACTGCTTTAGCCTGAGCCTCCTCAGCCGCCATAGCTCGCTGAGCTCCGTCAGAAGCGTCCTGGGGCATTCCAGCACCACCCCCAGCAGCATGCTCAGCCAACGCAGGAGAATTCACCTCACCAACTTCAGGCATCAGCACGCTCAGATCAGGTTGGGTGGGGTAGAGCATCTCCAGCTGCTTCTTCTCTTCCTCTATGGCCTGCTGGGTGGGAGCCTCCTCAAGGGCAGCACGCATTCCACTGATCTTTCCCCGCCAGGTGGCATAGGCAACAACGTTGGTGGCTAGGGAGATTAGCTCGCTGATCTTCTCCTCAGACTACTTTAGAGAGTCAGAAAAAGTGCTGCACACCGCCTGGGTTCGAGCCAGCTGATCAGCCCCCTCCTTCAACTTCTTCTTAGTGACAGCAAGCTCAGTCTTCAGCTCCACCACACGCTCCTTCAGATCAACCCGCTGCTGTGCCAGATCCGCAACTGTCTCCTTCAGCTCCTGGTTCTTGGCGCTGGTAGCACGGCTGGTGGTCTGCACTATGTTAATCATCTTCCTGTTGTAGAGTGCAAACTGAAAAGTCTGGGGCATAAATAATCCGAAGTCAGCAAGAGAGTTGAGAGGCAGAATTTAAGCAAGAAGCAGATAGACAGACAGGTAGAAGGCGAAGAATATTTACCATGAAGGCGTTGTGCACGTCATTTTCGGCCATCTCCTCTGGGGTGAACTCCGAAAACGTTTCCTCAATAGGAGGAAAGAGCAACTGATCAATCTCCGGCCAGTACGACACCTTGTCCACATTCCCAAAGCCTTCTGGGAAATGAGCAATGATGCCCCCACTAGACGAAGCATGAGGCGGGCAGGAGGAGTAGGCGGATGGCGAGATAACGGATTAACCTCCCAGGGCACGCGTGCAGAATCGAAGCGTGGGAGGAGTCTCGAAAAGAGGCAAGGAGCACTCCTCTTGGAGGCAGAGGCCACATCAGGGCTGGCAGAAGGTCTCTTTCTTTTAGCACTTTGGAGGATGAGTTCCAATTGATTAACTTTTGAACCTGCAAGCACGCATAGCCTCAGGCGACAGAATGCTTAAAACGTGCGAAACAAACATGCAAATGACGGTGGTTACGAAACCTTACCGAGAAGATATACGTGGGGTGATTGAGGAGGATTGGAGGAAGAAGCGGTGAGAAACCAGGAAGCAGTGTCCGGGAACTTTCTCTCGATTCAAAAATGCCGAATGACTTCTGCGCAGCGGGGATCTTGGCGCCGATACGGGTAAGGTCACGGGGCCTGCGCGAAGACGATGAAGTAAGCTAGTAGCGGCGAGATAAAACAAATCAGGGACGGGGAAGGCTACTTACTCAAGTCGAACCCATTTCTCGAAAATATAATCGGCAGGAGGCTGGATGGAGTCCTTCCTCACGTAGAAGAAGTCCTCGAACCATTTCTCATCGCGAGATTTCGACACATGTCTGAAGGGAGCCTCTCCACGGCCCCGGAAGGAGAATTGACCCCTGCCCAGGGATCTGATGTTGTACATATGGGCCAGATCGTCCAGAGTGACAGATTTGCCAATACTCTGACCAGCGGCCAGAGAATAGAGAAGAACTCTCCATATGGCAGCAAAAATTTGTGCCATGGCGAAATTGTTGGTGAAGATAAAATCTTGGACGAGTTTAGGGAAAGGAAAACGGAGGCCATATTTAAATGGGTACAGATAGAAAAAAACCCACCCCGGACGGAGGGCGTCAGCTTTCTGTCCCGGTTCAGGGATGGCGATATCCACCCCGTCACCAAGACCAAGCAGATTCTTAATCATGGGAATGTCGGCCGGCGTTAAAGCAGAGTCACAGTCATGGGGGTGCTTGAAAAGCCCCCGAGAAGGGAAAATGGGGTCGAGGTTACGATCAAAGGGTGTGGAGGATTGACGAGTTTTGCCCATGGTGGAGAGAGAAAATGAAGATTAAAAGAAGAAGAGAGGATGGATTACCTGGAGATGGAGACGGAGACGGAGAAGGGAAACAGTGAAGCCGGCGAGGAATAAAGGAGAAGGAAGATTGAGGGTTTAAGAGAGAAGAGTTTTTGAAATGATTTGAAGTGGTTAATGAGAGTGGAAGAGGAACGTTGGGGTTATAAAGTGGAGAGAGGGAGTTGGGTGCGGAGAAGGAGTAGTAGGGCGGCTGGAAATGATGGATTGCATGGGAAGGAGTAAAAAGACGGCGTAGGGTTTAGTATTTGGTTACGTAAATTCCTTGCTCGATACTTGAAAGCGTACGTCACAAGAAATTTGGGGCAAACTGTTTGGGCTAAAAATAGCACAATAAAGAAGGTCCATTTGATAAAATAAAGATTACAAAAGAAGTGACAAGGAGGAAGGGAGCCCGCGGTCAGGAAAAGGTTAAACGGGCTTAAGAAAGATCAAGGGCCCGTCATAGAAGGTGTCCGTGTTAAGGAAAGGAGTGTTAGGGAGAAGTTAGGGAGAAGTTAGGGAGATTGGAGAGAATTGGTAAAGGAGTCCGGGTTTGTAAAGAAGTCCTTATGGAAATAATATTCCCTTTCCATATTCAAGGTAGGGTATATCTAGGGTTCTTACCCTATAAATAGCCAAGGAAGCAAATCAAAGACTTAACACACTTATCAGTAAACACAAAAGGTGTATCTTTATGAAGTAGGCGAGTTAGAGGTTGAGCAATTTTAGAGAAATCCTTAATAAAGCGGCGATAGAACCCTACATGACCAAGAAAACTACACACACTTTTAACATTAACCGGGTACAGGAGTTGCTCAATTACCTCAACCTTGGATTTATCCACTTGGATACCTTTACCTAACACCAAATGACCGAGTACCACCCTTTCAGTAACCATGAAGTGGCACTTCTCCCAATTAAGCACAAGATTGCTCTCCTCACAGCGCTGCAAAACTTTAGTCAAGTTCCTCAAGCAAACATCAAAGTCAGTACCATAAACACTGAAATCATCCATAAAGACTTCCATAATAAACTCTATGTAATTAGAAAATATGGCCATCATACAACGCTGAAAGGTAGCAGGGGCATTACACAAACCAAAGGGCATCCTCCTATAAGCAAATACACCATAAGGACATGTGAAAGTAGTCTTTTCCTGATCGTTAGGATGAATGGGTATCTGAAAGAAACCGGAGTAGCCATCTGTACACATCCTCCATCCTGTAACAAGTCCAGTAGCAATTAATTCATTTTTATCGTTCTTTACTACTGTAGTACCTCCCTTCTTAGGTACAACTTGGACATGACTGACCCATTTAGAATCAGATATAAAGAAATTAATGCCATCATCAAGTAATTTCTGCACCTCTTTCCTTACCACCTTCTGCATTGGAGGATTTAGCCGTCTCTGACCCTGTGCACTAGGCTTGTGGCCTTCTTTCAAGTGAATATGATTCATACAAAAGTCAGGACTAATGCCCTATAAATCATCAATGCTATACCCAATGGCCTTTTTATGAGTTCTCAAAACAGTCAACAAAGCAGAAAGTTGACCTTCAGTTAGGCTAGCATTGACAATTACCGGGTTCATTTCACAGTCATCAAGAAACTCATATTTAAGATGAGAGGGGAGGGGTTTTAGTTCAGGTTTCTTTACCTCAGTTACCTTAGGTGTGATACCCAAACTGTATACCTTTTGATGGGGGCATTCCTCTCCAGTTAGAAGCCTCTCAATCTTATAGACTTCTGGACTCCATGAACCCGTCTCGAGCGGTGAATCGAAACCAGGGCAATCTCAGGATCCCCTGTCCAAACACATAGAAAGACACTCATCAATAGTAAAATCAACAACATCTATACTATGACAAGTTTCTTCTATCATGGGATGTTTTAACGCTTTTTCTAAGTTAAAAACAATAGTATCATCCCCCACAGCTAAAGTCAGTCTCCCTTGCCTAACATCTATAACCACCCCCACCGTGTGAAGGCATGGTCTACCCAAGATGATAGGGATTTGGTTGTCCTCCGCCATGTCTAAGACAACAAAATCTACGGGAATGAAGAATTTCCCAATTCGAACGGGAACATCCTCCAACACCCCCAGTGGGTGTTTAACAGATCTATCAGCCATCTGTAAAGTCATATTAGTAACTGTCAACTGACCCATATTTAATTTCTTGCAAATAGAATAAGGCATGACACTAACGCTAGCTCCTAAATCACAAAGAGCTTTACTAATAGCAAGATGACCAATATGACAAGGGATAGAAAAACTTCCTAGGTCCTTTAACTTAGGTGGTGAATTAATTGGCAACATGGCGCTGCACTTCTGAGTGTAAGCAATAGTTTTCACCGCATCAAAGGATCTTTTCCTTGTCAAAATCTCCTTCATAAACTTTGCATAAGCAGGCACTTGAGTAATTAATTCAGTGAAAGGAACACTTACCTGTAAATTCTTCACTACCTCCATAAACTTACCAAACTGCTTGTCCAACTTAGATTTTTGTTGACGGTGAGGGAAAGGTAGTGCAATAGTAATGGGCTCGGCTTGTTTGACTTTAGAATCAATTTTTGAAACACCGTTGTCTGCCAGAGAGGATCCTCGATCAAGCCCAAGTGTCACTCGATCGAGCACAGAAGTTCCTTGATCGAGCCTGCCTGCACTCAATCGAGGAACCTTAGCAGGTTCGTCTTTTTTGTTCTTTTCGCTTTTATCTTCAGCTCGTGTTTCAACTTTTTCAGCTTCTTTTTCATCATCATTAAGCTCCAAGTTGCCCAATCCCATAGGATGCATGTAAGGTACCTCATTATCATTAGTGGGCAATTTTTCATCGTGACTTTGCAGCTCCGGATTTGCATATGCAGTACCGCTCCTCAATCGAATAACATTAGCTTGCTCGTTAGCTTGTTTTCCTTGAGGAGGAAGACCTCCGGGCTGTTTTGATGGATTTTGAAGTGCCATCTGAGCCACCTGATTATCTAACATCTTATTATGGGTAATCAGCTCAGAGATTTGAGCCGTCTGCTTTTGCTGCATTGACAAAGTCTGTTGCAAAAGATTGCGCAACTCTGCCATCTCATTGTTTGGAGCTTGTTGAGGAGTTTGTTGAGGAGGTTGTTGATGTTGATTGTTAAACTGCTGACCTCCTTGAACTTGCCTTTGATATCCTCCTTGTGGCTGATTACCACGGTTGTTGGGAGGGATATAAGTGTTATTTTGTGGTTGTTGCTGCTGTGGGTTTTGCACATTCTGACTAGACCATTGAACGAAAGGATGCTCCTTCGTTCTTTCATTGTAAAATTTGGAGAAGGGTGTGCCTTGTGAACTTTGTCTGTAAGACTGAAAAGCATTAACCTGCACCAATGTGCTCAAACACTCAGCTGCATTGTGACCGTCTAAACCACATCTAGCACATGACTCCTCTTGTTGTTGACTCATAGCATGAACTCTCTCTATTACCCAATGATTGGGTAGTCTTCATCTCAGTAAGTTGGGCATTAATAGCCTCTAATTGTGCCACAAGAGCACTATCTGCACCATTTCCTCGTGTGCTTCCCCTAGGATTTCCATACTTAGCAGTATGGGTGGCAATCTGATCAATTAGCTTCCATGCGGTAGCATCATTGGTGTTGTCCTGAAACCTCCCATTAGCTGAAGAATCCAACAGGGCACGATGATCGTCATACAACCTGTTATAAAACTGGTTGCAAAGAAACTACTTTTGGAAACCGTGATGGGGAACATATCGGACCAAACGTTTGAAGCGAGTTCATGCTTCATTCAGATCTTCAGTAGCTCCTTGCTTGAAACTAGTAATTTGACTTCTCAGCGCATTAGTTTTCTGAGGTAGGAAGTACCTCTTGTAGAAAGCAAGAGCTAAAGTATTCCAGTCAGTAATTCCTTCATCCGTTATATCTAAATCTCTCAACCATTCTGCAGCTCCATCTTTCAGAGAAAAGGGAAAAAGCACATGCTTTATCTGATCTTGTGTCACTCCAGTTGTTAAAGGGATATAACAACAATAAGTGACAAATTTCTCCATATGTGTCGCATGATCCTCATCAGCTGTCCCACCAAACAAATTCCGCTCCACCAAATTGATGTAAGATGGACGAATTTCAAAAGTACCATTATCAGTAGTGGGCAGCTTAAATCCTTGTGGGATAGAAGCCAAGGTAGGCTCGGAGTGGCTGGCTAGAGTAGGCATGATGGTGATTTCAGGAATATGAACTTCAACTGGGATTTCAAGGTCGGGAATTTCGGCCTCTTCGTAGGACTGATCGGCCGAAATTGTTGAGCTCGCCGTCTCGATGTCAAGTATACTCAAGTCTTCTACTTGACCCACTTCTTTCTGAAATTTCCGTTTGTAGCGAAAAGTCTTCTCTGGTTCGGGATCAAAAGGAATAATCTCGGACCTAGTCGACCTGGGCATACACGGAACTAACAAGAAAAGTGTGAGAATGGTCTCAAGGAACTAGGTTCCCTGAGACAAAAAGACAAAATAAACAGAAACAAACTAGACAATTTTTGCCTCCCCGGCAACGGCGCCAAATTTGATAAGGCTAAAGTCGTATCACCAATATCAAAATAAATCTATCTCATTTATTAACAAAATAGCTAGCGGTAAGACAAGTATCGAATCCACAGGGAGTCGGTAATAATCAGTTTGCCAATATTTAGATAGTCTGAACATAATCGTTTCTTGGGGGTTTTGGTTTGTTTGTTATCTATCAACTAATAACGAGTAAATAAAAGGTTTATAACAATAATATTAAAGGTCTAGGATTTCCGGTTCACTAGGTCAATTATATGGGGTTTCTTAATCAATTGCTAGGTCAATCAAGTTATCTAAGGTCATAAGATTGATTAATTCTGTTTATCTCCTTTAGATCGATTCTAACATACAATCGCTATAATTAGACACAATCTATTTGATTATCGCAGCCTATAATTCTAACCCTGTCGATGTAAGTATTAATTCACTACACTAGTTAACAATTCAGGCCTAAATTAATTAACTAGAAGAAGAACAATAAGCAAACGATAACATAAGCAGTATTACTAGCAATCAATTAATAATCCCCTTTCTAATTTACCTAGATCCCCTTCATCCTAGATGAGGAATTTAGTTACTCATAACGAATCTAACAACAACAATACTGATAAGTTGAAAACATGATTAATGATATGAAATAACTACAACTAATCAAGAGCATAAAACTAGAATGATTAATTAATGAAGAATGATTAATACCGTAGCAATCAACAAGGAAAGATTAAGAGCAAAGTATGAAAGCTCAAGAGAGTTTCCAGCCGTTCTAAGTAAAATAAAGCGTAACCTAATAATAATCCACGAGTTTTGAATTTATATTACAAAATAAGTGTTTTAGGAAAATACGGAAATTATTCCGTCAGCAAGGATCCTCGATCGAGCCTAGCAGCACTCGATCGAGGACGATTACTCGATCGAGCCTTAGTGGACTCGATCGAGGAACCAGTCTTCACAGCTTGTTCTCGTCTTTCCTTTACTTCTAATCTTCAAGTCACCTCGTTCCTCGTGCCATGCTTCGTGTATTCCACTATGCCATTGATACGTGCATATTCTATACACTTTATTAGCGGTTTTGGCACGTATTTCTATGCGTAATTGTTAGCTTTAAGCTATTATTTCTACCGAAACGGTTTAGTTTGGATGTCCTATGTCATTATTGTAGGAATGATCGGAATTAAGCTAAATCAAGCTTTTATCTGTTCCCGGGGGCATTTTATGGAAACTATGAAGTTAGAAGCTTGGAATTCGATCTTCCCGGAATGCGTGCATGAAGTTGGAGGGCTGTTTGTTAGAGCAGAGAGAAGCTGCTACAGCGCAACTGGTCTATCGACCAGTGACTCCAGTCTATTGACCCAGGAGTTCAGCAGAGGAAGGAAAGTTGCCAGCACTGTACTGGGCAGTCGATCGACCGCGTCACCTGGTCGATCGACTCTATTTCTAGGCTGCGGTTTCTTTTACACGATTGTCTTTTGAAAGCCCACTTGTAATTTATCTTTTGGGCAGAACTATTATTAGTAGGACGTAACAAACAATTGAGGTTAGGCTTTTTATTCAACAACTCAAGTTTTTAGACCTAGTTTTAGGAACGCGAAACGGAGGCTACATATTACGATCAATTGTTTGTTCATTGAATTCTTTAGTAAGCTTTAATTCAATTTCAATCTTCTCTTATTCTTGTTTATTTATTTTTAGTTTCTTCCAATTTATATTTAAGCAATTCAATTTTAATCCCTTAGTTTTAATTCTAATTCAATCATGTCAATTTTATTTCGTATCTTTAATTTTGCAATTGTCATATTCTTAATCATGCATAGCTAAATTCCTATGCTAGGAATTAGGGAATCCATGGCGTCATGAGTTGCTATTATTAAGTTTAGGTTGAACCCATACCGGCCTTATTTACTTTTGTAAGAATTTACCCCTTTGCTAGATTGAGAGATTAGCGGAGTTAGATTTCTTACAAGTAATTGGAAAGACTAGTGGAGCGAAAGCAATCTAGTTTCATTCTAGGGTGAAAGAAGACCGAGAGGCTTAGTTCGAATAGAGACTTAGAGGACCTATTTGACATCCTGAGACGGTATTGGACAGACCTTGACTTTACTTGACTGACCCTTAGGCCATGGTGAACCGAAGTTCCTAGTTGCTTTTTAATATCTATTTTAAACTTCATTTAAATTTCAGTAATTAGTTTAGAATCAACCAACCAACCCCCTCCCCCCCCCCCCCCCAATAATTGTTACTTCAATAGATTAAAAATAGCAAATATAATTGATCTTGTCTCTCTGTGGTTCGACCCTTACTATCACTAGCTATAGTTTTAGTTTGGTTTATAAATTTAACTTTGATACAAAACGACGGTATCAAATTTTGGCGCCGTTGCCGGGGAGACGGTGTAATTCTGTTTGTTTTATTTTTAGTTTATTTTTCTTGTCTCAAGGAACTTTGGTTCCTTGAGGCCGTTGTTTACCTTTTCCTTCTAGTTTTGCTTGTGCACAGTTAGAAGAAGATTTCGAGAGGAAAACTTGAGTACTCCCAATTTTGCTACAATCATGCCAACAATATACGATCATTCTCAACCAAAGGTACAAGATATTCCTCAGGGATTTAGCCTCCCTGTTCCTACACAAGGGACTTTTGATATCCGCCCCTCTCACATCTCTTTAGTGGAGCGGAACCTGTTTGGGGGATTACCAGATGAAGATCCTGGGACGCATATGGAGATCTTCACGGATTATTGCTGTTTCATATCCGTACCGGCCGGAGTGACCCAAGATGAAGTAAAGGAGACATTATTTCTATACTCCTTGAAAGATTTCAAGATGAATGGTAATGCTACCTTGATAAGGTAAAGAATTTGGAGTTACAAATGGACATCTCTAGCTTTGGCTTTCTACAAAAGATATTATCCGCCTGTGAAAACCAATGCTTTGAGAAGTCAAATTACAAATTTCCAGCAAGGACCCGATAAGGAATTACATGAAGCATGGGTCCGTTTCAAGAATTTAGTTCGATCTATTCCTCACCACGGTTTTCAGCAGTGGTACCTTTGCAACCAATTTTATAATGCTTTGTACGATGACTACAGAGTCATCCTTGATGCGGCTGCAAATGGTAGGTTCCAAAACAATGTGGATTCTAATAAAGGTTGGAACACTATTGAGGAGATGGCAGTTCATAGAGCCGAATATGGGAGTTCGCGTGGGAATTCGCGAAAGCCAAGTGATGAAATGAGTGCCGTTGCGGTACTTGAAGCTTCTATTAATGCCCGGTTCGAAAAGCTCGAGTTTTCTAAGGCTTCCGTGAAGAAAATTGAAATTCCTGTTCATAACTCAAATGAGACCGCGGAATTGAGAGAAATAGTCCAAGCTCTCTTGGTTCAAGTTACGAAAATAGAAGAAGCTAGAATTGAATCTGCAAGGAATTTTGAGAAGCAGTTGGAGATTCTAGCGGCTAACCAAGTTGCCAATTCTTCAAGCAAATGTGAGGTTCCTATTGAGACACTTAATGCAATTCACCTCCACAGTGGTCTCTCATATGACGGTCCTGATAAGCCAAGAAAAGACTCCGAAAATGATGAAAAGTCAGACTTAAATTCTGGTGCGAAAACAAACTCTACTGCCAGTGCTAGTGGTCGATCGACCAACAACATTAGTTGATCGACCAGAATCTCTGACGAAAAAGTTTCTGACAATCAGGAACTATTTGAACCCAGTGCACTCGGTCGATCGACCGAGCCCCATGGTCGATCGATTTGGGTCGCCTTGATCTTTGAATGAAAATCCGTCAATTGAATTGCAAAATATCTCAGCTAGTGATGATTTGACGGAGATTTTAAACATTCGGAAGACAAAAATTGTCGACCCTACGACAAGTGTTGCGGTCCCGTATCCGGAGCGTTTAAAGAATACAAAGTTGGAGCGTAAGTTCGGTAAGTTTTTGGAGATCGTCAAGATTCTTGAGGTAACCATTCCTTTCACTAACTTAATTACCCAGGTACCTTCTTACACTAAGTTTATGAAGGATATTTTTACTCGTAAGAAGAATTTTAATGATGTTGGTACTATTGCTTTCACGGAGGAGTGTAATGTTCTTTCACGAAGCAACATACCACCTAAATTAAAAGACCCGGGTAGTTTTTCGATTCCATGTACTATAGGTAACCATGAATTTGGGAAGGCTCTTTGTGATCTAGGGGCCAGTGTCAGTGTTATGCCATATTCTGTGTGTGAAAAGTTAAATATAGGTAACCTTAAGGTGACCAATATGACCCTTCAGATGGCAGATAGATCGATTCAGAGACCCTTAGGTATTTTAGAAGATGTACCCGTTCGAGTGGGTAAGTTCTTTATTCCTGTCGATTTCGTCGTTTTAGACATTTCTGAGGATAGTCAGATACCTATTATCTTAGGTAGACCATTTTTACATACGGCTGGGGCCGTGATAGATGTCAAACGCGGAGTCTTGACCTTAGAGGTAGGGGATGACACAATTGAGTTCAGTCTTGCTCGCACTACGACTGAACCTGCTGATGATGATACGTGTTATTCCGTTGATATTGTTGACATGGCTGTTAATTGTAACTGGAGGGAATACTTAGCCAAGGATCCTCTAGTTGATTTAACCCTTTTAGATGAGTGTGCGATTAATCCAAAGAAAGAATCGATGATTTGGATGTTTTGGAAGCGATAATGGAAGGCCACGAGCTCACGAGAGGAAGAAGATGAGATGATCATAAGCCTGGCCAACGCGAATTTGGTAAACACTTGCTATGCCAATGAAGCTGATTCTGCCTATGCTGTTGAGGTAAAGGTGCCAGAGCGTAAGCCACTTCCTCCAAATCTTAAGTATGTCTTTTTAGATGATACGGAGCAATACCCAGCTATTGTTAGTGCTAAGCTTGACGATAACCAACTTTCTGCTTTGATGTGTGTACTTAAGAAAAACAGGAAAGCTTTAGGTTATTCTTTGGATGATATTAAGGGCATCAGCTCTAACATTTGTATGCATGAGAATTGAGTGGAGGAGGGTCACAAGCCTCACGAGAGGGTCGAGTCGTATGGTCGAATCCAGAAGATGCAGGAGGTTGTCATGGCTGAGGTGATGAAACTACTCGATGCAGGTATTATTTATACAATTGGCAACTCCAAGTGGGTTAGCTCAGTTCAGGTAGTCCCGAAGAAAAGAGGGACCACTATGGTACAAAATGAGAAAAATGAATGAATACCAACTCGAGTTGTAACAGGTTGGCGGATGTGCATTGACTACAGACAGTTAAATGCCGCCACAAAAAAAGACCATTTCCCCCTCCCTTTTGTTGACCAGATGACTGAAAGACTAGCCTCTAATAAGTTTTTCTATTTCTTAGACGGATATTCAGGGTTCTTTCAGATCCCTATTCATCCGGATGATTAGAGTAAGACCACATTTACCTGTCCACAGGGTGTTTTTGCATACCGCAGAATGCCTTTCGGATTGTGTAACGCCCCAGCTACCTTTCAGAGGTGCATGATGGGAATTTTTCTGATTATATAGAGAATATTATGGAGGTATTTATGGATGACTTCTCAGTTTATGGTAATGACTTTGATCGTTGTTTAGCTAACCTTGATAAAGTCAAGCAGCGTTGTATTGATGTTAATCTTGTTTTAAACTGGGAAAAATGTCAGTTAATGGTCAATGAGGGAGTTGTGTTGGGACATTTGATTTCTGATAAGGGCATACATGTTGATAAAGCAAAAGTGCAAGTGATTGAGCAACTGCCCCCTCCTGTGAATGTTATAGGAGTGAGGAGTTTCCTTGGCCATGCTGGTTTTTATCGGCGATTCCTTAAGGATTTTTCGAAAATTGCTAAACCACTTACACAATTGCTTCTTAAAGATGCTATTTTTGAGTTTACTGATGAGTGCCTTTTAGCTTTTAACAGGTTAAAGGAGGCTTTAGTTCTGCGCCAATCATTCAGCCGCCTGATTGGGACCTCTCATTCGAGATTATGTGTGATGCTAGCGATTATGCGATTGGTGCAGTCTTAGGACAGTGGAAAAATAAAGTTTTGAATGCCATATATTATGCGAGTCAAACTCTGGATGACGCTCAAGTTAATTATTACACAACTGAGAAGGAGCTTCTAGCTGTAGTTTTTGCCTTAGATAAATTTCGGTCTTATTTTTTGGGTTCTAAGGTTATTGTTTATACTGACCATGCAGCGCTGAAGACTCTCATTCTTAAGACGGATGTGAAGCTGAGGCTTTTGAGGTGGATACTTCTTTTGCAGGAGTTTGATTTGGAGATTAAAGATAAGAAAGTTGCAGAGAATGTGGTGGCTGACCATTTATCTCGTCCGCAGCTGACAGAAAGGGAAGATCCGTTACCCATTGATGATTCTTTTCCTGATGAGAGTCTGTTAGTTATTACTAATTCGGGGTCTTATCCACCTCCGTGGTTTGCTGATTATGCTAATTTTGCAGTGACAGGTAAAATACCACCCAAGCTTTCATGGCAGCAGAAGAAGCGGTTCGCTTATGATGCTAGACAATACTTTTGGGATGATCCATTTGTTTTCAAGGAATGTGCAGACGGTATTATCCGGAGATGTGTGCCTCAATGGGAGGTCAAGGATATCCTAGAAGCTTGCCACTCTTCTGCCTATGATGGTCACCATGGTCCGTCCCGGACTGTGGCTAAGGTACTCCAATCTGGTTTCTATTAGCCAACTTTGCATGCAGACAGTCGAAATTTTGTTGCTGAGTGTGATGCTTGTCAAAGATCGGGGAATATTTCAAAGAGACATGAGATGCCGCAGGTAGGTATTCTAGAGGTTGAGATTTTCGATGTCTGGGGCATTGATTATCAAGGACCCTTTCCTAGCAGTCAAGGTAATAAATATATCCTCGTAGCCGTAGATTATATGTCCAAATGGGTAGAAGCTGTTGCTACCCCTCATTGCGATGCAAAAGCCGTGATTAAGCTGTTTAAAAAGATAATCTTCCTCGTTTTGGTGTCTCTAGGGTTGTCATTAGCGACGGAGGCATGCATTTTAAAGAAAAACAACTTTGTGCTATGTTGACTAAATTCGGTGTCCAACATCGTAGAGGTTTGGGGTATCATCCCCAAACTAGTGGTCAAGTTGAGATTTCTAACCAAGAGTTGAAAGAAATGTTAGCTAAAGTTGTTTCTAAATCACGGAAAGATTGGAGTCTTAAGTTGGATGATGTCTTGTGGGCTTATAGGACCGCTTTTAAAACGCCAATTGGGATGTCACCATTCCGATTGATTTATGGTAAAACATGTCATTTGCCTGTTGAATTAGAACATAAATCTTGGTGGGAAATTTGTGATTTGAATTTAGATCCTAACCTCTCTCGTGAGAAACGTATGACGCAGTTGAATGAGTTAGAGGAATTTAGGCTGCTGGCCTATGATAATGCTAGGATCTACAAGGAGAAGACGAAGCGCTGGCACGACAAGAGGATCATCATGCGCGAGTTCAATTTCGGTGATAAGGTACTCCTTTTTAATGCTCGTATCCGTTTATTTTCTGGTAAACTGAAATCCAGGTGGAGTGGCCCTTATACGGTCACAGCGGTGACAAAATTCGGATCAGTTGAATTGGAGACCTCCTCTGGAGACCGATTCAAAGTGAATGGTCAATACGTGAAACACTATCACGATGCAGACGAATTTGTTGGGCAGGTCGAAGTACTATACTTTGACCCACTTTTAGAAGCTGCAAATTGAGGTAAGAAGGTCGTGCGGGACCTTTTAAACCAGCGCTAACCGGGAGGCAACCCGGCTTGTAATTTTCTTGTGTAATTAGGAACTTTACCGTTTATTTAGCTTACATCTCATTAGGAGCTTTAGATTTATTTTAGTTTAGTTAGCGATTACTGTTATGGGAAGACGTGCGCCTTTGTGAGTGTTTGCAGGTAATTATTTTATGCAAAGTGCGTAGAGTGATATGCTAGATGATTGTGAAAGAAAGGCGGAAGTTTGAAGTTGAAAGGGAATTTTTAGCGTATGTGACTATTGCGTATATCTCGTCGATCGACCAAGTGCATCAGTCGATCGACTGATGATTATATGACGCCAACAATCAGGAACTGTTCCAGGAGAAAGACCAGTCGATCGACCATACTGGGTAGTCGATCGACCGCGACGCGACATCAGTGTTTTAACAGGGAGTTTTTATTCTAATTTTTTCCCTTCATTCCTTAATTCATTCATTAACAACAAAGAAAAAGAAAGAAAAAAATAAAACCCCTTTTAACCTTTCTTCACCTTGCGATTTTCTTGCTCAATCTCCCCTTTAATTTCGATTTTCTTGCTCAAAATCTCCAAGGTTTCATCAAAGGTATGTTTCTAATTATATTTTAGTCCTTTAATTCGACTTATGTTGTATATTTATGCCTAAATTCGAGCAACCTCACATTGTTTCGAAAAAAAATCGATTTGGGGCTAATTTTTTGTCGAATTTGTGCTTTAATGGCGTTTGTTATCCTTTTCTTTTGATTTTCGAGCCATCTCAGCGACTAGGAGGGGTTTAATTTCGTTTTTCCCAAATTTTTCTAAACCCTAGTTTGATGATTGATTTTTGATTACAAGTAGGGGTTTATTAATTTTCATTGTTCAAGATTTTGGGAACCTAGTTGTTGAGTTTGCTATTTTTTTTGTAAGCAGAAGAATGACAAAAGGGAAGAGGGCAGTGGACTATGGACAACCGAGTAAAGGCGCAGCAAAGCAGTCGAGGTCCACGACGCCATGCATAGCCGCAAGCAGAGCACAGCAACGTACCCCCATGGTCGAGTTAACTACGGATAGTCTACTTGGCTATCCGCAGGTGATTTTCTCCTCCCCTTCACAGAGAGCTAAATTTCTTACTTTGGTCGAACGGTGTTCAGTTCAAGCAACCCGTTTTCTGCATAAACCGACTTTGGAAAAGCTAGGGTATCTCGACTCCGCTTTTTCCCTGCTAAATGGGACAGGGATGTCAAGCTTGGTGGACATCGCTGAGTTCACATACCATATTTTTACTCTTGAGTTTTTCTCTTCCTTTGTTTTCGACCAAACTTCTTTTGAAACTGAGAAAAATAGCTCTTGTGTCTCTTTTAGGCTGTTTAATGTCACTTATTCCTTGACACTAGCTGAGTTTGCTAGTTTTTTGGGTCTGTGTCGAGGGTAACACCTCGGAGTCGTCTGATGTGCATAGGGTTATGTGGTCGTGCATATCCGACCTGGACGACCCTAAGAGGAAGGGCACTTTCGTCCATTTACCCCCCTTTCGTTACTACTTCCGGCTTATGGGCAACACCATCTTTGGCCGGAAAGAGTCAAATAACATAAATACAATTGAATTGTCTATTTTGGCAGGTTACTTGAACATCGAGAGTCGGGTAGCCCGCATTTATAACATTGCTTTTTTGACTGCCTCTCACTTCAACACTAGAAGTGAGGGCACCTCTCTGACTAATATAGTCTATGGTGGGCTAGTGACTCGTATAGCCCACCGTCTTGTTCCTGTTTTTCCTCGAGAGGAAGCTCCTCTCGACCCTCTTGCACGCTTCATGGACCTTGACTACGTCAAGTCCGTGAAGTGAGTCGATACTCGGGGTCGGTGGAAGATCGATTCTTTCATTTCCGACCCCATTCCTATCCTTGCCCTTCCTCCAATTTTACCCTTTACTACTGTTGAGGAGGAGACTCGACCGCCCTTTCCTAGTTATAGGCTCCCTATTAGGGCAGGCTCCTCTCATGCTTCCACCTTGAGAGGAGCTCGTACCTCTTCTTCACGGGTTCCTTCCTCCTCCACTCCTACTCCTGGACCGGGTTTCCCGGCTACTTTTCGACCTCCTGCACCTATTGTTATCCCTGCGGTCATGGACCAAAGGGCGGTTTTACGTGTGTTGGGTGATTTATGCAGGAGCTTTGATCAGCATAGGATGGACATGGCTCTTTCCATGTACCCAGTTTATGAGGAGTTTGCTCGGACAGGGATGCTTCCATTGGGCCCATGGACTCACCCGTCCTTCTTTGTTCCCCCGGAGGGCGGCTATCCTCCGGGGAGGGCTGCTGCTGCCGCCACCACTACTGCTGCTGCTGGGGGCGACGACGAGGAGGAGCAGAGTGGGCCAGGGTCAGATGAGGCAAGCGGTTCTGAGTATGAGCCAGAGGAGGATCAGTAGCATGTGTATGCCTCCCCTTTTTGATGGCTGGTTTGGGGAGGCCGTATTTAGTGAGTTTCCATTTCTTTTTCATTAGTTTCCATTTCTTCTGTAGATGTTTATATTCCTCCCTGTTATTTTGGATGCTGTTGTTGTTTTAGTTGATGAGCGCAATGAGGGCATTGCGCGTTTTGGTTTGGGGAGGGTATATGCATATGTCTATCACATTTGCATTTGTTATTTATTGCATTTTCAGTTACACGTTTATTGCATTTCTGCTTGCATTTGTTCTCTATTTTATAAATACATACTCTTAAAAAAAAAACAAAAATACAAAAAAAAAACAGGTTTACTTTTGCATGTAGGTCGAGTCGGAATGGATGGATTTCAATGATAAAATTGCTTTACGTATTCTCTCATTGCCCTTCCTTGCACTTTTAATGTCGTTGAGTATGTCACTTGCATAGTCTACGAGTTTTTTTTGGAATTTTACTAAACGAATAGACTTGCCTCAATATTGGCAAACTACTTAAAATTTCTAAGGTTAGAGCTTATTTAAACTGGTGTCATTAATGACCGGTTTCATGTAGGAATGAGAGTAGTTACTCCTCGTAAGGCATGTCACATAAATTTGCATAAACATGAATTTTATCTTCTTAATACCTGTATGCATTCGATTTTGCGGTTTGCTGACACATGTGGAAGAGGTTCCCTTTATGTTATTTTGCCCATAAGCCCCACAAAAGCCAAATTTGCCTTTTTTGTCCCATAAACTACATTCCAAATTTAGCCTACCCTAGCCGAGCTAGTAAAGGTAGTTATTCGGGAATATTATTTTGCGATTTGGTTTTTATTTTTGGATTGAAAATAAGAAAAGAAAAAAAAAAGAGAAACTGAACTGAAGCAGAGGAGGTTCAGGTCAAAAGGGGCAGTCGATCGACTGCATCACATAGTCGATCGACTGCCAGATCAGGTTTTGAAAAAAAAAGAGGCAGAAAGAAAAAGAAAAAGAAAGAAAAGAAAAATCACATGATTAGAATAATTTTTGGATGGTGATTTTTATTCCCATGTTGCTATTTATATTATTTGGGGAATTATTATTATTTTGGGAGATTGTGAGATTTGTGCTTTTAGTAGCACCGTTGTGATTTTCTCTCGAGTATGAAGTTGGGAAGTATTCAGAAATTTGGTGTTTAGAAGTTGCTTGCTCGACTTTATCTCCTCTTATCCAAATTTATTTTAGCCCCTTCTTACCCGTAGCCTCACAATCCCAAATCGCCTCGGCATGTGTCATGGTCATTAAATGGTTGGAATGCATATGTACGGTTGTAGAGATTTTATTCATGTTAGACTGCAGGCATGTTTTTATGGGTCGTAGTTAGGTGAGAGACTTACTTCAATCATTCTTCTATCTTGCACAATTAAATTCTCATCCTATTCTTAAATTTGAGTGAATGAGCGACCCGTGAGAGTCCGATATATACGAGTCTTGCAAGGTCGAAAGTTTGGTAAATTCTTGAACATGTTCAACTCGTTTGCGCTTGACAAAATGCTTGGATGTTATTAGATGCATTAAATTGGTTGGGCATGATAGTGTGTATTAGCTCTGAGAATGAAATCCATTCCATTAGAAGTCTTTAGTCGAGTCTTAGTGCTTGCTTGGGGACAAGCAAGGTTTGGTTTGGGGAGATTTGATGCGTGCATATTCTATACACTATATTAGCGGTTTTGGCATGTATTTCTATGCGTAATTGTTAGCTTTAAGCTATTATTTCTCCCGAAATGGTTTGCTTTGGATTTCCTATGTCATTATTGTAGGAATGATCGGAAGTAAGCTAAATCAAGCTTTTATCTGTTCCCGGGGGCATTTTATGGAAACTATGAAGTTAGAAGCTCGGAATTCGATCGTCCCGGAATGCGTGCATGAAGTTGGAGGGCTGTTTGTTAGAGCAGAGAGAAGCTGCTACAGCGCAACTGGTCTATCGACCAGTGACTCCAGTCTATCGACCCAGGAGTTCATCAGAGGAAGGAAAGTTGCCAGCACTGTACTGGGCAGTCGATCGACCGCGTCACCTGGTCGATCGACTCTATTTCGAGGCTGCGGTTTCTTTTACACGATTGTCTTTTAAAAGCCCACTTGTAATTTATCTTTTGGGCAGAACTATTATTAGTAGGACGTAACAAACAATTGAGGTCAGGCTTTTTATTCAACAACTCAAGTTTTTAGACCTAGTTTTAGGAACGCGAAACGGAGGCTACGGATTACAATCAATTGTTTGTTCATCGAATTCTTTAGTAAGCTTTAATTCAATTTCAATCTTCTCTTATTCTTGTTTATTTATTTCTAGTTTCTTCCAATTTATATTTAAGCAATTCAATTTTAATCCCTTAGTTTTAATTCTAATTCAATCATGTCAATTTTATTCCGTATCTTTAATTTTGCAATTGTCATATTCTTAATCATGCGTAGCTAAATTCCTATGCTAGGAATTACGGAATCCATGGCGTCATGAGTTGCTATTATTAAGTTTAGGTTGAACCCGTACCGGCCTTATTTACTTTTGTAAGAATTTACCCCTTTGCTAGATTGAGAGATTAGCGGAGTTAGATTTTTACAAGTAATTGGAAAGACTAGTGGAGTGAAAGCAATCTAGTTTCATTCTAGAGTGAAAGAAGACCGAGAGGCTTAGTTCGAATAGAGACTTAGAGGACCTATTTGACATCCTGAGACGGTATTGGACAGACCTTGACTTTACTTGGCTGACCCTTAGGCCATGGTGAACTGAAGTTCCTAGCTGCTTTTTAATATCTATTTTAAACTTCATTTAAATTTCAGTAATTAGTTTAGAATTAACCAACCAACCCCCCCCCCCCCCCCCCCAATAATTGTTACTTCAATAGATTAAAATAAGCAAATAGAATTGATCTTGTCTCTCTGTGGTTCGACCCTTACTATCACTAGCTATAGTTTTAGTTTGGTTTATAAATTTAACTTTGATACAAAACGACGGTATCAGCCATATCCGCAATGCTCATCTTAGCTCGATTATCCTCGTAATGCGTCATTTCTGCATTAAAACATATAATAGCGGTAGTATCGACAATTCACTATAAGAGGCATATAAATGACATAAAAGGCACGGAAACGGTATATAAAACATCATGAAAGGAGTTATAAAAGTGTATATGAAAGTGATACATCGCAAAACCTGCTAGATATCTGCTCATCATCCCCCAATGGATTACCGCAGGTTTTACAACAACAGAAAGGGGTCAGTTATCTGTACAATAAACACAGCCACAATAATAACAATAAACCATCCACACAATCCCGTAACAACAAAATCTCCAACCACCAAATACATTATGTGAGTTGTAGCCCAGATCTGCCAGGTAACCCATCGCAGCAGGTTACCCACACCGCCAGTGGGAGACCTCAATCTTGCCACCTAAGCCCCGCTCATCGCAACGAGCGATCCCAGATCATTAATGTGCACATCCCCCTTGTGACGGGAGCCACACGAGGTGAACATGGGGGTGAAGACCATCTCCCGACAATGGCTTCACAATCAACAACAATGATACCAATAACAATCAATCTCCACAATACTAACACAATAGGAAATCAAACAATCACCACATCACTAGATAACAATTGTACAAAGGTGTGGATGTGGGAATTTGAAAAAGGATTCGCCACCAAGTTTAAGGAAAACTTAGAAACCGTTTTAGAGAAAAAGGTCCGTATGTGGGTACGTGTTAGGAAGTCCGTTAATAAGACACCTAACTCCGTCCGTCGCAATGACGGCCTCTACTTATAAAAATGATGGCTAGTCGAATAAATTGTATTTGTTGAAGTGCAAACAATGTTTTAACCCTAACATGTGAAAACAATTTCTAAGTCATCTTTTAATGCAAATTAAACTACTTTGTCCAAGTTATTTAGCATGCGATATTCATTGAGCTATTCTAAGCAAACATAAACATGAACATGGCTTAGAACGGGCATGGGGGAGCCGTTGGGAGCTAAACTATTATAACAGTAACAATTGAATAGCACAATGAACAAACAAGGTTAGTAATGCATTAAAATGAATTAAATCAAACGTAAACAACCTCATTAATTTATTTCATATCCTAGTCAAATTAATTAATTTATCGATTCAAATTTAATCCTAAATTCACCGCATGCATAATTAAAATAAATTAACTAATTATTTTACATAACTAATTAAAACGACTAATCTAAATAATTTAACTCATATTCTACTAAAACCAATTTAAATTTGTGACCCTAATTAAAATTTCATGCATAAACAATAAGACGATTGATAAATTAATTATCTACATCCTAATTAATTAATTAAACACAAACATGATTTACAGACAATAAAAAAACCAAGTAAAAGAGAGATATGAGAATTTGTTCATCCTCAACTTACATGTATGACGGACTCCGCTCCGGTCGATGAATGTAGGTTTGGATGAAGGTACACGTCTTCGACAGTTTTCAAATAAGACAAAGTTTCAATTTTTAAAGTTGATTTTAAAAGGCAAATTCGCGGTTTTATACCTCTCGCACAACAGTTTTCAAATCGTCACCAGGGGCTCGTTTCTCAACGAAAATTCGATCTGAAAGACGTTTTGGAATCGTGGGACTCCAGAGTTTTGATATTTAGCAAAAAAAAGCAACAAAAACGAACTTGAAATGACTGAAAATGAGCAACAACAGGAGCAGCGTGAAACAGGAGCGAAAGTAACTATTCGACCAACTTAATGCTCGAATCTTTACTAAAACTCGTGAGTAAAGATCAAGGATGATTTCTGGGTTTGTGTTGATTATTTATGAAGGTTTTGTGATGGTTTAATGGAGGATTTACGTGGGGTATATGGAGGTTTTTCGAAGGTGATTTGCTGTTATGTTTTTGCGGGTTTTCGAGACTGTTTTCGTGCTCTTTTCCTCTCTGATTTTCGTGCTCTATTGCTGTGTTTTTCTCCCCGCTCGAATGGTGATGGTAGGGTAGTATTAATAGTAGAGAAAAGCTAGGTTTAGGTCAGTTTATGATGGACAAAAGATGGAAGTTTTGTGTATCAACACAAATTCGATTTTGGTAAAGAATTTGAGAGGTGAAGGAAGTTTCGGTTTTTGGAGATTTGGTTGAGGTTGTAGATGGGTATAACAACCTGACCCACCACCGTCGTAACACACCCCTCCTAAAGATAAGATGTTCACCTTTGGGCTCGTTTTGTCCCCACTTAAGCCCAAAAGCACAAGGCCTTGTTATTAAGTGGTGAGTGGAATCCTTTATAAACATATCATAAGCTCCAAACTCTCCCGATGTGGGACAAATATCCTCTCAAACTCTTGGGGTATTACAAAGGGATATTGTGGACACAACCACCCGCGCGTTTGTAATACCCAGCATTCATGGGACCCGTACTTAGACCTAGGGATGCGTGAGGGAACCCACACGTACTCGGATAAGACCAAGTAAGACCTAAACTAGACCTAGTGGACTTCCAGTGGACCGAGTAATACCTCAAGTGGACCAAGTGAGTCGGCACTCGGTCGAGTGAGGGTACACTTGACCGAGTGAGAGCCACTCGGTCGAATGAACCGGTCACTCGGTCGAGTGTTCTAAGCTGTACCCGAGAGATAATATTTCGAGATTTCCATTCTACCCAACCCTATCCCATTCATTCGCCTCCTTCTTCCTTCTTACACTAAAACCCTCTCCCCTCTCTCTAAAATTCCCCCAAATGCCTTTCCTTTGACCTTCAAGCTTGGATTAATGGTGGAACATACCTCCTATGCCCCGATCTACCTTTGTAAGTAGAAATCTCACCCTTTTCTCTTTGTTTTATGAATAAATTCGAGGTTTACTAAGAGAGGTTAATTAGTATTTAATTAGGTAAAATGAATAGTTAGTAACTAATAATGAGGGATTTTATGTTGTAAGTTAGTATAGAGTGAATTGTGATAGCTATTACATGATTTATGCAGGGTGAGACGGTTTTATGAGATGGATACTTGGTGATTTCGATTAGCTTGAAGATTATGCTTAAAGGTAGGTTATCCTACTCGTTTTCAATATTGTATAAGCATGTTTATATGTCTTTTCTTGTCATATGCATTCATGAATTGGTTAGTATATCATGTGGGTATTGGAAGGGTTGTTATTCATAACATGTGGGATGGAATTCATGAATTGGTTATATGCTTAATGTGGTTCTTCCATTTTCTATGTATAGTTGTGAATGGATTGTGTTGGAGATCTTTAATGGTAGTACTTGATTGTTTAGGAGATGTAAGACGGTTGGGAAACCGTCTTACGCTCGGGTCGCCCCTTGGAGTGGCTTACGCTCGGGTCGCCCCTTGGAGCTTCCCACTCCAAGGGAAATGTGCACATTAATGACTTGAGTACGGAGGGACGCGTGTGGTTGAGACACGACGTCTGGCAGGGGAACCGGTTGGCTTCCGGACCCGGTACGTCAGGGCGTGTCCCGGTACCTAGTTTGATGGTCGGTATGTCTGGGCGTGTCCCGGTACCGGTATGATGGTTATGGGTATGTCTGGGCGTGTCCCGGTACCAATATGATGTTGATTTATTCGAGTCTCATTCACATAATCAACGTGTTGCATATTTATTTATTATGTCATGTCTTGCATTTATCATTGAAACTGACGTTTGTTGTGTCCATGTAAATGTCACCTATTTCCGGGGTGGCTTGTGTTGATCCATATTATATTTCCAATCATATGGGGAGCAGTTATTTACAGGTAAGCTTTGGTAGCATGCGGGAGAAGGGACGAGACTTGACGATCTCCGAGTCAGACATGTTTGATTATATTAGCTTAGGGGTCATAACTTGTATTCTTTCGTTATTCATTATTCGTTGTAAACAATTAAACATTCTATTTATAAAATTGTTCTTAGATTGTATCTCCGAATTCACTACCTCGGGAAACCGAGACGGTAACACTCCAATTATCTTGGCCGGATAGTTGAGGTGTTACAAAGTGGTATCAGAGCGACGATTTTGGAACCTAAAACTAATGAACCAAAATGAAGTAAGTGTGTCTAATAAAATGAACCCGATTGAGTATGATAGGAGATCGGTTTTGTATGAGTGGGCGCCCTCATATTAAAACTAGTGCCAATGTCACTACATGTGTGGTTACAAGTAAGGGTAAATGATATTGACAATGTGATATGATTGCATGAATGATATGGTTCTTGATAGACTCTTGCATGATATGAAATTTCACATGTGTATGAATGGATTTACATGTCTTGACATCTCTTGGAAAATGATAATCCCATTCCCTTGATGCATATCATGCACTTATCTAATGCTTGACAGTGTTATTGTTAGTATATGAATGGCAACATCTCAGTAAGATACGTGCGAGTGTGGATGTAAGAAGTAGGGATCGACAACCTTGGTGTCACACGAGCTAACTCGGGACGAGTCACCGATAAGTGGTGGACTCCCGAACCTTGTATTGTCTTGCAGAAATAACACCGACAAGCTCTTGATGAGGATTTGAAACCCAACGGGGTAACTTGACCGAGTGCGGGTGCCAACTCAGCCGAGTAAGCGGGTACTCGACCGAGTGGACCTGGTTCCAGGGGGTTATGCATTCTGGAAAACCCGTCGCTCGAAATTCATCCTATTTCTTCATCTTTCTCATTGAATCTCACTAATTTGGTCAAGGTAAGCTTATTCATCTTCTTCCATCCTTTTCCCCAAATTTGAATTTTGAAGAGTCTATCCAAGTCGAAATACTCAAGGGGGGGGGGGGGGGTATTTAAAAACTTATGCCCACTTTTTATTTTATATCTTAATTAATTACTTAAAGTTTATTGATTGAACTTTAACTAATTAACTAAACGATTATAAACGTAATGAAATGAACGATAAAGAAAATTGCAAGGACACACGATATTTGAAGTGGTTCAGCTTTACACGTCGAAGCCTACGTCCACTATTCTCGATTAATAATTTTAGTACCTTTCTCCGGATTACAAAATTATCAACCCACTTGTATAACTAACTCTAGTTATAACTCGATTTGAATATCACTAGATATTTGATTTGACTATCTTAAGTTATTAAGAAAGTGCTTGATTGTTCTTCTAGTGTTCACAATATGAATGAGTAAGAAATAATATTTAAGCGCTATTATCTTATGACGATACTTAGGAATAATTGCAATATAAGATAGCACACGACTTTTCAAAAACAATTTTAATTTGCAAAAAAGAATAATAAACTTAAATATGTTTGCAAAGGATGTTTTGTTCGAATATTGAAAAGTAGTTTAAATGAATTATCATGTGTAGTATTTATAGTAGAAAGGAGATCTAGGTTTTCTTCTAAGAAACCCTAGATGCCGTGTGGATTGTTGCACAAGGAAGGAATTAGGTTAAATCTTATTTAGTCATTTACAACTCATAAAATCTTGGAAGATAGGAAAGAATAAAATAAAAATAATATATGGAGATAAGAATCTCTAACAAATATTATTTTCATTTACTATGATTCTTATCCAAGCATGAAAAAGATCTTAATCTATTTTTTTATTCTAATAATATCTTAGTAAAAGATATGGAATAAATATAAGGAGATAAAATATCTTTAACAAATATTTTATCTAAGATCTTTACCTAAACCCTAGATATGGAAGGAATAAGATCTATCTTTTTCCTATTTTAATCCAACAATATTTTAGGTAAAAGATATAAAATAAATATAAGGAGATAAAATATCTCTAACAAATATTTATTTGAGATTTTTTTATCATAAACCCTAGAATACTATATAGATCACGTGTGAAGTATATAGTAAGTAGAAGATCCAATCTTATTATTTAACCTAGCAATATGTTAGTAGAAGATATGGAATAAATCTAAATAACCATAAAGATATAAAATATCTTTAATAATAATCTTATTTAGATTTACCCTAATCTTTACTTGCACAAGGAGTTTTACATGAGTAGGAGACGGCCCATAAACCTATTACATCCATCGTGAAACCCTAGTGAGATATTAGGTTAAATAAACTAGGGTTTAGATATGAGTAAGTAGAAAACCCTAGTTAGCCACCAAGTAACAACCCATAAGTTGTCACAAAAAAACAGCCTAACTAAAGGGTAATTATCTATTCATAACCCAATTCAAGTGCAAACTTCAATCTAATATAAAATAGGTTTTTCATTTAAAGAATATAAAGATAAGATTTGAAAAACTATTTTCAAAACAAGTTGAAACTCAAGTCGTGCGTTTTTAATACTGCAGCTCAATGTTATAGCTAAATTACCTATAACATTGAGTCTGGTAGGCAATATTATAACCAAAACATGTATAACTTTACTTACCAAAATCATTTCTTTAAATACCGTTATAAGACGATGACCTACGCTATCTAATCTTCCTGGAGATCTTCAATGTAGGATTCGTCTCTTCCATCTGGATCATAAGCTCTTCATCTTGAGCTTGTTATAGACTTGATTGAGCCTTTTGCTTGAGTGATCATCATACTTGAAACTTGTTACAGTTACTATGACGCTTTAAGAATCTTCAATGTTATAGCTCAAGCCGCTATAACATTACTTGAACGATGCTTCACAAATCTTCAATGTTATAGCCAAGGTTGCTATAACATTACTTGCTTAAATTATAAACTTTAATCAATCTATTAAAGACTAAACAAATGATTACGAGCATAAAGTACACACTTGTCATTATCAAAACTAATCATATATCTATATGGTCCAACAAATTCCCCCTTTTTGATGATGACAAGTCTCTAACGATTTGTGACTAAGTGTAAGTTCCCCCTCAACATAATACTATAAAAGTCATAGTCAGTTGAACTCAAGAACAAACCACTTATATACAAAGTATAGCATCTAAGGACCTTAAGAGATTAAAGGTTCTGACAAGGAGCAAGCTTAGGCAAATACTTAAGTCACGGTCATTTCTTCCCCCTATTGACATCATCGAAAAGACGAGAACAGACATAAAACGACTAGAATGATATCAACCGAGGCAAGAAATATATATTAATCAAAGCATACATTATAGCATAAGAACGACTTTAACATAAGTAAGCCCTACATATAAAGTGTGTAATACAAACCAAGTTCAGTACAGATTTTGTAGGAGAGAAGGAAAGTAGTCACTCATCTAACTATGACCTACAGAAGCATGCATGAAATCTAACATGATAGATATCTCTAGTGACCGTACATACACACTCCAACCAAGCGAGGTCCAAAACACATGCCGAGGACTTACATAGAAAAGTGAGGTGAGGTAATTGGGTAAGAAGGGGCAAAATAATTTGGATATGTGGAGGTAAAAGCCAAGCTAGCACCGATCACAATCAAAAGTAGCCATATTCCACTTTCCAACCCAACATGAAAGATGATACACCATGCCACAAACTCACTCACATCAACAACTACTTCTCCTCAAGTAATATGAAAATGATAAGAATACGAGTAATAAGAGATTCTTGCTTTTCCATCTTTTGTATCATTTTTCTCCTTTTTTTTTTTTTTTTTTTCATTTTTTTAAGTCCATCTTTTTCTTCTTCCTTCCAATATCCACCACAAAAGCAACAAAATTGACCACAACAAGAATTTCAAATTTACCAACAAGACTAGCTTGACAAGGGTAGGCCATATGGAATGTAGTTGAATACATGGGTCAAAACAAGGCAAATTTGGTTAATATGAGGTTAGTAGGTAAAACGTAAAGGAAGGGTCGCCTCTCCACATGTGTCACCACAACAAACCCGAGTGTATAAAGGTAATAAGAGATAAATTTCATGCTTATGCAATTTGATGTTACATGCCATGTAAGGAGTACTACTCACATCCTAAATGAAACCAATCATGAATGTCATTGGTTTATGAAGCTCTAACCCTTAGAATGTATATGTGAATAACGAGAAATATGGTTTGTAGACAACACAAAATATAACAGACTAGCAAACAGAATATTCTTATAAAATAATAAAATACTATATAAGAATGTACTTGCAATAGAAAATACGAACATAGACATACAATCTCATCAAATCTAGTCAGCCATACGGGAAATAAAATATTTGTGACAAGTTTAGCTGCCACCAATTAAACCAATTTCCAATCGTAAAATCTCAAAACGTTCTCTAGCCAATACTTTGGTAAAAATGTCAGCCCATTGTTTTTCTGTACTACAAAATTCCAGTCTTATGTTGCCCTTATCTACATGGTCACGTAGAAAAAGGTGTCTAATGTCTATATGCTTAGTACGCGAGTGCTGCGCAGGGTTCTTAGATATAATTATAGCACTCGTGTTATCACATAAAATAGGAATACACCCAACACTAACACCGTAATCACATAACTGTTGCTTAAGCCATAAAAGTTGAAAACATACCAATCCAGCGGCAATATACTCGGCTTCAGCTATAGATAACGCAACAGAATTTTGCTTCTTTGACCCCCATGTAATGATGCATAGTCCAATAAACGTAGCTATGCTAGAAGTACTTTTTCTATCAAGTGAACAACCTACATACCCTATGAGATCAAAATTACACTCGAGAGGATACCACAGATATAATTTTGATGTACCAATTAAATACTTCAATATTCTCTTAACTGCAATCATATGCGATTCTTTAGGGCACGATTGAAATCGAGCACATACGCATACACTAAACATTATATTAGGACAACTTGCAGTTAGATAAAGAAGTGAGCCAATCATACCTCGATAAGTTGTCTCATCGACAGACTTACCATCTTCATCCTTAGTCAACTTTTTATCTGTAACCATAAGAGTTGGCTTAGAAATAGAATTTTCCATACCAAATTTCTTGATTAGCTCTTTGATGTATTTCTGTTGGTGTATCATAATTTCTTCACTAGTTTGTTAAATTTGAAGCCCAAGGAAGAACTTGAGTTCTCTCATTATGCTCATCTCGAATTCAGAGGTCATCAATTCTGAAAAATACTTACACAAACGATTATTAGTTGAACCAAAAATAATATCATCAACATAAATTTGTACAACTAATAGATCGGAATTTTCAGATTTCAAGAATAGGGTTTTGTCGATAGATCCTCTTTTAAAACCACTTTCAAGAAGTTATTTTGACAATCTGTCGTACCAAGACCTGGGAGCTTGTTTCAAACTATACAAAGCTTTATCTAATTTGAAAACATGGTTTTGAAATATGCTATCGAGGAATCCTGGAGGGTGCTAAAAAAAACCTCCTCATTCAAATAACCGTTAAGAAATGTTGTCTTAACGTCCATTTGAAATAATTTAATTCCTTTGTGAGCTGCAAAACCTATTAATAGCCTAATAGCCTCAAGTCTTGCTACAGGAGCGAAGGTTTCATCATAGTCAATTCCTTCTTGTTGGTTGTAATCTTGTACAACCAATCTAGCTTTATTTCGCACAATAACTCCCGTGTCATCCAGCTTATTTCTGAACATCCATCTGGTGCCAATAACAGATCGATCGTTAGGTCTCGGAACTAAGTGCCACACTTTATTCCTTTCGAATTGTTGCAATTGTTCTTGCATGGCAACGATCCAATCTGGTTCAGCTAAAGCTTCTTTGATGTTGGTTGGTTCGATGGTAGAGAGGAAGGAGTAAAATGAGCAAAAGTTGTTAAGCTTTCTACGAGTTCTAACTCCTTCATTTAAACTGCCTAGAATGGTTTCCATTGGATGAGAATCCTTATATCTCCATTTCTTAGAAACAGGAGGCACATCGTCATATGAACTTGGCTCGCCTTCTTCGAATGATTGAGGTTCAAGCCTCGTTCCCCCTAAATCCAATCCTGGGGTTATAACAGAATGAGGTATAACTTTGGATCCTGTTGTTTGATTTGGATTTGATGTTATAGCATCATCAGCTATAACTTCAGTTTCCAATTACTTGGATTAAGAAGAGGTTATAGTATCATCAACTATATTCTCAGTTCTCTTTCCTTTATGATTCGAAGGGCTTCCTTGTTCATCATTTGTGCCCTCAATTTCTTTATCTTCCTCATCCAATTCTGGAAGATCATCCTTAGATAGTCGAAATTCAGGTTCGTTCAAATCTTCTTCCTCATCCTGTTCAGCTTTATCGAACATATTATTCTCATCAAAAATAACATGGACACTTTCTTCGATGCATAAGGTTCTCTTATTAAACACCTTATATGCTTTTCTATGATTAGAATAGCCGACAAATACAGCTTCGTCACTTCTGGGATCGAATTTGCTTAATCTATTTTTACCATTATTATGGACAAAACATTTACTCCCGAAGCAAAGTAGATGTCATATGTTGGGTTTACGTCCCCTAAGAAGCTCATAAGGAGTCTTCTTCTGGGGACCGTCTTTGGTTGTGTTTTGGGTTCTTCATGACATGGTCTTTCAGGTTGTTTTGGGGGAGCTTTAGTTTTGAAAGACTCTTTAGGCTTAGGTGATTGTTTTGATTCGGTAGCCTTCTTAAAGTCAAAGCTCATATCATAGAACCAACGATGATTATTTTTACATTCTTTACACGTACTAGGTTCAGATGGGGGGAAGTCATTATCCTCTAAAACGGTGCCAGTTGCTTTAACAAAGTTGATTCCTTTTCTCAAATCCTGAACGTATTTGACATAGTTTTCTTGGATATTACCCGTATGACCACAGTAATTACAAATTAAATATTCTGGTAGATTGACATATTTTCTCTTCCTAAAACCTCGTTCGGAAGGAGTTGATTTGCATTTAAAGTGGTCTCTACGACCATAGCACTCATGTCCTAATCCCATTTTCATATTATTGTCTGATTGCCCAGTTAGGAAATTCAGGACACGCGTGCTACCTTCCCACTTTTCGTGGACCTTTCTAGCATGTAAGAGTAAGTTTTTTAAAAACTGAATCTCTTTATCGCATTTGGAATGGTCTGACTCAACAACCTTGGGAGGATGAGTCTCTTCATAATTGTCACGAAAGTTTTGAAATCTCTCGTTGAGAACTCGTACCATCTCAGTATGCGTTCTTTTTGTATTTAAAAGAACGGTTTAAGATTCCTTTAATTACTGAGTTAGAGAGTCAATTTCCTTCTTTTGATATGAGATCACAGCTTTTCTAACTGTAGCCTTTAACTCAATAAGTTCTTTGACTTTCCTTAATTCCAAGGTTATTGGTTCGGTTAAAACTCGTCGTGAAAAGCTACCAACCAAAACAATATTTATAACTTCACAAACTACTCTTAGTAAAGAGGTAAGTAAAGGTCGATCCCAAGGGATGGGTATTGATATAGGATTTTCAATTGTAAATAGCTATGCCTAAGGGTGTCACAAATTGGGTTGGGATGAGATAAGGTCTAAACTAATCAACAAGATGAATGTAAATTAAGTAAAGCAATAAAGAGTTTTGTAAACAAATGATTAAAAGCACTAGGGTGTCATGGGTTCATAGGAGATTCATGGGAGTAGATTATACAAACATGTTCTCAATTAGATGCAAGCACTTATTGTTGTGATGGGATCGAGTTAGTGTATGTCTTACAATCCCTAGGAAGATTTGGGTCTCGGAGCCGAGTCGTCTAGACTGTACAACACCTACAAGTTGACTTAATTCTTCCTGTTCAACTCTATGCATGGTCTAATGAGGTTCGAGTTGGTTTATATCTTACAAGCCTCATTGAAAAGATAAGGGATGGTAAAAAAATGCAAGGATTCATAGGCTCGCATTTCATCAAACATAACATGTGCATAGGTTGAAATCACAACAAGCAAGCAAATTAATTATGAAAACATATTAGATTAAGCATAGATCAATCCCATGTTTGTTTTCCCTAATTCCCCATTAAACCTAGCTAGAGAAATTACTCACTCATGATCAAGTTTAGCATGCTAATAAGGTTGTCAATCATACTAACAAAGTAAAACATGATGAATAAAGTAAAGTGATTAACAATAATTAAACAAGGGTAAAAAAGAATTATACCTATGAAGATGATCCAAATAATAAAGCAAAGAATAATAGAAGTACTTGATGATTGATGGAAGGTTGTCAATCCTCCAAATTAACCCAAATAATCTTCTAATTACCCAAATAAAAGGAAGGACAATTGAGAGGTTAATGAAAGATTAAGATGTGATTAATGTTGAGAAATGTATTACAACTAAATTAAGACTAATTTAAGAGAGGATTAAAAATTGATTAAGCTACTATTAAGGGTTGATGCCAATCTAGGTAGTAAAATGGGGTATTTGATACGTGCATATTCTATACACTTTATTTGCAGTTTTGGCACGTATTTCCATGCATAATTGTTAGCTTAAGGCTACTATTTCTCCCGAAACGGTTCACTTTGCAATTTCTATGATTTATTGTAGGAATGAGTGAAAGTGGGCTAAATCAAGCCTAAATCGTCCTCCGGAGGCAACTTCAGGGAAGCTTGGAAGAAGGGAGTTCGCACTCACTCACCTCGGGATGCGTGCATGGAGCTTAGAGGCTGATTGGAAGAAGAAAGGAGGTTACTGCACAGCTCAGCTGGTCGATCGACCAACATCACCAGTCGATCGACCGTGGAATTTCCTCAGCTGCTACTGTACTGCACTCTCCAGTCGATCGACCATGCCCCTTAGTCGATCGACCAAGCCGCGCAGCTGAGATTTATTTTTCGTGTTAGACTTTTAAAAGCCCAATTTGTAATTAACTTTTGGGGATCGTTTATCAGTAGAACGCAGGATATTTTTAGGTTATGCTTTTCATTATTCAAGAAATCAGTTTAGATCTAGTCTAGAGGCAAGAAAGAGGGACGACGAATCCCGAATTCAATTACTTTGTTCATCATTTAATTCGTAAGCTTTTATGCAATTCCTTCTTCTTTAATTTCTGGTTAATTTAATTCTTGTTGTTACCAATTTAATTTCAGAAATTCAGTTCTTATCGTTTGTCTTTAATTCAATTCAATCATGTCAAATTTATTCTTCGCTATCAATTTTGTAGTTGTTATAGTTTTAATTATGCATAGCTAATTTTATTGATTGGGAACGAGGTGAGCCATGGCATAAATTAGGGTTGTTTTGTTAGTATGAATTCTTTCATATCGATCTTATTACCTTTTGATAAACCTTTTTACTATATTGAAAGATTAGTAATTTAAGTTATCATTAGATTGGAATTTCCTTTGAGCGAAGGCTTTGAGAAATTCTTGGGAATTAGGAGACCGTAAGGTTAATCTGAGCATTGATCGAAAGGCTTGCTCATATTTCCTGAGACCTTATTATAGAACCTCTGCTACTTTATTGACCTGACCTTAGCCATGGTGAACCGAAGTTCCTGATCTTCTTTTTATCTTGTTAAGAAATTTCACATTTTAGCAATTAGTCATTAGAATCAACCAATTTCAAAACCCCCATTAATTGTTACTTTTATAGACTGAAATAAGCAAATAGAATTGATCTTGTCTCTCTGTGGTTCGACCCTTACTATCACTAGCTACAGTTTTAGTTTGGAATTATAAATTTAATTTTGATACAAAACGACGGTATCAAATTTTGGCGCCGTTGCCGGGGAGACGGTGTAATTCTGTTTGCTTTATTTTTAGTTTATTTTTCTTGTCTCAAGGAACTTTGGTTCCTTGAGGCCATTGCTTACCTTTGCTTCTAGTTTTGCTTTTGCACGGTTAGAAGACAGGTTTTTGAGAGGAAGACTTGAGTGCTCTCAGTTTGGCGATCATGACTACGATATATGACAATCTTCAGCCAAAAGAGCAGCACCTTCCAAAGGGGCACGTGTTACCTACCCCTACTACTGGTCAGTTCGAATTTCGTTCCTTTTATATTGATTTAGTGGAGCGAAATCAGTTTGCTGGTCTACCGTGCGAGGATCCTTTGAAGTATATGGAAATTTTCACAGACTACTGCTGTTCCATACATGTACCGGCTGGAGTGACCTAGGATGAAGTAAAAGGGGTGATGTTCTTGTACTCCTTGAAGGATTCTGCGCGAGATTGGTACCACTACCTTGATAGGGTAGCAGCTGGAGTCACAGATTGGACATCTCTAGCATTAGCCTTTTACAAAAAATATTTCCCACTTGCAAAGACTGATGCCTTGAGAAGTAAAATCTCAAATTTCCAGCAAGGACCTGATGAGGAATTTTGTGAAGCATGGGGACGTTTCAAGAATTTGGTTCGGTCTGTCCCTCACCACGGTTTCCAGCAGTGGTACCTTTGCAACTTATTCTACAATGCTTTATATGATGATTACAAGGTCATCCTGGATGCAGCTGCGAATGGTAGGTTCCAAAACAATACCGGTCAAAATAAAGGTTGGAACACTATTGAGGAGATGGCAGTCCATAGAGCTGAGTTTGGAAGTTCGCGTGGAAAGTCGCGAAAGCAAAGTGATGAAATGAGTGCCGTTGTGACACTCATAACTTCTATTTCTTGCCCGTCTCGAGAAGCTCGAGACCTCGAAAGCTTCAAGGAAAGAGTTGAAATTCTGTCCATAATTCGGATGAGCTGCGGAATTGAGAGAAATGGTCCAAACTCTTTTGGTTCAAGTGGCGAATATAGAAAAAAGGGATTGAGTCCTCAAAGAATTTTGTGAAGCAGTTGGAGAATATAGAGGCTAAGCAAGTCGCCAATTCTTCAAACAAATGTGAGGGGCCAATTGAGATGGTTAATGCCATTAATCTCAGAAGTGGCCTCTCTTATGAAGGTCCCGATAAGCCAAGAGGAGACTCGGGAAATGATGAAGCGGCTAGTTTAATTTCTGGAGCAAAAACGAGCTTTATTGCCAGTACCACTAGTCTATCGACCAACAACAGCAGTCGATCGACTGGGATGTCAGCCGAGAAAGTTTCTGACCAGAAACTATTCACACCCAGCATAAGCAGTTGATCGACCAACACTGTCAGTCGATCGACTGAGGTTCCTGAAGAAACAGTCTCTGTCCAGGAACTGTTCATGCCCAGCCAGATTGGTCGATCAACCGAGACCAATGGTCGATCGACTGGGTCTTCAGTGCAGGACGCAATTCCGTCAACTATTTTACTTGATTCTACACTTATTGATGATTTGACGAAAGTTTTAAACTTACGGAAGCCGAAGGTCACTGATCCTACGACCAGTGTTGCAGTCCCGTATCCGGAGCGTTTAAATAATACTAAGCTGGAGCGCCAGTATGGTAAGTTTTTGGAGATGGTCAAGAATCTCGAGGTAACCATTCCTTTCACTGACCTAATTACCCAGGTACCCTCTTACGCTAAATTTATGAAAGACATTTTGAATCGTAAGAGAAATTTTCGTGATGATGGTAATGTTGCTTTTGTGGAAGAATGCAATGCTCTTTCGCAAATTAATATACCACCCAAATTAAAGGACCCGGGTAGTTTCTCTATTCCCTGCACTATAGGTAACCATGAAATTGGAAAGGCCCTTTGTGATTTAGGGGCCAGTGTCAGTGTCATGCCATATTCAGTTTGCGAAAGGTTAAATATTGGGTAGACTCAAGGTGACCGATACTACCGTTCAGATGGCGAATAGATCGACTCAGAGACCTATAGGAGTTCTAGAGGATGTACCCGTTCGAGTTTGCAAGTTTTTTATCCCTGTCGATTTCGTTGTTTTGGACATTGTAGAGGATAGTCAGATACCTATCATTCTAGGTAGACCATTTTTACATACAGCTGGGGCTGTAATAGATGTTAAACGCGGAACCATAACCCTAGAGGTAGGGGATGACACCATTGAGTTCAGTCTTGCTCGTAAGGCCACTGAATCTGCTGATGATGATACGTGTTATTCAATTGATATTGTTGACAGGGCTGTTAATTATAATTGTAGGGAATCCTTAGCCAAGGATCCCTTAGCTGATCTAACCAGTTTAGATGAGTGTGAAGGTAATACAGCGGAGAATGCTGAGGAGCCAGATGCTTTGGTAGCCTCAATAGAAAGCTATGAGCTCAACGAGGAAGAAGATGAGATGCTCTTAAGCCTGGCCATCGAGAATTTGGTGAACACTTGCTATACCATTGAGGCTGATTCTGTCTATGCTGTAGAGGTAAAGATGCCAGAGCGTAAGCCACTTCCTCCTAATCTTAGGTACGTTTTTCTAGATGATACGAAGCAGTACCCATCTATTGTTAGTGCTAAGCTTAATGATGACCAACTGTCTGCTTTGATGTGTGTGCTTAAGAGAAACAGGAAGGCTCTAGGTTACTCCTTGGATGATATTAAGGGCATCAGCCCTGATGTTTGTATGCACAGGATAGAGCTGGAGGAAGGCCACAAGCCTTACAGACAGGGTCAACGCAAGTTGAACCCGAAGATGCAGGAAGTTGTTATGGCTGAGGTGATGAAACTACTCGATGCAGGTATTATTTATACAGTTGGCAACTCCAAGTGGGTTAGCCCAGTTCAGGTAGTTCCGAAGAAAGGAGGGACTACCATGGTTAAAAATGAGAAAAATGAATTAATACCAACACGAGTTGTGACAGGGTGGCGGATGTGCATTTATTATAGACAGTTGAATGCCGCCACCAAGAAAGACCACTTCCCCCTCCCTTTTGTTGACCAAATGACTGAAAGACTTGCTTCTAACAAATTTTTCTGTTTTCTAGACGGATATTCAGGGTTCTTTCAGATTCCTATTCATCCAGATGATCAGAGTAAGACCACTTTTACCTGTCCACAGGGTGTTTTTGCATACCGTAGAATGCCTTTCGGATTGTGTAACGCCCCTGCTACCTTTCAGAGGTGCATGATGGGGATTTTTTCTGATTATATAGAAAATATTATGGAGGTATTTATGGATGATTTCTCAGTTTATGGTAATGACTTTGATCGTTATTTAGCTAACCTTGATAAAGTCATGCAGCGTTGTATAGATGTTAATCTTGTTTTAAACTGGGAAAAATGTCAATTCATGGTCAATGAGGGAGTTGTGTTAGGGCATCTGATTTCTGATAAAGGTATACATGTTGATAAGGCAAAGGTGCAGGTGATTGAGCAATTACCTCCTCCCGTGAATGTTAAAGGAGTAAAGAGTTTCCTTGGTCACGCTGGTTTTTATCGGCGATTCATTAAGGATTTTTCAAAAATTGCTAAACCACTTACACATTTGCTCCTTAAGGATGCTGCCTTTGAATTTACTGATGTGTGCCTTTTCGCTTTTAACAGGTTAAAGGAGGCCCTAGTTTCTGCGCCAATCATTCAGCCGCCTGATTGGGACCTCCCATTTGAGATTATTTGTGATGCCAGCGATTATGCGATCGGTGCAGTTCTGGGACAACGGAAGAATAAAGCTTTGAATGCCATATATTATGCGAGCCGAACTCTGGATGAGGCTCAAATTAATTATTATACCATTGAGAAAGAGTTTCTAGCTGTAGTTTTTGCCTTAGACAATTTCGGTCTTATTTGTTAGGTTCTAAGGTTATTGTTTATACTGACCATGCAGCGCTGAAGACTCTCTTTCTTAAGAAGGATGCGAAGCCGAGGCTTTTGTGGTGGATACTCCTTTTGCAGGAGTTTGATTTGGAGATCAAAGATAAGAAAGGAGGAGAGAATGTGGTAGCTGACCACTTATGTCGTCTGCAGCTGACAGAAAGGGAGGATTCGTTACCTATTAATGATTCTTTTCCTGATGAGAGTCTGTTAGCTATTACTACTTCAGGGTCTTATCCACCTCCTTGGTTTGCTGATTTTGCTAACTTTGCTTTGTGAGGTAAGATACCACCCGAGCTTTCATGGCGTGAGAAGAAGCGGTTTGCTTATGATGCTAGACAATACTTTTGGGATGATCCTTATGTTTTCAAGGAATGCGCAGACGGTCTCATCCGGAGATGCGTGCCTCAATGGGAGGTGAAGGATATCCTAGAAGCTTGCCACTCTTCTGCTTATGGTGGTCACCATGGTCCGTCTAGGACTGTAGCTAAGGTACTCCAATCTGGTTTCTATTGGCCAACTTTGCATGCAGATAGTCGCAATTTTGTTGCTGAGTGCGACGCTTGTCAAAGATCGGGGAATATTTCCAAGAGACATGAGATGCCACAGGTAGGCATTTTAGAGGTTGAGATTTTTGATGTCTGGGGCATCGATTATCAAGGACCCTTTCCGAGCAGTCAAGGTAATAAATATATCCTCGTAGCTGTAGATTATGTGTCCAAATGGGTGGAAGCTATTGCTACTCCCCATTGCGATGCAAAAGCCGTGATTAAACTGTTTAAAAATATTATTTTCCCTCGTTTTGGTGTCCCTCGGGTTGTCATTAGCGATGGTGGAATGCATTTTAAAGAGAAACAACTTAGTGCTTTATTGACTAAATTCGGTGTCCAACATCGTCGAGGTTTGGAGTATCATCCTCAAACTAGTGGTCAGGTTGAGATTTCTAATAGAGAATTGAAAGAAGTTTTAGCTAAAGTTGTTTCTAAATCACGGAATGACTGGAGTCTTAAGTTAGATGATGTCTTATGGGCTTATAGAACCGCGTTTAAAACGCCAATTGGGATGTCTCCGTTCCGATTGATTTATGGTAAGACATGTCATTTACCTGTTGAGTTAGAGCGTAAGTCGTGGTGGGCTATTTGTGATTTGAATTTGGATCCTAACCTCTCTCGTGAGAAACGCATGACACAGCTGAATGAGCTGGAGGAATTTAGGCTGCTGGCTTATGACAATGCTAGGATCTACAAAGAGAAAACGAAGCGCTGGCACGACAAGAGAATCATCAAGCGCGAGTTCCATATTGGCGATAAGGTACTTCTTTTTAACGCTCGTATCCGTTTATTCCCTGGTAATCTGAAATTCAGGTGAACTCGCCCTTATACGGTCACAGCAGTTACAAAGTTCGGATGAGTTGAATTGGAGACCTCTGTTGGAGAAAGGTTCAAATTTAATGGCCAATATGTGAAGCATTATTACGGAACAGATGAATTCGTTGGGAAAGTCGAGGTATTATACTTCGACCCATTATCGGATGATGCAAAGTGAGGTAAAAAGGTCGTGCGGGACCTCTTAAACCAGCGCTAACCGGGAGGCAACCCGGCTTGTAAATTTTTGTAATTAGGAGCTTAATAGTTTTATTTCTTTTATTTTTGCATTTTGAGCTTTTAATTATTTCTTTTTAATTGGCAATTTCTTGGTTTGAAAAATGTGCGCCTTTGAGAGTTTTTACAGGAATTTATTTTATGCAAAGTGCGTAGGGTGGTTTACTGAATATTCATGAGAGAAGAACGGGAAATTGAAGTGGCAAAATGAATTTTTGACGATTTTGAGTTTAATTGCCAGCGTTTGCAGTCGATCGACTAAGTTACTCAGTCGATCGACTGAGGAAGAAAAGGGCAGAGGCTACTGTGTAAGGAGGTTGGTCGATCGACTGGGTAATATAGTCGATCGACCACCACACGAGAGACCAGAAGCTGTCTTAAGTGAAGACTGGTCGATCGACTGTGTCAGGTCGTCGATCGACCGCAGCGCGAGTTCAGAATGCATTCTAATAAGGGGAGTTTTAATTCTTTTCTCATTCATTCATTCATATTCATAAAATCAGAAAATCAAAGAAAACCCTATTTCCTTCCCCTTTTTCGCGATTTCCTTGCTAATCCATCCCTTCATCTCGATTTTTCTTGCTTAAATCTTCAAGTTCTCGTCAAAGGTATGTCTTTAATCTTATTTCCATCCTTTATATTCGATTTTTACTGATTTTTCATGCCCAAATTTCGAGCATTGCTACATTGAGACGGAAAAATCGAATTAGGGAAAGTCGATTTCAAGCCATTGTCTTTTGATTTTTATGCTTTAATTACCTTTGCTATCTTATACCTTTGATTTTCAAGCCATATTAGCAATTGTAAGATGCTTAAATCAGTTTCCCCCAAATTGTCGAAACCCTAATTTCGGTTTCATCTTCTGATTTTTAGTTGGGGTTACTAAATTGTTACTGCTAAAGGTTAGGGGAGGGCTGTTGCTAATTTGATTGTTTGCAGGTAGCAAAGGTGACAAAAGGAAAGCAGGCGATGTACGCGGGTCAATCCAGTCAGGGAGCTGCCAAGCGGCCGCGGGGTCCGCCATTGATGATCGAGGCGACTACGGATAGTCTACCTGACTATCCGCAGGTTATTTTTTCCGATTCTACTCAGAGAGCCAAATTCGCTCTCTTTGCTGCGAAAATGAAAGTAACAGCCACCCGATTTCTTCACAAACCTACTTTAGAGAAATTAGGCTGTTTTGAGTCTGTTGTGTCCCTGCTAAATGGGACAGGAATAACGGGTCTAGTGGACATGGCTGAGTTCACTTATTACATTTTGACCCTCGAGTTTTTCTTGTCCTATGCTTTTGACCAGGCTTCTTTTGAAGCGAACAGGAGTGACCCTTGCATTTCTTTTCGGCTATTCAATGTCATCTACTTCCTGACATTAGTCGACTTTGCTGGATTTTTGGGTCTTTATTTCGAGGGTAACACCTCAGAAACTTTTGATATTCACCGAGTCATGTGGTCATGCATTAGTGACTGGAACGGGCCTAAGAGGATGGGCACTTCCGTCCACTTGCCCCCTTTTCGTTATTTTCTACGGCTAATGGGTAATACCATTTTCGGCCGTAAGGAGTCGAATAATGTGAATACTATTGAACTGTCTATCTTGGCGGGCTATCTGAACATTGAAAGTCGGGTAGCCCGTATCTATAACATCGCTTTTTTGACTGCCGCTTACTTTCAGACTGTAAGTGAGGGCACTTTGACCACTATTGCTTGTGGTGGGTTGGTGACAAGTATCGCCAACCGCCTAGTTCTTCTTTTCCCTCGAGAGGAGGCTCCTATTGACCCTGACCTACGCTTCATGGATCTTGCCTACGCGAGGTCTGTGAAGTGGGTCGATAGTCGGAGTCGATGGAAGATTGACTCTTTCATCTGCGGGCCCATCCCTGTCCTTAGCCTCCCTCCTATTCTGCCCCTTACCACTGTCCAGGGGGCAACTCGCCCGCCCTTGCCTGGCTACAGGCTCCCTACTGGGGCGGGCACCGCTACTGCTAGCACCTCGAGGCGGGCTCATGCCTCATTTTCACGAGCCTCCTCTTCTTCTACTCCTGCTCCTACGGGTTACCCGGACACTTTCCGCCCCCCTACACCTTTGGTTATCCCTCCGGTCATGGACCAAAGGGGGATGTCACGTGTGTTGAGTGACGTGTGTAGGAGCTTTGACCAGCACCGACTCGACACGGCCCTGGCCCTGTACCCAGTTTACGAGGAGTACGCCCGGGGAGGGATGCTCCCACAGGGTGCCTGGACTCACCCGTCTTTCTTTGTCCCTCCGGTGGGCGGTTACCCTCAGCCTGCCAGGAGACCTCCTCCACGACTACTCGCCGCTGCTGAGGCGGAGGAGGAGGAGAGCGACTCGGGGTCCGGAGAGTCTAGTGGTTCCGAGTACGACGGTGGCGATTAGATGCTTGTGACCTCCCCGTTTTTGGCTGGTTTGGGGAGGTCGTCTTTTGTGAGTTTCCTATCCTTCTTTATTAGTTTCCCTTTCTTTTGTTGTTGCTTTTACTCCTCCCTATATTGTTGTGACTGCTGGTGATTTGCTGCTGAGCACAATGGGGGCATTGTGCGTTTTGGTTTGGGGAGGGTATTTGCTTATGTCTTTTGCATCTACATTTGTATTCTTTTTTATTGCTTTTCAGTCACACGTTTACTGCATTTCAGCTTGCATTTGTGTTATTTCAAAAAAAAAAAAAAAACAAAAAAACAAAAAAAACAAAGAAAAAACTACAAAACAAGAAAAAATCAAAAATATCACGTTTACTTTTGCATATAGTCGAGTCGGATTGGAGTTTATTAATGATGATATTGCACTATTAGTCAAATATGCCGTTCCTTGCCTTTTCACAGCTGCTTAGCGAGAATTAAAAGTGATTTCTCAAATTTTGTTATGGAATTCACTTCGGGTAATTAGACTTGACTCATTACTTTTGGCAAACTACTTATACTTTCTGAGATATATAGCCTATAACTGGTGACATTCATGACCGGTTAATTTAGGATTGAGAGTAGTACTCCCGTCATTTCATGTTTTGCACGTGTAGGAGTTTTGATTGCTTATTGCCTATACGCATCGGTTTGTGGTCGGTATTACATGTTTTGAGAACTATTGCATCTTCCCCTTTCTCATTTTGCCCCATTAACTCCACTATAAGCCATATCTGCCAGTTGCCCTTAACTACATCCTATATTTAGCCTACCATTGTGCCAAGCTAGGTAGTAGTAGAGGATTTTGTCGAATTATAGCAGTCTTGGTTCCTTTTGTAATGTTGGAGTGAGCATTTATAAGAAGTGCAGGAGTTGCTATTTTATGAAGAAAAAAAAAACTCAGAAAAATGAAAAAAAAAGCAGGCTGATCTGGGCAGAGAACACTGGAATGCAAGGGGTGGTCGATCGACTGCTGTCACTGGTCGATCGACTCCCAGCTCAGAAAATGAAAGAAAATGAAAAGAAAGGAAAGAAAAGAAAAAGAAAAAAAAAGGAATTTGAAAGAAATAATAAGAAAAATTTTGGCTGAGTTGAGAACACACCTCATGTGCTTATTTTGTGAAATGGAGGTGTCGGTTTTTGGGATAGTGTGTTGCTTAGACTTTTAAAGGCATTGTTTATTTTTCGAGTTGGAGGAGCGGGATACGGTTTCTGATGGTTTGTTAGGTACTAGCTTGGCTCTTACCTTCACATTTCCATACATGTTTTTGCCCTTTCTTTCCCACTTAGCCTCACATATCAAAATTTTGCAATAGTTCGGCATGTAATAGTTCTTGACGGTGGTTATGCGTATGTACGGTAGCTAGAATCATTATTCATACTAGTCAAGCATACATGTTTTGTCGGTCGCAGTCTAGGTGAGAGTCTGTATTTTCTTCCCTCTCTTCTACATACATTCTTACCATTTGCTTTGCTGAGAGAAGAGTGACCCGGGAGAGTCCGAATTTATGAGTCTTGCAAGGTCGAACGCCCGATTTAATTCCGTGATATACATAAATTTGTTCACTTGATTCGAGCTTTGCAATAGTTAATTATGTGCATTAAACGGTTTGGCATTGACTTGTAGCTAGCTCTGAGATATACTCCTTTCCATTAGGTTTTTATTTGGGTCATAGTGCTTGCTTGGGGACAAGCAAGGTTTGGTTTGGGGAGATTTGATACGTGCATATTCTATACACTTTATTTGCAGTTTTGGCACGTATTTCCATGCATAATTGTTAGCTTAAGGCTACTATTTCTCCCGAAACGGTTCACTTTGCAATTTCTATGATTTATTGTAGGAATGAGTGAAAGTGGGCTAAATCAAGCCTAAATCGTCCTCCGGAGGCAACTTCAGGGAAGCTTGGAAGAAGGGAGTTCGCACTCACTCACCTCGGGATGCGTGCATGGAGCTTAGAGGCTGATTGGAAGAAGAAAGGAGGTTACTGCACAGCTCAGCTGGTCGATCGACCAAAGCATCACCATCGATCGACCGTGGAATTTTTCTTGTTCTTCTTCATCTTGCACTCTCGGTCGATCGACCATGCCCCTTAGTCGATCGACCAAGCCGCGCAGCTGAGATTTATTTTTCGTGTTAGACTTTTAAAAGCCTAATTTGTAATTAACTTTTGGGGATCGTTTATCAGTAGAACGCAGGTTATTTTTAGGTTATGCTTTTCATTATTCAAGAACTCAGTTTAGATCTAGTCTAGAGGCAAGAAAGAGGGACGACGAATCCCGAATTCAATTACTTTGTTCATCATTAAATTAGTAAGCTTTTATGCAATTCCTTCTTCTTTAATTTCTGGTTAATTTAATTCTTGTTGTTACCAATTTAATTTCAGAAATTCAGTTCTTATCGTTTGTCTTTAATTCAATTCAATCATGTCAAATTTATTCTTCGCTATCAATTTTGTAGTTGTTATAGTTTTAATTATGCATAGCTAATTTTATTGATTGGGAACGAGGTGAGCCATGGCATAAATTAGGGTTGTTTTGTTAGTATGAATTCTTTCATATCGATCTTATTACCTTTTGATAAACCTTTTTACTAGATTGAAAGATTAGTAATTTAAGTTATCATTAGATTGGAATTTCCTTTGAGCGAAGGCTTTGAGAAATTCTTGGGAATTAGGAGACCGTAAGGTTAATCTGAGCATTGATCGAAAGGCTTGCTCATATTTCCTGAGACCTTATTATAGAACCTCTGCTACTTTATTGACCTGACCTTAGCCATGGTGAACCGAAGTTCCTGATCTTCTTTTTATCTTGTTGAGAAATTTCACATTTTAGCAATTAGTCATTAGAATCAACCAATTTCAAAACCCCCATTAATTGTTACTTTTATAGACTGAAATAAGCAAATAGAATTGATCTTGTCTCTCTGTGGTTCGACCCTTACTATCACTAGCTACAGTTTTAGTTTGGAATTATAAATTTAATTTTGATACAAAACGACGGTATCAGTATTTATACTAAAATTAAGTACAAGGATTAGGGTTACTAAGGGCTTAAATGACTATTAAGACCCTAAGAGAAATTTGAGGAAATGCAACTCCCGAGGGACATGCACGGATCGTCCCTGCTAGTCCCACCAAGATCCGTTCATCCTGGCCTGATGCACGATATGTTCTGTAAGAGGATCCGCTCGTGCTGGAAGTCGGGACACCCAGATTATTGTTTTGGCACGCTCGGATGATGCTCAGGGACGCTCGGATCGTCGCTCTGAGCCGCTCGTCCTGAGCTCGGACCACTCAGATCGTGGCACAGGATTCCTCTCTTATTTGGCTCCTCAACAATCCACGTGGATCTTGTTGGGGATGCAAGGATCTCTACATCATTGCCCATTTCACTTTATTTATCTACTTAGGCCTCTAGTGTTGGTCTTTTCTTTGATGCTTGGTCATTGGATGCGATCCATTTAGCTCCATTTCGCCTCATAAATGCAAGGTCAGCAATCCTCTCCTACCAAGGACACAAAACCTCAAAGAATATGCAAAATGGGAAACTAAAGATAATAATTGACCCAAATATGTGCTATAAAGCATGGGAACGAGGTTAATTCGGGGACTAAATGTGCTCAAATATGAGTCACATCAAACATCCCCAAACCGAACCTTTGCTCGTCCCGAGTAAAGAGGTGACTAAGACTAGGACCTTTATTTAAACTAGCCTACTAATATAACCGATATGAGACAATTAGCGGGTCTCACTCCACCCCTTCAACTCACAACAAGACAACCATGAGGTAGGATGTCTTCTTGCAAGGCAAGGTGGGGCTTGCCAATATGGCGATACATCCAAGCATTAAGCACACAAAAGAAGGTAATGGATGCATCTACAAAAGAATAGCCACTTTCCTCATCTAAATGGCGGAAATTATCTAGAAGGGAAGTAATCTAAGGGTACACACTCCATTATAGATATGGTTTCTTCAAATTACTAAGCCTAGGAGGATACCAATAAATCACCTCCAAGTTGTGTCAAGTTAGGGTACCTTTGTCCTCAATTGCTAAATGCTTTCGTCAAGAGTAGACTCCCTATGATGTTAGAAGCACTGTAGGATCGCGGAATTCCCCTCTTGCCTAGTGATATGTGATTAGTTTATACCATTTCACTTCCCGTTTCTCATGCATTTTGCCTTCTATAGCACGTTTCTATCTCACTATCGCTCGTGTTTTGCCCTTCATTTCATGTACATCGATATTATGACTCCCCGTACTTCTTTTGTAGGGCATTGGCCTCGAAAAAGGCAAGACGGAATGAAGATCGAGTAAAGAAGCTAACTCGTGTTAGCTTGAGAAGAAAAGGGGTGAAAAACCTGAAGCAACATGTTCTGCCGGCAGACCCGCAGCCGGTCCAGCCACCGGCAGAACACCCCCACCTGTCACTACAAGGAAAAGTGGAAAAGCGGAAGAAGTATGCTATGCCGGCAGGCCGGTCCACTGGCAGAGCACAACAACCTTGAATTGAAGATTGAAGAAAAAGAAAAAGAGCAATGATCTCGCTACCGGTACATGCACCGGTAGCCGGCCAACCGCTAGAAGATGCACCAAGGAAAAGAATTGGAGTATAGAAGAGTGTGTTCTGCCGGCAGGCCGACAGCCGGTCCACGGGCAGAACACACATGCTAGTAAAATTCCCAAGTTTAACTCCAAAATTACAAGAAGACGCGCTACCGGTAGGCTGGCCGGTAGCCGGTCCACCGGCACAGAGCAACAAGCTGCGAGAAATGGGCTTTAGTTCCTCCTTTCCTCTAATCCAATGAAAGACTATATATACCCCCTCCCTATTCAATTGTAAACACAACCCTAGATCTGAAAATTTTCCTTAATTTATGCAATCTTACCTTAATCAAAGCACTAATCTTTCCTTAATCAACATAAATTACTTAGTAAAATTAGCTTAGTAGTAGTTATTATAAATTGTTTACATTTGGTTATTGGGTTGTATTTGGGAGATATTGAAGGATTTTATTCACTAATTCAATCAAAGCAACCATATTTACTCATTGTTGGTACATTTCTCTTCTTAATTACTTTGTTTAATAAATTGTTTACATTTCAAGTTGTCTTTTATAATTGTTTGAATTCATACCATGCCATCTCTTTTGATTCCTTGTTTTTATCCATTTGTTCGTATGAACAATTTGAATATGTGTGAGTAGAAATCCTTATAGGGTTTAGGGGGAGTCTAAATGGAATTATTGGGCATGATTGTATAATTATTATTTAGGTCTTTGGTGAGTTGTTTATCTTTCTTATCCTTGCACACAAGGTGTTTGATGAATTATGTGAGTGAAAGCACATGCCTTTCTTCATTATTGCTTAATTCCCCCATTGAATGAAAGTTTGTGGTGGTCTTGTTGTATGCTTAAGAGTAGTGTAATGCTCAATGAAAGTTAGGGGTCACCTTTAGGTAAGTCAAGACATTGATTTTTCTACCTAAGATAAACCCTTGCCTTTGACCCCTTAAATTATCATGTTTGCCCTTAAACCATTTAGATGAACCCGAAAGCCCTAGTCTTTTAATCAACCGTATACATTTCATCTCAATCATTTGCTTTAGTTAAATCTAGTAGTTTAAATCAACTCCTTTCATCTTTCGACTAGACTAGACTCCCAATTAAACTAAGTAGAAACCCCTCCATCCTTGTGGTTCGACCCCGATTTATACTACTAAATTGGGTTACAAATATTGTTGGTGATAAGAAACTCGACTCTACAACCATATTACTCATCAAATGGCGCCGTTTCCGGGGATGGCGTTAGGTTATATTTAGTTTATTAAGAGTCTTTGCTTTAGTTTTATCTCACTTGTGAGTTTGTTTTAGTAGTTGTGTGCCTCATTGTAGAGTGTGTGATTTATTGCCCTCCCCTAGTGTGTAAAGACACTAGAAGACTAACGGTTTGTCGAGTGCATATCTAGAAGGAACCATCAAGCTCTATTCTTCAATTCCGACCCCGAAAGGCTTTTTAGGACCTTGAGGACAAGGACCCTTGATAGAGTTCGGAACCTTCCTCAAGCAAACATAGACCAACCAAACCCTCACACCCCACTTCAACCAAACAACACAATTGAGATCCCTATAGAAAATCCCTTTCACAAATTTCCACTTCCAAGCTCACCTCAAACACCACCCCCTCATATACCAAATCCACCACCACAAATGGCTCTAAGAGATCACAACCGGCCTAACCATAATGATTCATGTAACCCTATTAATTTTGGCACTTTGGCTCCCAACAACTTTGAGATGCATCCCGCCCAAGTTGGGTTGATCGAGAAGGATTTGTTCGGGGGGCATATTGAAGAAGATGCTCATGCTCACCTACGAAAGTTCAAGAGAAAGGTCTCAATGATGAAGAAGAACGGTGTATCCGAAGACACTCTAAGGATGATATTGTTCCCATTCTCTTTGACGGGTAAGGCAGACCGGTGGTTGAATATTCACCCTCCAGATACATTCACAACATGGGACGCTTTAGCTAAGGCGTTCATGGCCAAGTACTATCCATCATCCAAGACTGCCATGCTTCGTAATAAAATTCATACTTTCCAACAAGAAGATGGGGAATCCTTGGGTGAAGCTTGAGATCGATATCAAGACCTTATTGCTAGTTGTCCTCACCATGGAAACCCAGAGTGGTACATCACCCAAACATTCTTTCACACATTGTTGCCTAGAACTAAAGAAATGGTGAATGCCTCCGCGGGGAGAGGATTTGATCATTTAGGTGATGAAGAAGGGACGACACTAATCAAGAAGATGGTAGACTCGGAAGCAAATTATGGCTCAAGGGGAAACATGCTTAGGAGAAATGGCAAATTCCCTAAGGAGAACTCTTCTAATGCAAATGCCGAGACAAATGCCAAGCTTGATCTTCTCACCAAGCAACTTGAGAAATTGCAAAGGAACCAAGTTCATCAAGCCGCCACCTCACATGGTCCACCGATGGAGGAAGTATCTCAAGTTTTACCTTGTGAGCTATGTGGGGGGAATGGCCACACTTTTGACATGTGTGCCAACAACTATAATGGTGGGTATGAGGAGAATGTCCAAGATGTTAATGCTTTTCAAAGCTATAACAACAACACAAGACCACCAAGACCACCCTACAACAATCCCAATGTCTATAACCCAAACACTAACTTCTACTATCCGGGTTTGAAGAACCACCCAATTTTAGCTACAAGAGTACCAATGTTCAAAACCCACAACATCTCCAACCTCAAGCCCCAAATAATCCACCCGGATTTTCTCAACCAAGGGGAGGATACTTCAACCAAAGAAATAACCCCGGAAATCAAAACCAATGGCCAAACAACAATCAAAACTAAAACTGTGGGAAACAACCTCAAGGTTACCAAGATTTTGGAGGCAATCAAAATAATCAAGGGTTCTATCAAGGGAATCAAGTGAATCAAGCTAATCAAGGATTTGGGCAAGGGTATGCTCAACGGTTTCAAGATCAAGGTCATGGACCAAACTTCAACAACTATGGTCATAGAGGTAATTCTCAAGGGGGACAAAAAAACAACCAAGGTCCCAACACTCGGTACGACTATGGGTTCCCTTTACCCATAGCCAACCAACCTTATCAAGAACCTCAAAGTGAGCCTTCCCAAAGTGAACTTTTAAAGATTGTGAAGAACATGCAAGTTCAACATAGCCAAGACATGGCTAATTTCATAAAGGCAAGGCAACAAGAACAAGCAAACTTAAGGGCTACTTTCCTTAAAGATATGAGGGAGATGGAATCAAGGATGACCTCTCATGCTATGGCTAACCCTCAAAGGCCGCCCGGTGGTCTATTAGCCCAAGGACAAAGTTCCAAGGACGCCTCAAATAGCCACCATGCTCATGCGGTAGTTTTGAGGAGCGGTGTAGAGCTTGAGGACCCCTACAAAGATCTTGAGGTAGAAGTTGATGGGGATCCCAAGAGGAATAAGACGGAAATGAGTCGTGAAAAGGAAAACCCATCCATGACACCATCGGCTAGAGTGAGTGAAGCCAAGAAGGGGAAGAAAGCTTGTGAAGAGTCTCCAAGTAGGGGAATTCAAGTAGAAAAAGATGTTGATGGATATGTGGAAGACCTCCCTTATGAGGAAGAAGCTATTGAAGAAATGCCTTTGCAACACACCAAAAAGGTAACAAGGAATTCGGTTCCTCCAAAGGTACCTTCCAATTCTCAACTTGTGTCACATATTCCTTATCCCTCAAGAGCCGTAAAGAGTAGGGAAAACTTAAAGTATGCCAAGTTTTGTGATATGCTTGAGAAACTTGAAGTCACCCTACCCTTTACGGAAGTTATTTTGAACATGCCAACCTACTCAAAATTTTTGAAAGATATCTTGACGAAGAAGAGGGTCTTGGGTGACCAAGAGATAGTGGCAATGGAAGAGGCATGTAGTGCTCATATCCTTAACAAGATGCCCACTAAACTTGGTGACCCTGGAAGCTTTTCAATTCCATGTGTAGTTGGTGGTGTTCCTATATCAAGAGCTCTTTATGATTTGTGAGCAAGTGTGAGTGTCATTCCTTTAAAAGTTGCAAAGAAAATTGGCATTCATAACCTTGCTCCTACTATCATGACTCTCCAATTGGCGGATAGGTCCATTAAGCGCCCTTTGGGGGTGCTTGAAGACGTACCCGTCAAAGTTGGAAAGCTTTTAATCCCCGTTGATTTTGTTGTCCTTGACATCCCGGAGGATAGACATACACCCATCATCCTAGGTTGGCCATTTTTGGCTACTGGAGGAGTGCTTATTGATGTGAAGAATGGGCGGCTAACCTTCCAAATTGAGGGCAACAATGTCGAATTTAACCTCTTACATTTGATGAAAGGACCAAGAGTTGAAAGGTTGAGCACTATTGAAGTAATTAATGAGGTAGTTCATGAAGTGGCCCGAGAAGAGGCGGAAATAGAAGAGGTCTTCTAAATATCATTACATGATGAAGCAATGAAAGAAGATCACGATGTGGATGAAGAGCTTTTGAAGAAAGTGGAGGGCTTTCTCCCTCCAAAGGTATAACTCAAACCTTTACCTCCCTCACTCAAGTATGCTTTCCTTGGTGAGGGGGAGGCTTACCTCGTGATCATAAATGATAACGTAAGTGAGTCACAAGAATGAAACTTTTGAAAACTTTGATAACTCACAAAGGCTCACTTGGGTATAACATCGATGACATCAAGGGCTTAAGCCCGAGTTTGTGCATGCATGGAATTGTCTTAGAAGAGGGGAGTCAGACCAAGGTAGATGGTCTTAGGAGGATATACCCTAAAATGGCCGAGGTAGTTAAAAATGAAGTTTTGAAATTACTTGAGGCCAGGATTATCTATCAAATAATGGATAGCAAATGGGTGAGTCTAGTTCACGTGGTGCCCAAGAAGGGAGGGGTGACCATGGTTGAGCAAGAAGACGGGACTCACCTACCCACTAGACCGGTGACGGGATAGCCAATGTGTATCGACTATAGGAAACTTAATGCCGCCACCCTTAAAGACCATTTCCCAATTCCCTTTATAGACCAAATGCTCGAGAGACTTGCGGGTCATGCATATTATTGCTTTCTAGATGGTTACTTCGGGTTCTTCCAAATCCCCATTCACCCGGAGAACCAAGAAAAAACAACCTTCACATGTTCCATAGGAGTCTATGCATATCGTAGAATGCCATTCGGGTTGTGTAATGCACCCGGCACCTTTCAAAGGTGCATGATGGCCATCTTTTCGGACTATCTTAAGAAAAGCATGGAAGTCTTCATGGATGAATTTAGTGTCCATGGAGACTCCTTTGATCATGGTCTTGTCAACTTGACAAATGGTTGAAGAGATGTGAAGAGCACAACCTTGTCCTAAATTGGGAAAAATGCCATTTTATGGTTGAGGATGGGGTTGTACTCGGTCACGTTATCTCTAGAAGGGGTATTGAAGTTCATGGTGCAAAGGTTGCCGTGATATAAAACTTGTCACCTCCTTCCAATGCGAAGGGAGTGAGAGGTTTTCTAGGCCACGCCGGATTCTATAGGTGTTTCATTAAGGATTTTTCAAACATTGTAAAGCCATTGACTTCATTACTCCTCAAATATGCTCCTTTTGTATTTGATGCACCTTGTCTCGAGTCTTTCAATAGTTTGAAGGAAGCATTGGTCACGGCTCCAATAATCCGGGCTCTGGAATGGAACATCCCTTTCGAGATCATGTGCGATGCATCAGACTTCGCGGTAGGTGCGGTTCTTGGGCAAATGGTTGACAAGAGGCATCATGTAATCTATTACACAAGCAAGACCCTTGACCCAACACAATATAACTACTCTACGACCGAAAAGGAGATGTTGGCAATTGTGCATGCCGTTGAAAAGTTTCGGCAATATCTATTTGGATCTAAGGTGGTGGTTTACTCCGATTACACCGCCTTGAGACAATTAATGGTGAAGAAAGATGCAAATCCCCGACTCTTGAGGTGGGTCTTACTACTCCAAGAATTCGACTTGGAGATTAAGGATAAGGCCGGGTCGGAAAATGTTGTAGCCGACCACTTATCAAGATTGACCATTGAGGATCATGGGATACAAGACAAGAGTGGACCTATCAATGAGTGGCTAAGGGATGATGGCCTCATGGAAGTTAGCACCAAGACTCCTTGGTTTGCGGATCTTGAAAATTACCTTCTGAATGGTTTCATTTCGGATGACTTCGAACCAAGGAAAAGGAGAAAGTTGAGACATGATGCAAAGAGGTACTTTTGGAATGATCCCCACTTATTTCGCAAGTGTGGGGATAGAATGTTCCGAAGATGTGTTTCTAGAGAGGAGGGTTTTGAGATCGTTGACCGAGTTCACAATTCCGCTTATGGGGGACATTTGGCGACCTCAAGAACTATTGCCAAGATCCTCCAAGGGGGATTCTATTGGCCCTCCATGTTTAAAGACATCCATTATTTGGTGAAATCGTGTGATGCATGCCAAAGGGTTGGGAATATTGGAAAAAGGAATGAGATGCCCCTAACCAACATATTGGAGATTGAGCTCTTTGATTGTTGGGGAATAGACTTTATGGGACCGTTTCCTAACTCTTGTGGGAATGAATACATCTTGGTAGCGGTGGACTACGTCTCCAAATGGATTGAAGCGGTGGCCTCTCCCACCAATGATAGCAAAGTTGTGATGAAACTTTTTCAAAGGAATAATTTTCCCAAGGTTTGGGACCCCAAGAGTGGTCATAAGTGATGGCGGATCACACTTCCGCAAAAGTACTTTCAAAGCTCTACATGAAACACATGGAGTGCAGCATAAAACCTCTCTTGCCTACCATCCTCAAACTAGTGGGCAAGTGGAGGTTTCTAACCGCCAAATCAAGGCCATATTGGAGAAAGTGACAAATAAGAGCCGGAAGGATTGGTCACAAAAGCTTCCGGATGTGTTATAGGCATTGAGAACCGCATACAAGACACCTCTTGGCACAACACCTTACAAGCTTGTGGATGGCAAGGCATGTCACTTGCCCGTTGATCTAGAACACAAGGCTTGGTAGGCTCTCAAACAAATGAATTTTGACTTTGATGCCGCCGGAGAGATCCGATTTCTCCAAATGAATGAGCTTGAAGAATTGAGGTTGGAAGCTTATGAGAGAGCCAAAATATACAAAGACCAAACAAAGAAATGGCATGATGGCAAGATCATGAAGAAAGATGTATGTGTGGGAGACCTTGTTCTCCTTTTCAACTCCAACGTTAAGGTGTTCCCGGGCAAACTTAAATCGAGGTGATCGGGACCCTTCAAGGTGGATGCAAATATTTCCTTATGGAGCCTTTGAGCTATGGAGTGAGGAAGGGGGAATATTTACGGTCAATGGTCAACGAGTCAAGCGTTACTATGATGGTGACAACAAGGGTCCGGTTGAAGTGCTCTACCTCGGGGAACCCCTTCCCGAGGGGGAGACAAATTCAAATTTTTGAACAATGATTTGGTTTGGTGGATTTCGACAAGAACCACCATTTGTAAATATCATGCATTTTATGTAGATAATTAGAGACTTGGGGAACATCTTTTGTCGATTTTTGATTGGTGACGGAGCTCACTATTGAGGAAAACAAGTCTAATTTTCGTTCGGCCCGAAATCCCGACATGATGCGTTAGCTTGATAGTGGAAAACACGATTCCCGAGGCCAAATGAAAAGTTCGATTTTCAAGATTAGTGAAAACTTGAACAAGTTGGAAAATGGATGAAATTGGGCTGAGTTGTGTGCTCTGCCGGTAGGCCGGCAGCCGGTGCCCCTACCGGTACCGAGCACAAATTAATTTTGAAGCAAAACTGGAAAAATGAACCTGGGAGTGTGTGCTGCCGGTAGGCCGACAGCCGGCTCACCGGCAGGGAGCACACTATATGAGATTTTAACTTGTAAATGTGGAGAATGCAGAACAAAGGGTGTGTTATGCCGGCAGGACACACATCAAGAATTGAGTTGGGATTCAAGAAGTTAAGAAAATGAGTGGATATGTGTTCTGCCGGCAGGCCGGCTCACCGGCAGGACACGCAGGTCTAAGGTAAAAAAGGGTTAGGAATAGAGTTGGAGGTGTGTTCTACCGGTGGACCGGCAGCCGGTTCGTCCACCGGTAGCGAGACTATTTGAATTTGAAGAAAAAAATCATGAAATTAAAAAGGGGGAAGTATGCTCAGCCGACAGACCGGCTTCCGGTCCACAAACCGGCAGAGCACACAATCAGATGGAAATAAACCCATGAAATCCCCTCAAATCATTTCATTTTAAACACATCTCATCTTTATCTCTTCATTTCTTCCTCATTCCCACCTCAAATCTCAACCTTCCTTCACCCAAACTCAACCAATCTTCACCAAATCAGCCCACCTTCTCCAATCTTCACTAATGGCGGGAAGGAGAACTCAGAGTGATGTTGCAAGGGCACAAGCGGAACTCATCGCATGCGCCGTCACCGACACAAACCCGGACCCAAACCCAAAAAGGTAAGTTAATTCTTTTCAAGAGACATCCCCTTACCCCAACAAAATTTTTGCACCATCCGTCTTTATCGTCACTTGGATTAGCTCGGGAGACGGAGGCTTTATTTACCGGTGTCTGGATGCGGGGGATGTTTCATATGCATGAATACACTTACCCTCGGCTTACATAGGAATTTTTTAGTAGTTTGCGTATCCAAAACATCGCCAGACGGGTATGGTGGCTATGATTAGTTTTCGCCTTATGAACCGGGATCACTCCATTTCCTTGTTCCGGTTAGCCACGATTTTTGGTCTGGAAAATACCACCTCCCATACCCCGCCGACTACAATTCACCATTCCCGGGATTGGAAGGCTATTTCCGGTCTTGATGATGTCGTTGGGGCCAAACGAGCCGCCACTTCTTACCACAACCCCATCATTTGGGTTTGGCATAGGTTCATGGGATGCACTCTTCTTGCGGTGGATGAGCCGTGGGTATTTAGGACGAACGAACTTGCCATTTTGGGGTCCTACTTAATTACTAAACCCACCGCCTATAAGATAAATGTGGCTCACCATCTTGCAACGCACTTGTCCAAAATTGCCAATTCTCCGGGACAAAAAGTCCTAATCCATGTGGGTGGCATCATCACCCGCATTGCTCGATCATTGGACTGTCCGGTGGATCTTTCCACCATGAATTGGGTGCCCGGGGAGACTTATTTGACCAAACAATACATGACCACCAAGCTTGAATGGCTTAAGTTTAATCCCTTTGACGGGCGTGAATATTGGCAAATCAATCACTGTAATTCAATCCCGCTCCCCAATGCTTCCGCGATAAAAATTGAGCAAGACAAGAGTGATTACCTCCTCCCGCTTGAAGCGGAGGTATCCACCGACCAACCTCCCCCTAACCCTCCTCGTGTGTATTCGAGGGATAGTCGATCGTCGACTGCTTCCACACTCCAATACACTATGCCGCAGACCCACCAACCCCCACTATGGCAATTCCAACCCAGTGAGGGGTCTTCCTCGGGGAAGCCTTCCTACCCTCCCTTACCACATGCCCTTACTGAGTGGATGGAGAGGATAGACATTTCCGCGGCTAAGGCCGCGAGTGAGAGAGATGTGTTGGGGCGAAAGTGGGACCGCATTTACTACGACCAGTCCACCGGCACCTACCCCGTCTACGATGACTTTTGTAGGCGGGATTACGTCACCTATGATGCTCCGCACCCGTCCTATTTTTCATAGCCCGACGGGAATTACCAGAGCACGGACAAGAAGATGGTTCACGGGGGTCTTAACCTCCAACCGGACTACTTCTCCGCCCCTATTTTTCCTCCTAGGCCCGAGCAACGACCGGAGGGGCATGACGCCCATTGGGTGGGGGGCATCCGCCCCTACTTTGCCAGTGATGTAGGAGCTTCGGGGTCCGGTGGTGTATTCATGGGTGATCCTTCTTCGGGTTGTGATGGTGGAGTGATGATGATGAGTGAGGACTTCACGGGAGGTCTCTTGGATACCAACGGTAGTGGAGGTGACCAAACCTTCAACCCCGACGATTTGATTCAAGGCTCCAAGTTTGGAACCGGAGAGGATGATGATGACATGGTTTAAGACTCTTGAGGGGCGAGTTTGTGGCCCACCTTGCTCCCGATTCTATCCAAATGGCGAGTATGTTTTCCCTCATATCCAAACTCTCATTCATATTTCACTTCCGCATGCATTTAGTATACTTGTATCATATGTAGATTAGTAATTTCATATTAGATGCATCCATATACTTTGCATTAGATTTCATTTCTTGTACAAATCGTCACATGTAGCTTGCATTCATATAGTTTAGTTGCATTGTTATTTATTTCTTGCATTTAGATTAATTCATGCATTGCATCCCCATTTAAAAACACTAAAAATTTGAAAAATCAAAAATCAACAAAAACATGTATTTCATTTCCAAATTTCCTCCACACATTTATTTCCACTGGAATTATGTAAATAAATAAGTGTGGGGAGGAAATTTTATCATTTAAAAATACCAAAAACATGTTATTTACTTTCAAATATTCAAAAATTCCAAAAATATGTTCTTTAATTTCGAACAATTCAAAAACCAAAAACACGTTGTCTATTTTTTTCTAGTCTCTCCCTATACTTTGTTCCATTGAGGATAATATAAATTTCAAGTATGGGGAGGGACATATCCACTTTGTGAATATTGTATATATTTGTTCATATCATTATATTCTTGTAAATTTAAGAAAATTCAAAAAACAAATTCCCTAAAAATCGAAAAAATTCAAAAATCACAAAAATATTGCATTGCATATATATGTGTGTTTGTTGACTAACCTTTGGCATACATCGACCATCTGAGGGAAAGAGGAGCTAGAAGACCGCCTGGTAAACTCGTTCTAATCTCTTACTCCTCTACCGTCCTTTCTTTATATATATTGCATATTTGAAGGAGGATGGGAATTTTGATGCCTTGGATGTTCCTTCTAGGAACTTTTTGGATTGGTGTGTTGTTATTGATGTGCTGTTAGGTCTAGTCAACTTGTTGCATGTTTCCATTCTTATTATGTTCAAATTTCGCATGCATATGTTCTTGTATATACATGTTTTCAAATTCCAGTTTTGCATCAGTTTGTAAATAAAGGTTTTAAAGAAAGAACATGGTCTAGGAAGGGAGTCAAATTCCCCTAGGATGATTACGCTCCAATTGTGTCTTCTCCCTCCCCATGGCTCGCGCCCGTGACCGTTTGGTTAGCCATAGGAAATGGAGTCCGTTCGTCGAGTCTTGACTACCTTGTGAGATCAAAGGCCGTAGACTAGGCCTAAGTCTCGACTTATCTACTCAAAGGTGAGGAATAGAGCCTCCTTGGGGTCGGTGCATTCATACCTGACCCCCATTTTAGGATTGTGAGTAGGTCTCCTCGCGAGACGTGTTTTGTCTAGACAAATAAGTGTGTCATCCTATCCTTAGATCACGGGTTGCTCTCTTTTTCAAGCAGGTTTTATGAAATGAATTTGTTACAAATAATTGAGCCTCACATAGCCTAAATAAGCCTTATTTTGACACTTTATATTAGTTCCCTTTTTGCATCACCCCTTTTGAGCCTTAGCCTATTTCATTTGGCATAACCACAAAATGAACCATGTCCCATAAACGACCTTCCTTAATAAAAACGAGTCGTTGTTGGTAGTTAGTGAGCTAGGCGGTGTCTTGGGTCCTTTTTGGGTCGGAGTATTGGTATTTTGGCAATTGTAAATAAATGAGAGGTTTTGGGAAAAGAAATGAAGAAATGGAAAACAAAATAGAAAATTTGAAAAGTATTGAAAAAAAAAATTCAAAAAGAATTAGCTTGTGATTGTAAATGTTTGTTTTAGAGATAAAGAAAGAGCTTACAACTCCCCTATTCAACATTTTGAGGAAGAAAAAGCCGTTGCAAAATAATTGGCCTTATGATGTTTTTACAAGTGGATCGGGTTTACACAATATTTGCATGAGTTTGAGTTTCAAATTCTTTGTTAGGGTGTAGACGTTATCCATTGTGTCCAAATAAGGGCTGAGTGTAAGGGTTTGTTAAAGGGTTCTAACATTTTTCCAATTTGAGTCGGGTTTATGCAATTTTTGCATAGTTTGCGTAACCAATGTTATGTTATGGTGTAGACATGTCTCATGTGTTGCAATAAGAGGAAGGAAGGTGGTAGTCGGACCGTTCTTGATTTGAGCCTCTCATGTCCAAATGTTGCTTGCAACAACCCCGTTTTGTCCTTCTCCCTAGCCCCGATGCATCCCTTAGTTCATACTACGTGCATTTCTCATCTTTTGCAACCCATTCGATCATAGGATTATTTTACACATTAGATTGCGGACACGTCCTCACGAGTCGTAGTAGGAGAGTGTTTGGCTACTTTTTGTACAAAAACACCCAGTCTTTAAATGAGTGACGAGTGAAATCATGAGGATGTCGTTGACCTAGGTCCTCTTAGTCATGGGCCTTGATTGAATCTTGTGTTAGTCCGTAGACTTGATGAACCAACTCATTTTCTCTTTTTTCCCGCCACCCTTAGGGAGTTGGCACCTCCGTTGGAGTTCTGTGATGGTATTTCCCGACCAAAACCACGTTTTTGAAAGCGAGAAGCTCGGCCACTTAGATGAGGAAAGTGGACCATTTTTGTTAGATGCATTCTATTCTTTGGCTATCTGCTTCATGTGAATGCATCGCATTTTTCCGCAAGCCCCCACTTGCCTTGCATTGAGGTGCATACCTCATTGCATCTCAACGTGAGTTGAAGGGACGGAGGAGGCTCGTTAATTGCCTTCCATCGGATATTATTAGTGCACTTTAAATAAGGGTCTTGCATGATTCATTCTCTTACTCGAGGACGAGTAATGCTTTAGTGTGGGGAGATTTGATATGTGATTATTTTATACCATTTCACTTCCCGTTTCTCATGCATTTTGCCTTCTATAGCACGTTTCTAGCTCACTATCGCTCGTGTTTTGCCCTTCATTTCATGTGCATCGATATTATGACTCCCCGTACTCCTTTTGTAGGGGGTTGGCCTCGGAAAAGGCAAGACGGAATGAAGATCGAGTGAAGAAGCTAACTCGTGTTAGGCACCGGCAGAACACCCTTGTGTTAGTTATTTAGACCAAATTAATACTCATCTTATGATATCAAAATTACAAATTAATTTTAGGTGGTCTAAATCTACATGCATGCAAAGCAAAATAAAAAGAGATGGTATTAAACCATCTTAAGACAAAAATTCCTTACATTGTTATAAGGCAAAATAGGCACAACTCAAGGACTCCTTCCTTGATGTTGTTCTTGTGCTAATGCAATAAGGATGATCCTCCAACACCTTAATTACCAAAGTAGGTAATCTCCTAAGGTGGCACCCAAGATTAACCCAAAATACTACTAAAATACTAACTAGGTAAATATAGTAGTAACCTTGTTTATTTGTATATTTGATGTACTAATTAATATTATTACTTTGATAATATTATTAGTTTATTTTTATATGTGTTTTTTTGATGTAAAAGATGAACAAAAATAAGAAGAAAAATGCGGTCTTAAAGTGGCTACTACAAGCTATAAAGACCAAATTTTTCTTCAAATTTTTTTCAACCTAATAAATGGTGGAATAACATGGGTATATATAGGCAAATTGGGGAGACAAAGATGAGTGGAAAAAGCCACATAAAGGACACATGTAAGTCCTTAAAAAACCAGTCCATATGGACCATTTTGGGTCCATTTCGGTTTTCGACATTTGCCTCACAAATGCTTATAAGTCTTATATTTAGTCATCTTACATAATTAAATATTAATTTAATTATTTAACACTTAAATAATACAAATTAACTACTAATGACTACTTAACTATTAAGCAATCATAAGACCATTTTATCAACATACATTGTGTCAATACTACCCCATTTAGCTAATTTTACAACCTCTTGTAAATTAAAATAGCTAATTATCTTTACGTCAAAACTTATACACATATCGTATAAATTTAATTAATTAACCATTAATTATTAAATTTCAATTGACATTTATTAATTAATCATCAAAGAGTTAAATAATAAATCCCCTTGGCCCAAGTTCGTAACTCGTCATCAAATAATACATTCACTTGACTTATTAATAGTCAATTAATACAAGGATTTAATTAATTTGTATCTCATATAAATAATTAGTTTTTCCATTTGGGCATCATCCTATAGGTGTGACCTAAAGGGATCAGCTGATCACCGCCGTCACACGACAGTAATGTCAAACTCTAGTCAGCCAAGCATTACCGATTAACGAAGACCAGCTGACAAATAAAAAGATAAATCCCTGATATTCCTTTTACGAGATTTAATATGTAAACACACTTATTGTGGAGGACACTACTCCAACAATCTCCCACTTGTCCGACACAAGTGTGCGTTACCAATTCTCTTATCCAATAGTGTCTCCCACTCAATGCAAGATGTCTTTCAGGTCGTTCTTGCACGTGATCATATCATAAAGTGGTTTCCTCGATCAGGAGAATGACTGTCTGACCGGACAATCTACTATAGATCTCATCCGAGCGTGGCCACGCATTCACAGTCATCTCTCCTCGAGTGGCCTTGAGATAAAATATGACTTAAAAGGACAATCCCGTTGACCTATTTCCTTCATTCGATACGGATCACAATGACCCAGTAAAAGCTCATCGGCCTCCTTTTACGGTGCAACCTAGAACAAAAACCAATGCCACCGGAAAACCGCACCAACTCAGACAAATAGTCACCAGTCTAAAGAATTAACTCGAAAGAATAAAATCGAAATCCTCGCCACGACCTAGCAACAAAAAGACTCTACAAACGGTTATTGTCCGACAAATTGTCTCACAATCTGTCTATGTAATCGACCAGTCATCACTATGACCATATGACAGTCGAACCTATCATCTATCGCCTTACAATCTAGTCACTCCGAGACGTCACCTAATTAAGTAACTAGGGACAAAATACAATGTTAATCCAATTCACTTTAATAGAGTTCGACATTGTCACTACAATCTATTTGGATAAAACAAAGTATATAAAATTCAGACATAAAACTGAATATGACGATAAATGCAATTATCATATATGAAATAATAAATACAATATTTTAATTATCACATATCACATAGTTTACAACAGTTCTGGCATTTGTCTCAATCCCATCGAAACTACATGACTATCATGTTTAGCTTGAGACAATGACTTGGTTGAAGGATCAGCAATGTTGTCAGCTGTTCCAACCTTACAAACTGTAATTTCTTTCCTTTCTATTAAATCTCTGATTACATGAAATTTCCTAAGTACATGTCTATGCTTGTTACTAGACTTGGGCTCTTTTGCTTGAAAAATAGCCCCACTGTTATCACAATACAAACTGATAGGATCCTCGGCTGTCGGATCTACTTTCAGTCCCTCTAAAAATTGCCTAATCCAAACAGCTTCCTTTTCAGCTTCAGAGGCTGCAATGTACTCAACTTCCGTTGTAGAATCAACAGTCACGGACTCTTTGAAACTTCTCCAGCAAACCGCCCCTCCGTTCAACAAAAAGACAAAACCAGCCTAGGATTTCAAATCATCCCTATCGGTTTGGAAACTGACATCCGTATAACCTCTTATACGTAATTCAGATTCCCCTCCAAACACTAAGAATGAATCTTTAGTCCTTCTCAAGTACTTCAGAATATTCTTGACGGCTATCCAGTGACTCTCACCTGGAGTTTTCTGAAAATGACTTGTCATACTTAAAGCATACGAGACGTCAGGACGAGAACACATCATAGCATACATGATCGATCCAACAGCGGAAGCATAGGGAATCGATTTCATGCGTTCAATATCCTTAGGCTCAGTAGGACACCGTGACTTACTCAAAGTGATCCCACTGCCGATAGGTAGAAAACCTCTCTTGGAGTTTTTCATATTGAATCGGTCAAGAATCTTATCGATATAGGCTTCTTGACTCAATGCTAATATCCTTTTGGATCTATCCCTATAGATCCGGATACCCAAGATGCGCTGAGCTTCTCCCAAATCTTTCATTTGAAAGTGATTTCCTAACCACTTCTTAACAGAAGCAAGCATATTTACATCATTCCCAATGAGTAATATGTCGTCCACATAAAGAAGTAAGAAACCAACTTTACTCCCACTAAACTTCATGTATAAACATGGTTCCTCAACACTTCGAGAAAAACCATTCTGTTTAATAACATGATCAAAATGATGATTCAAACTCCTTGCCGCTTGCTTAAGACCATAAATGGATCTCTTAAGTTTGCATACTTTATTAGGATCCACAAAACCCTCAGGTTGTGTCATGAACACTTCCTCTTCCAGAAACCCGTTCAAGAAAGCAGTTTTGACATCCATTTGCCATATCTCATAATCATGAAATGCAGCAATCGCTAACGTTATCCGAACAGATCTAAGCATAGCAACTAGTGCAAAAGTTTCATCATAGTGTAAACCATGAACCTGAGTGAAACCTTTTGCCACCAATCTAGCTTTGTAGACATCCTTATGTCCTTCCATGCCGATTTTAATCTTGAAAATCCACTTACACTGAAAAGGTCGAACATCTTTAGGTAAGTCAACCAGGTCCCATACCTGATTATCGTACATGGAATCCATTTCGGATTGCATGGCCTCGAGCCATAGCTTAGAGTCAGAACTCGTAATAGCTGCTTTGTAGGTTTTGGGTTCATCACTTTCCAAAAGTAAAACCTCATAGTCACCATCTTCCTTGATAACACCAAGGTATCTATCAGGCTGGCGACTAACCCTTTCTGACCTCCTAGGTTCAGAAGGAACAATAACTGATTCAGACGTAGAAGGAACATCTTCCTGTATTGTCATATCAGTTTGTGGCTCTTGAACTTCGTCAAGTTCAAATTTTCTCCCACCTAGAAATAAACTCTTTTTCTAGAAAGACAGCTTCACGAGACACAAACACTTTGTTCTCGTTACTATTGTAGAAGTAATATCCACAAGTTTCCTTAGGGTAGCCTACAAAAATACACTTTTCAGAACGAGGTGCAAGCTTATCGTCAAACTTGCTCTTAACATAGGCATCACAACCCCATACTTTCATGTATCGTAGATTCGGGACCTTCCCTTTCCGTATCCCATATGGAGTTTTGTCAGTTGCTTTAGTGAGACTTTTATTAAGTGATCGTACAATAGATAAAATGGCAAAACCCCAGAATGACTTAGGTAACTCAGTTTGACTCATCATTGATCGGACCATATCTAATAAAGTTCGATTCCTCCTTTCTGCCACACTATTTAATTGTGGTATGCCAGGAGGAGTTAACTGGGATACAATACCACATTTTGTAAGGTGATCACTAAAGTAATTGCTTAAATACTCTCCACCACGATCCGACCGTAATGCTTTAATCTTCTTATTTAATTGGTTTTCTACTTCATTCTGAAACTCTTTGAACTTATCAAAAGCTTAACTTTTATACCTCATTAAGTAGATATACCCATATCTACTCATGACATCGGTAAAAGTAATGAAATAGTCATAATTACCTCTAGCAGTGACTGTCATTGGACCACATACATCGGTATGTATTAAACCCAACAACTCACTAGCTCGAGATCCCTTTCCTAGAAAAGATGAACGAGTCATCTTGCCAAGAAGACAAGATTCGCATGTACCAAATGATTCGAAACCAAAAGGTTTAATTATACCAGTCGACACTAGTCTTTTAATGCGCTTCTCGTTGATGTGTCCTAATCGACAATGCCATAAATAAGATTGATCGGGATCACCAGTTTTGAGTATTTTATTATCTAAATGATAAACATCGTTGCAAGTATCTAGAATATAAATACCACTGATTGAAATAGCTTCGTTATATACAATCCCATTAAGGGAAAAAGTACAACATTTGTCTTTAATTACAAAAGAAAAACCTTATGTGTCTAACACAGATAGTGATATTATATTTCTAGACAACGTTGGTACAAAATAACAATTATTAAGAAACAACTGCAACCCCGAAGCTAAGTTAAGTACATAAGTTCCTACTGAGACGGCGGCTACTTTAGACCCGTTACCCATTCGGAGATCAACATCACCCTTGTTTAGCTTTCTTATGCTTTTTAGGCCCTCCAAATGATTGCACAAGTGAGAACCACAACCAGTATCTAATACCCAAGTTGTATTTGAAGCATAATTTATGTCTATCATAAAAGATTCGGTTGAGAAATTACATGTTGGCTTCACAATGCCAGCTATGATGTCATCCAAGTATTTCGTGCAATTACGCCTCCAATGTCCCTTGCCATTACAGTAATTACAAGTATCTTTAAGAGGATTACCCTTTATAGGTTTAGGCTTGGTAGAGCAATTCACAATTGCTTTACCTTTGCCTTCCACCTGAACGGGCTTCTTACTTGCGTTCCTCTTAAATTGCTTCTTCCCCTTCACGTTTATCGCAAGCACATCTTTCTTGTACTCCCACTCAATCCCATGTCCTTCTCTGCTTGCACAAGCATAGAATGGAGCTCATATTAACTCTTTCTCATGTTCATCATATTATAATTTACCCTAAATTGGGTAAATCCTTTGACGTGCGAGAGAGAGTGGAGCACTCGGTCCACCACAAGTTCGTCGGGGATCTTGCATCCTAACCCTTCTAAAGTTTCCACGTACTCAATCATTTTAAGTACGTGTGAACTTACAGGTTGACCATTTTTGAGGTTAGCCTCAAAGAACGAATTGCGATGTCATATTGAATTATTCTCGGGGCTTGAGAAAACATAGTTGAAAGCCTCGAGAATACTTCGTGTGCATCACGAAACTTGACACATTGCCTTTGTAAAGCACGATCCATTGAAAAAATCAAAACATTTTTAATTGCAGCGGATTCCTTTTGATAATTTAAAAAAGCCTCCCTTACATCGGCAGTGGCCCTAGTACTAGGCGAAGGGGGAGAGGGATCGACAAGGTAGCGTAATTTGCCATCACCTGCGACAGCTAATCGAAGTTGTTCCTCCCAATCTTTAAAATTACTACAGCCGGCTTTTAAAACATATTTGTCCATAAAAGAACGTAGCCATGAATCTCTAGCTATTGTGACGGTTTGACTAGTAGAAGCCATCGTGATTACTACAAAGGAAATAAAGGAAAGATTAACATTTATCGTTTTAGATATTTTAACTTGTGAACCTTTTTAACAAGTTCTCATTTATATAATGATCTCCCACTGAATTATATAAACGATTCCAAGATCCAATTTCATATAAACACGGGCACGGTGGACCGATTCAACCCATATTTATATAAATTTGGTGAGTCAATATTTTGACTGATTCTACAACTAGAACTCTTGGTTGACGGATTTCCTTAAAATCTATCTTTTAGCCCCAGAATAAATATGGGCACAGTGGACCGATTCAACCCATATTCATTCCGTTGAGTCCAACCAATTTTTACGTGTAATAACCTTTATTACCCTACTTACCCAACGTAAAAAGAGTGTACCTCGGTGATCCGAACCTACCTCTAATGAAGAAGGGATTCATAGGTGCTATTATTTGGTAAGGCTTAATCTCAATTTTAAACAAATGTGAGAGATATTATAAAATTTAATTGTCTATCACTTTTAAGTGAACAAAATTGGTGAATGCTAGACGATTAAATCGATAACAACAAAAATTAAAACATGTAGTGACGATTTGGCATGAATGCAAAAATGTAAACAAGCAAGTCCTAATATGGCCACCTAGTTAATCTAATTAACTAAAATTATTACATATCGGAAATCAACTCCTTGGTCCCTTGAGTCTTCATAAATTGGCCTCCTTCTTTGGGATTTCGGAACGCCTTTCCGAAAACACCGTCTTCATGAAAACTCCGTCTTTAGATGCTTCATTTAATTACTAATAATTAAATTACATAACAATACCCTATTATATAATTTATAATAAAATTAAAATAAAAACTATTAATTAATTACAAATTAGGCGATACGAAATCGCAATTAATTACAAAACAAATCGATATTCCCTTACATTACGGGAAATACCAATTTCTACCTATGGCCATATTAGGAAAAATTATATAATTATAATGCTAAAAACCATTCATCTAAATGAATAATAAAATGTATTATGTGAATATGACATGCCAAATCGTCTAACTTACCAACAACGATCATTTGAGCTTGCTTTGACGGATTTTTTATCAATAAAAATTCATAATCAATTCTTTAAACAATTTTAAGATATTATAATGATACTAATCTGATCTAATTTCAAATTAATTATTCTCACTAATTATCTTGAATTAAAATGGGATAAAACACAAATTTTGACAAAAAAGACATAATAATTCACAATTATTATGGAAAAATTCCATTTAATTATAAAATTTATGGAAAAATGAATTTCAAGGCCATGAACATTCTGGTCTTGCACCAAAAATAACATGCAAGTGAAATTTTTTTGTTTTAAAATTTATTTAAAATGATTTTACAATTTAATCGGTAAAACGGCAATTTTTACGATTTAATTCTAAACCAAACCATAAAAACTGAAATAACTTAAAATAAAATTTTGTACATTTTGGAACAATTTCTAGGAGCTAAATATTCAAAAATTTCGAGGCCAAAAGTTAAATCAATATTTATTTGCAAAATAACCATTATTTACCAATATTTATCAAATAAAAATCAATAAACTACCTAAATTAATCACATTAATTTAAAGTATCTACTTATCTTATAAATAGAACATGCATGTAGTTATTTCTAAATAAACATGCATAAAATTAACATGCAACCAAATTTAATTAACTCTTAATTAATTTTAATGCATTTTTATCCAATTTTATGCCATTTTAAGCCATAAAAAGTAAATAAATTAACAAAAATCAAAATTTTCGTCCCATATCATTCTAAGACTAGATTGTTTACATGCAAGACCATATTATGTGATAAAACTAATTTTAATGACATAATGACAATTTTACTAATTTATCTCATAAAGTACTAAAATCGTCTTAAGACAACATGCATGTATTTAACAATGCTCTGATACCACTTGTTAGTTATTTAGACCAAATTAATACTCATCTTATGATATCAAAATTACAAATTAATTTTAGGTGGTCTAAATCTACATGCATGCAAAGCAAAATATAAAAGAGATGGTATTAAACCATCTTAAGACAAAAATTCCTTACATTGTTATAAGGCAAAATAGGCACAACTCAAGGACTCCTTCCTTGATGTTGTTCTTGTGCTAATGCAATAAGGATGATCCTCCAACACCTTAATTACCAAAGTAGGTAATCTCCTATGGTGGCACCCAAGATTAACCCAAAATACTACTAAATTACTAACTAGGTAAATATAGTAGTAACCTTGTTTATTTGTATATTTGATGTACTAATTAATATTATTACTATGATAATATTATTAGTTTATTTTTATATGTGTTTTTTTGATGTAAAAGATGAACAAAAATAAGAAGAAAAATGTGGTCTTAAAATGGCTACTACAAGCTATAAAGACCAAATTTTTCTTCAATTTTTTTTCAATCTAATAAATGGTAGAATAACATGGGTATATATAGGCAAATTGGGGAGACAAAGCTGAGTGGAAAAAGCCACATAAAGGACACATGTAAGTCCTTAAAAAACCAGTCCATATGGACCATTTTGGTTCCATTTCGGTTTTCGACATTTGTCCCACAAATGCTTATAAGTCTTATATTTAATCATCTTACATAATTAAATATTAATTTAATTATTTAACACTTAATTAATACAAATTAACTACTAATAACTACTTAACTATTAAGCAATCAGGAGACCATTTTATCAACATACATTGTGTCAATACTACCCCATTTATCTAATTTTACAACCTCTTGTAAATTAAAATATCTAATTATATTTACGTCAAAACTTATATACATATCGTATAAATTTAATTAATTAAATATTAATTTTTAAATTTCAATTGACATTTATTAATTAATCATCAAAGAATTAAATAATAAATCCCCTTTGCCCAAGTTCGTAACTCGTCATCAAATAATACATTCACTTGACTTATTAATAGTCAATTAATACAAGGATTTAATTAATTTGTATCTCATACAAATAATTAGTTTTTGTATTTGGGCATCGTCCTATAGGTGTGACCTAAAGGGATCAGATGATCACCGCCGTCATACGACAGTAATGTCAAACTTTAGTCAGCCAATCATTACCGATTAACGATGACCAGCTGACAAATAAAAAAGATAAATCCCTGATATTCCTTTTACGAGATTTAATATGTAAACGCACTTATTGTGGAGGACACTACTCCAACACCCTGTGGACAACGACCGCGGGAGCTGCGTCCGCGGGATCCACAGGGGGCATTATCGATTTGAGGTTCCTTCGAATCGAAATAAGACAAATTAGAGTCACAACGAAGTTTTATGGGAACTTGGAACCGTTCAAGTCAACTTTACACCTTTCATCGAAAAGCATAAAGCCAATCAACTACGAGTGATTAAAGATAAAGACTTGCACCCTATATCACTCGATTTGAATGACTCTCGTAATCCAATGGTATTTAGACGGATCCACAAACCATAGATCTTGAGTAGGGGTGAGGGTACGTGTTAGGAAGCCCATAAGGACACCTAACCCCGCCCGTCGATGACGGCCTCTACCAAGTCAAGTATTGGATTTCAAACAAGGTCGTATCTACTACGATATATGATATGCAAACATCGTTTTAAAACCCTAACATGTGACAACAATTTCTATGTCGTTTAATTCCTGAATACTAACTTTGTCAAAGTTGTTTTAGTATGTTGGTTGATTTGAAACAAAAGATGCGCAAACAAGGCTTAGGAGGAATGGGGGAGCCATTGGGATCTATCCTATTACAACCCAGGCATTTCATGCCGACACATCAAGAAATTAAAGATTCAACTCGATCTAAAATACAACGCTATACACAAAACCATACACAACACCCTACACGGCCAATTCGGCCTAGGAAAACGTGCACAAGGGGTGGCCCACGTCTTACATGACTCACGGCCTTGGGTCACTCCCCGTAGTGCGTGCTTTCGCTTAATCTTATCGAATTAGACATTAGGTCACACACCAAAGCATGGATTAGCATAAATCGGGCCATGTCGCTTTAAACAACATGCGATTTACTACGCTCTTACATGAATTGGAGCACAACCATCTAACCAAATGAGACTAAGGTTTTTGAAGAGGTTTTGACTCGATAAAAGTAAAACAAACTTGAAAATTACAACTCGATAAACAAACTATAAATTACAAGCTACAAAACAACAAAGAACAAACGATATAAAAACGAAGCAAGAATGACAAAAGACACGGCCACCCTCACGGCCAAGCCACGGCCATCCTAGTTCCTAGGTTAGGTTAATTAGTTAGATCAAATGATTGCGAAACGAGTTAGAAAACGAGTTAGAAAACAACGTTGATCGATTGAGAAGATGTCGCGCGAATGTGCATTCTACACGGCCTAAAGGGTCCAAATAGGTCACAATATTACAAGATTAACGCTTACTCGTCGAGTGTTAATAGGAGGGTGCTAATCACGCACTCCTATGCTAGCGAAAAATCTAGTGAAAAGAGAGATGTATTCAAATAGGTTATAGAATTGTTAATCGATTTTAATAGCTATGTCGATGCCACCTAACATGTCTAATTAGGTTATTAAATCGGTCTAAAGTCGTCTAATTGAATCATAGGTTAACAATCAGAGGTTTAACTAACATGCAAAGGGTCCTAGGGCAGGCCGAATTGAGCAAAACGAGTGAGGGGTCAAAAGCGAGGAACAAAGTTAAAATTCGTTTTATTAGTGCCCTACCTTGAACACGAGGATGTGTAAACGAGCGAGGACATTCGCCACAGGCGAGTAAGACCTTTTAAACTCGAGTCAACGCGGGTGTTCATGGTGGTACTTTAACTCATACTCGGACTAAACTAGTTTCATAATTAACGATATCAAACGATGCATAACGATAAACAATATACAAAACGAACTATAAAAAACAAACATAAGAAGAACGAAATAAAAGGGATAAGAGGAGGATTTGATGCACCCTCAACCTACATGTATCGTTGACACCGTCTTGGGTTGTAATCGATCGTAGATTTTATCTCGACGGGCCGTCGTCGAGGAAGACAATTGAAATTGAATTTTGAAATGAAGAAATAACACGTTCAAAAGGAAGACTTGAGCAGCGATTTTCAATCACTCACCACGACTTCGTTTCTCAACGATTTTTCAATACGAAAGATGTTTTAGAAACTAGAAAGACTGAATTTTGTGAATATGGAAAGAAAACAGAAGTTTTAATAGGATTTAAGCACGAAAATCAAGGCCAAAGACCACGACAGAAACTCGAAAACAAGATTTGTGTCCCTGTTTTCAAGCGGCTGTCACGGCTTTAGTTTAGGGTTTTTTGGACGATTGATGGTTGTTATTTGCAGTATGATGTGTGGAGAACTTAGAGCATTGAATGTATGGAAGAGGGGAGGTATTTATAGGGAGTGAAAGTAGGGTTTAAGAGGGCAACATGCAGTCGGACTGCTCTGTTTCGCTGCTGTTGTCCAGCAGCTTTCGTGAGCTGGTGTAGGATTTATGAGGGGTGTTTCTTGGTGGTTAAGCTAGGGTAATATGGGTAGGATCCTAGGGTATGGTTTAGGGTTGATGGGTGCGGGTTTAAGTGGTGTTTGGAGCGGGTTTGGGGTTGTTTAGTGGACTCGGGTTGAAGGGTGACGGGCTAGTTTGTGCTGCTGTTTTGGATGGGTTATTAGCTTGATTGGAGGGAGTTTGGACGTGGTTTGTTGGTAGTCTAGATGACCACGAGTTTGGGGTTGAAGGAGGGGGTTGAATGACAGGTTTTGGAGCTGTTTTGGGGCACGCAACATAGAGTACGAAGGAAGGTATTGGGCTACTAGTATGTCGTGTTTGGGGCTCGAAAATAAGGAGGCATGGACTTTAGTTTAAATGGGGTTAGGGCCTGGTTATGGGGGTGAGTGATGGGTTGGGTTATGGGTCAGGAGTTGGTTCGAGTTTGCTTAGAAAATCGTGCCCAAATCAAGTTGAAAACGAGATCAAAATCGCGTATAAAGCCGTCGTAAAAAATCGAGTTCTTCAAATACGGTTTATACACGATTTAAATTGATTTTTCAAACCAATTAACTTAAGAATGATTTTTCAAATCAAATATCTATTTTATTTTCAATAAAATAAACGTAAGAAAATAAATTCAAATTAAAACAATAAAATGAATTGACTTTAATAAAACATTAATTTAAATATCATTTAAATTAATAAAATACTTCATCGATTACGTCCATTATACGCCGTAAAACGAGCTCCAAATAATGACAATGCCAATTAGCAAATACATGTCGTCCTATCATCATCGGGTGTTTGTCGGGTTCTCTATAAATTCCAATATCGACGGATACGGGTATCTACAACCCCCACCTGTCACTACAAGGAAAAGTGGAAAAGCTGAAGAAGTATGCTCTGCCGCAGGCCGGCAGCCCGTCCACCGGCAGAGCACAACAGCCTTGAATTGAAGATAGAAGAAGAAGAAAAAGAGCAATGGTCTCGCTACCGGTACATGCACTGGTAGCCGGCCAACCGGTTGAAGACGCACCAAGGAAATGAATTGGAGTATAGAGGACTGTGTTCTGCCGGCAGGCCGGCAGCCGGTCCACCAACAGAACACACATGCTAGTAAAATTCCCAAGTTCAACTCCAAAATTACAAGAAGACGTGCTACCAGTAGGCTGACCAGTAGCCGGTCCACCGACACAGAGCAACAAGCTGCGAGAAATGGGCTTTACTTCCTCCTTTCCTCTAATCCAATGAAAGACTATAAATACCCCCTCCCTATTAAATTGTAAACACAACCCTAGATCTGAAAAATTTCCTTAATTTATCCAATCTTACCTTAATCAAAGCACTAATCTTTCCTTAATCAACATCAATTACTTAGTAAAATTAGCTTAGTAGTAGTTATTATCAATTGTTTACATTTGGTTATTGGGTTGTATTTGGGAGATATTGAAGGATTTTCTTCAGTAATTCCATCAAAGCAACCATCTTTACTCATTGTTGGTACATTTCTCTTCTTAATTACTTTGTTTAATCAATTGTTTACATTTCAAGTTGTCTTTTATAATTGTTGAATTCATACCATGCCATCTCTTTTGATTACTTGTTTTTATCCATTTGTTTGTATGAACAATTTGAATATGTGTGAGTAGAAATCCTTCTAGGGTTTAGGGGGAGTCTAAATGGAATTAATGGGCATGATTGTAAGATTATTATTTGGGTCTTTGGTGAGTTGTTTATCTTTCTTATCCTTGCACACAAGGTGTTTGATGAATTGTGTGAGTGAAAGCACGTGCTTTTCTTCATTATTGCTTAATTTCCCCATTGAATGAAAGTTTGTGGTGGTCTTGTTGTATGTTTAAGAGTAGTGTGATGCTCAATTAAAGTTAGGGGTCACCTTTAGGTAAGTCAAGACATTGATTGTTCTACCTAAGATAAACCCTTGCCTGTGACTCCTTAAATTATCATGTTTGCCCTTAAACCATTTAGATGAACCCGAAAGCCCTAGTCTTTTAATCAATCGTATACATTTCATCTCAATCGTTTGCTTTAGTTAAATCTAGTAGTTTAAATCAACTCCTTTCATCTTTCAACTAGACTAGACTCCCAATTAAACTAAGTAGAAATCCCTCCATCCTTATGGTTCGACCCCGATTTATACTACTAAATTGGGTTACAAATATTGTTGGTGATAAGAAACTCGACTCTACAACCATCTTAATCATCACCTAGACAAGAAGAAGGGTCGTCCCCTCTCTACCATGCACAAAAGTGGGTTCAATAGAAAAAGGGATCAATAGATTTTGAGTTTCATAATGGGAGTTTGCATTTGATTTTGTTATTCCCCCCAATTTCTTGTGGCATTTGACATTTTTTGGAACAATTTCTTTTGCCATTTCTTTGATGTTTGACAATTTTGATGCTTGACAATTTTCAACTTTTGCATTTTTGAACATTTTCAAAGTCACCCTAATTTGTAAAGAGGGTGCTTATATTTGAAGCATAGGAGTTCTTGTTTTTGTACTCCTCTTTTCTTTGATGCAATTTTGTGGAGACTTCTTGTTTTTCATTTTGGTACTTGAACTCAAGTTGATAATTTTTGTGCCCATTCCCTTTTTGTTGACAAAAATGATGATAGAAGTGGAAGATGATTACATGGTTTCAAGGGTCACTTTGGAATAAACGGTAGCCAAGGAGTCATCACATCACAAGGTACTCTTGACTACGCCTTAGTCCATGGGTCATAGGATACTAGCATGACACATCCTAGGGTGTTTTAGAGGTATTCTAATGAGCAAAGTCTCAAGAAGAAAAAATATCTACAAGGGCCTTATATACACTTGTCAAGTTTCCCAAATAGATGTTTTCACAAAATGTTTCCTAAAATGCAACTACATGCTATGACGCAACTAACATTTATATAACCTAATGCATATGCTTCTATCAACTAGTATGCCATATAAAACTACATGCAACTCCTAAGATCACATTGGTTTGTATCGCATCAATCAAAATAAAGCTACATAGTCATTAACATAGAGAGGAAAAAGGAGATTGGAAAGATCATACCATGCGGTCTTCATATTCCTCAGGCCTCGGATGTGGCGTAGTCGATCCAATGCAATCGGAGGACAAACAAACACAAGTATATACACAACATACAATTCTATACTACAAAGGAAAGGACATGTTTTTGGGTTTTTAAAATTTTCAAATTTTTATGGTTTTTGTTTATCTGAAATGAAAGAACATGTTTTTGTTTTTTTCAAAAATTTTTAATTTTTTTATCATTTTTTATTTTAAAAGTTAAGTTAGAATTTCTCATCCCCACACTAGTATGGGCATTGTCCTCAATGGCTAAAACGATAGGAAATTATGCAAGCTAAATGAGAATGCATGATTTCTACACTAATATGCAAATTATATGACATATATACAAGTGATGCAGTCTAAACTACACTATATGATGCATGATTTTATTTGTTGGAGAGCTAATTTGGATTAACTCCCATTCTTTGTGTTTGAACTTCCCCAAACCGATCAAGACACTATTTCTAGTGTAAAAGTAGGGAAGTTCATGCACAAGGCAAGTATGCAATGCATGAAACTAATTGTCATTTAGGATTGTACAAGTGGGAACAATAAATGAGACACCTCAATGGAACCGAGGTGGGAGTCCTTTAAATGTTGCTAGGACTCAAGACAAGTACTCAAGATAAAAATTTTAAAAACAAGAGATATAAACAAAGCTAATGGAGGTTTAGGAAACTCACAATGGAATAGGTTGAAGTTAAGTAATCAACCCCGCATATGTGGCTGTAACACCCCCATTTATTCAGGAGCCTTTAGCTAGACATTCCCAAATAAATAGGACTGTTACCATCTCGGTTTCCCGAGGTAGTGAATAACAAAGTCCAACTCACCAAAGTACTTTATATTAAAAACTTATGATTACATGTTTATTAAAACCTTAACCAACTAAAACTTAATATAAAAAAAAAAACATTTACAATCGCAGCGGAAATAAATAAAGTGATATAATTGTTCTATGTGATCTAGACTTCAACTACAGTCCAAGTCAAGCTCTCATTCCAATGCTCCCGAGTCAGCTAATCTTTGGTACCTGTCAAATCTGCTCCCCATAAAACGGTTCACCGTAGGTGTTCATGAATACATAGTTAACCGCGAGGTTGAGTAGGAATAAATACTAACAACAAAACATACGATAAATAATCCAATTTCCTTTTTTATTGCACAACCCCCTGACAACGTGCTCCTTTCTTTTACTTACTCATTACACTAATCATCCCGCCAATCCCTGGCCGGGGCAGCCTCAACCCAAAGGTGAGTAAACACACACTACATTACCAAAAGGTAATGTCTGCCTCAACATATAGTTGAGTAATATCCACCAGATGGCCCGAGACCAACTGGGATCGCCTCGAGTAAATACGATAAAATATCGTCTGCCAGAATAAATCTGAAATACGTCACCCGAAGGCTCTTACCATGACGTCTGCCAATATAACCTCAGTAATAATCTACATCACCACGAAGGGATGTCTGCCAATATTAATTTGAATAACCGATGCAATAACAGTAACTCCATCATAACTAATCCAACATATACAATATAATTCTCTCTTCCAACAATTACGATTATAATTAACCAACACAATTCTCATATGATCAATTAATTTTAATATAAGCCATCCAATAAACCAAATATTATCGAGTAAGAGTTGAGTAGGATTTATCCCTACCTGATAAGCAAATTCCAATTACGCTGCTCAAGCAATCCAATAAATAAAGCAACCCGATCCGATTATAATTCTTCACAACCGTCACCTAATCAAAATATTATAATTCAATTATTTATTTATTTATTAACTTTATTATATTAATTATCCAATTATATTTTAATTATATTAATTAATTACCGTTTAAATTATTATTACGTAAAACCCGTCTTAATTAAACAAGACCCAAATTACCCAAATTACCCATAACCCATCGAAACCCGTAACACTTATCAAACACACCCTCGTATACATGCATGGTTTTAAACCATGTTCAATACCCCCAACAACCCGTGTAAGCAACCCAACCCACACCCATCAAGACCTGCCACCATCGCCACCGAGGGCCACCACTGCCAGCCACCTGCCAGCCACCTTACACCGGTCCTTCCATCAACCCTAGCCTCCATAAGGGGTCCCTAAACCCGCGCTCTAACAATCGACACCACAATACCGAAAAAACCGACAACCATCTCGTCCTACACTACCCCCACCACGATCTCCACTATCACTCCCACCGTGACTGGCCACCCATCCCACGGTGTCCCTGGACCCTCCCAGCCACCAACAACCCGACATACAAGACACAAACACATGCCCTAACTTCCCTCCTTAAACCCGACACCAACATACACAACTCACGCAACTCACCACCCTACTGCCACCATGACCACCCTACTACCACCACCGTGGTCTCCCTTGACCCACGGTGGTCCTACCACTTTTAACAACCCCGCACAACAGCCCAAAATGACACACAAAACGAAAGACCACACAAAACCCGTTTAACCACCACACCCGACACCTCACCGTACCAACCACCACCTCAGGCCACCCCGACACCATCATTAGAACCTACCCCAGCCGACTTAGCCAACCACCTTGGTCCTACGCTCATACGATGTACACACAAGCTACACACTTCGTCATAAACCCCGCGACAGTCGCCCCTTAGACACAAATCCCACCACCCACGGTGGTCACCCCTGGTCACGGTTGGTCCCACTAGCATCACCACGGTCCAAGGTAACTACTAACGTTAACGGTACTAATCATGGTGGTCTATACGGCGTACAAACGTTAAATTAAATTATTAAGACAATATAAACATTAGTTCAGACGATCTAACCTTTATCGCTTTATTCGCTTTTTCCGTCTCTTTAAAACTCCTTCTTCTATTTTTATGAATTACATTTCAGATAATTATGTATTTATAGCCTAGAATTAGAGAGTATATGATGCCAATTAGGAAACTATTGTCTTTTCTAATTATAATTAGGAATTACCATATTATTATTATACTTATTATTTTATTATTAAATCCCGCTTTAAATCCCGACCATTACTCATAATAAGCCTAATATAATCAGCCCATAACTATTGTACACGGTCCAAGGCTCATCTGACTTCTAATTAAATTCCTTTTTTTTTTGGTAGAATGTGAATTCTCATTAAGCTCATAGAAACAGTTACATTAGGACACTCATAATAGGACCTTATAAATTAAGCGGTCCTAAAGAGAAACAAACAAAAACCTCATTACAAAACAGTCAACTAACAACAATCAGCCCCCTAGCAAGTAGCCAATTTCGACTCCTAAGAATAGTAACCTCAGATCCAATGGCTTGCAGACGAAACTTAATCATATGCTGTAATTGATGAAGAATCTTGGTAGGTCTGGGCACACTACTTTCATGTTTAGCAGTATTCCTACTCATCCAGATAAGATAAACCAGACAAGCAAAGCTGGCCATAATAATTTGTTTCTGCAGTAGGCTCTTGAATCTTCTGCGTGAGATGCTGTCTAAGGAATGAAAAGACCATGACACTCCTAGCCATTGCTTAACCAGTTCCAAGCAATTTCTACTGAAGTGACAGTCAAAGTATAAATGATCCTGTGACTCTTAAGCAACTGCACATTTTCTTCTATCAATTCCTTAATCAATTTTAGGATTTTCGAATTTGTACCCAAACCCTAGAAAATTGGTTCAATTTGTGAGGAATTTGATGTTTAGATGGTATTTTGTTGATAAAGGAGTGAATTAATCTTGTTTTGAGCAAGTTTTGTTTGAATGGTGGTGAATTTTGGTGATAAATTTGTGTTTTTGAATGAGGGGATTGAGGGTTTTGAGGGAGAAAAGGTATGTGTTTGTTTTTTTGGAAGAGAGAAATGAATTGGGGAGAAGGATTTATCCCGTGTTTTTGTCACATACCAGCTCGGGACGCTCTCGGATCGTCTTACAGGACATCCTGAATTTGCCAACCCATGCCAGGACGCGCGGATCAGACTCAGCATGAGCGGATTCCTTCTGGGGACGCTCGGATTCTCCTGGGGACGTGCAGATTTCCTTACAGGGAAATTTCATAAACTTTGAACATGCCAGGACGCGCGGACTGATGCCAAGACGAGCGTCTCGGTGATGAGGACGAGCGTCCTGACGATGATCTACTCAGATTTTATTTCAGCACATTTTCTTCAATTCAAACATTCCCAGGACCCGCGTCCTAAGGCCAGGACGCTCGGATCCTTCTCTGGGATGCCCGGATCCTCTTCAGCTCCCACGAGCTTAGTTCTGCCCGTGGGGATTTCTTCTCCCATGTCATTCTTCCTTCTTCTCCTTTGTTAAATGTTGTGGGTGCACTACAAAGGCTCGGTTAGCCTAGGCACTTCCTATCCCCACACTTGATCAAACACTACACATCAAAACATGTTAAAATATCTCCCTCACTTGCTCTCATGTCAAAAATATTGATCAAATCACAAAAATGCAAATCCAAAAATGACAAAGATGCAATAAAGGAAATAAAATGCAAGTTAAGGAGTTAGCATATTTACAAATGGTGGTTTAGGGAGGACTCCACCAAACTCTCATTCTTGGATGAGATGTCAAGGGAGCAAAGCCAAGGTGTTGTTAATGTTGCTTAACACCTTGTAGAAGTAGTCGAAAGCTTGCTCATTTTCATGATAGAGGTCTTGGATAGACCTTTGCACATTGCTCTCTTCATTGTTGTAGTCATCCAAGTCAAAGTGATGACAAGGATATACAAATCCTTGGTCTAAGGTCATAGCATTTCCAATATAAGGATTGACCAATCCTTAAAATTCATCGTCCCATAGACCGCAAATTTCACTACCTTGTTCCCCAATGATGTCATGAGTTGACAAGGGCAACTCCTCTTTCTTGTTGTCTTGGCCAATGAGGCCTTCTTCATTACTTGTCATGATGGGTGAGCTATTCAAGCTCTCATTGTTGTTGAAAATTCATTGCTCTCCGAATAGAGCTACTTGAAGGTTATCCACTTTCTTCTTTCATATGGGTGGTGTTGCTTTACCCATAGCTTGATCTTTGCATAAAGATTCTAACTTCTTCCTATCACATTTTCGGCTATAGTGGTCGATCATGAAACATGGCTCATGTAGTCGAGGAGCTCTCATAGTTTTGTCAAGATTGAAAGTGATTGTCTCATCCCCCACTTTAAGTGTGAGCTCTCCATGTTTCACATTGATTACCGCTCCGGCGGTATGCAAGAAAGGTCTTCCTAAAATGATAGGAATGTTGGAATCCTCTTCCATGTCTACAATGACAAAGTCTACCGGGATGAATAATTTGCCAATTCTCACGGGCACATCCTCCCATACCCATAAAGGTATCTTTGTTGATCGATCCGCCATTTGAAGAGTGATGTTGGTGCATTTGAGCTCTCCCATTCCCAGCCTCTTACATACCGAGTATGGCATGACACTTACACTTGCTCCAAGGTCGCATAATGCTTTGTTGATTGTAGTGTCGCCAATGGTACATGGAATAGAAAAACTTCCCGGATCTTTGAGTTTTAGAGGGGAACTCCCTTGAAGAATAGCACTACTTACTTTGGTAAAGGCAATAGTCTCTAGCTTTCGGATGGATTTCTTCTTGGTAAGAATATCTTTCATGTATTTTGCATAGGCCGGAACATGATTGATCAATTCTGTGAATGGGATTGAGACTTCTAAGTTCTTCACAATTTCCATAAACATTCCAAGTTGATCATCAAGCTTAGGCTTAGTTTGTCGACTTGGGAATGGAAGTCTAATCACAATAGGCTCTTTCTCCTTAGCCTTCTCTTCATTCCTCTTCTTTGAAACTTCATTGGAAGTAGGATCTACCTCCTTAGAGTTCTCCACAACTCCTTGCTTGTGACTAACATCCACAATATCTTCCTCAATTGGCCTCTTCGGCCCCTCATATCTTGTACCACTTCTCAAATAGATGGCACTAAATGTCTCATGTCTTGGGGGATTACCTTGAGGCGGTAATTGCCCCTTTTGTCTTTGAGAGCTATAAGATTCTAATTGAGTCATTTGAGTTTCTAACATTTTGGTGTGGGCAAGAATGTTGTTGATGGTGATTTCTTTGGCTTGGCTATCTTTTTGCATTTGGGTGGAGAATTCTTGTTGGTTCTTTTGCATTTGGAGAACCGCTTTTTGAACATCAAAGCTTTGGTCATTTGATTGGTTGTAAGAAGGTTGATTTTGGTAACTTTGGCTTTGGTTGAAAAAGGGTCTTTGAGCTTGGTTTCTCATTGGAGGTGGGGTGTATGTTTGTGATGGACAAGAGTTGGTCGTCACACATCCAATCAAACACAATTATAATACTCAACAAACAACTAGTTAGCGGTAAGTCGAGGTCGATTCATGGGACGGTGTGCTTTAGGTTCTAAGTCTATCTATCTCAATCTATGCTAGTGTCACAATTGATGGGGTTTGTAGTTGTGTTCTAGACTAATAAAAGCAATAAAGTAAATCAAGCACTAAAAGGAAATATGTAAACAATTGGCTAAAAGTGCTAGGAAATCATGGGGTCATAGGGGATTCATGGGAGTTGATCATACAAACATGTTTACAAAGTTGCAAGCAATTAATGTTATGGAGGAACCGAGTTCGTTTATGTCTTAAGGTTCATAGGAAGAGTTGGGTCCCAGAGCCGAATCGATTAGATTGTACAACACCTACAAGTCGACTTACTTTCCTCCTATTCAACTTCTATGCATGGTCTAACAAGGCTCGAGTTGGTTTATATCTTACAAGTCAAGTTGAGTAGATAAGACATGGTTGTAAATGCAAGGATTCATAGGCTTAGCATTTCATCAAACATAACATGTGCATAAAGTTGACATCACAACAAGCAAGCAATTTAATTATGAAAACATATTAGATTAAGCATGATAAATCCCATGTTGGTTTCCCCTAATTACCCACTAATCATAACTAAAAAACTACTCACTCATTATCGTAGGAAACATGTCATTAATGATGTCAATCATCACAACAAGTATAAGCATGATAATAGAATGAAGAAATGAACAATAAAGCTTAAAGAGTAAAGGAATTATACCAAACTTGAGATGATCCTAATAATAAAGCAAAGAATAATAGAAGAAACTTGATTGATTGATGGAGGGTTGTCAATCCTCCAATAATAACCCAATAATCTTCAATTACCCAAAAGTAACAAACTTGAAAAATAATTAAGGAGAGATTAATGTGAGATTTGTGAAAGATTAAAGATTAGTCTATTCTAATCTACTCCTATTCTAATCTAAGAAGGATTCTTAATATGGAGGCTTAACCTAATCTAAAACTGCATAAAAGCTCTCTAAAGCCTCCTTTGATTATTTATAAGTGAGGTATTTATAGTAGAGCTTCATTAGGTTAACTAAGGCTAAATTAGTAATTACATCTTTGAGTTTAGAGTAGGGAAACGCTAGTCCTTTTGGAAGGATAGGCATCTCGGTGGAAGATGTCGCGGTCCGTCCGTCCAGGAGGGAAGACACTCGGATTCTTGAGATTGGGCACGGGCGTCTTCATGGGAATTCGCTCGGATTCTTTGGGGGAATCCGGGCGTCTTTGTTGCTTGGACGCACGGTTTGTCACTTCAGGACGGGCGTCTTGTGTTTAAGTCGCTCGTCTTCTGTGACAGAATCATTTTTCTTCACTTTATTTTTATTCTTGTAGGATTGGTCTTTAGTTCCCGCTTCCTCTTTATACTAGTCCATCAAACATCGTCAAATAGCTTCCGAATACGCACGAAAGACAGGAATTTCCGCCTTATTATCTTCTTTCCTACAAAACATACGAAATGCACTAGGAAAGCAAAATAGAAAGCATTTGACGGATAAAATGGTCGTAGAATGTTATATTAGTATGCAAAATAGGTTCAATTAGGGGACTAAATATGCTCAAATAATGGTCACATCAAATCTCCCCAAACCGAACCTTTACTCGTCCCGAGTAAAGAGGTGACAAAAACTAGACCTTTATTTAAATTAACCTACTAATATAGCCGATATGAGACAATTAGCGGGTCTCACTCCGCCCCTTCAACTCACAACAAGGCAACCATGAGGTAGGATGCCTTCTTGCAAGGCAAGGTGGGTCTTGCCAAAATGGCGACACATCCAAACATTAAAGCACACAATATCAAATAATGGATGCATCTACAAAAGAATAGCCACTTTCCTCATCTAAGTGGCGGAAATTATCTACAAGGGAAGTAATTCAAGGGTACACACTCCTTCATAGATGCAAGTTCTTCAAACTACTAAGCCTAGAAGGATACCAATAAATCACCTCCAAGTTGTGTCAAGCTAGGGTACCTTTGTCCTCAATCGTTAAATGCTTTTGTCAAGAATAGACTCTGTATGGTGTTAGAAACACTGGAGGATCGCGGAATTCCCCTCTTGCCTAGACAAGAAGAAGGGTCGTCCCCTCTCTACCATGCACAAAAATGGATACGATGGATAAAGGGATCGATAGATATTTGAGTTTTACTTTGGGAGTTTGCTTTTATTTTTGTTTTTCCCCCCAATTTCTTGTGGCATATAACATTTGAGAACACTTTCTTGCCATTTCTTTTTGATTTTTGGCATTTCAATACTTGACAACTTTCACCTTTTCTTTGCATTTCTCTTTGAACATTTTCAAAGTCACCCTATATGTAGTGAGGGTGGCTTATATTTGAAGCTTTAGGAGTTCTATTTTTGCTCCTCTTTTCATTTGATGCATTTTTTTTGCAAACTTTCTTTCACTTTTCATTTCATTGAACTCAAATTAATTTCTTTTTGTGCCCATTCCCTTTGATGACAAAAATGTGGTAGAACATGGATGATGGATGGATGCATGGTTTCAAGGGTCACCTTGGAATAAACGGTAGCCAAGGAGTTATCACACCACAAGGTACTCTTGACTAGGCCTTAATCCATGGGTCAAAGGATACTAGCATGACACATCCTAGGGTGTTTTACAAGTATTCTAACAAGCAAAGTCTTAAGAAGAGAAAGCATCTACTAGGGCCTATATACACTTGTAAAGCTTCCCAAGTAGACGGTTTCGCAAAATTTTTCTAACATGCAAACTACATGCCATGATGCAACTATCATATATACATCCTAATGCATATGATTCTACCAACTAATATGTCATATAAACTAAATGCAATTCCTAACAACACATAGATACACAAACCGCAACAACAAAATACACCACATCCTCCTTGACATGTAAGCCCATCCTCTTCATATAAAGAAAAAAGAAATGGAAGGGAAGGGAAATAGAGATTAGAACGATCATACCAAGCGGTCTTCATTTTCCCTTGCTAATGCCTCAAATGTAGTGTTGTATCTATGTGAGAAGAGAACAAAAGCACAAGTATATACAATTCTACACTACTAAATTAAAGAACATGTTTTTGGTTTTTGAATTTTTTAAATTTTTATGGATTTTTGTTTTATGAAATTAAAAGACATATTTTTGTGATTTTTCGAAATTTTTCAATTTTTATGCATTTTGTAATATAAATTCCCATCCCCCACTTTATTTTGGACATTGTCCTCAATGTACATGAAGGAGTAGGAATAAAAAGGAAATACATGTTTTTGATTTTTTGATTTTTTTTTTGAAATAAAGTACAAATGCAATGATATGATATGATATGAATGAATGCATGCTCTAACTAAATGCAATTCTACATGACATATATAACAAATGAATGCAATCTAAATTATATTATATGATGCATGATTTCTAGTAAGCTATGATCACCTATGATAAAACCTCCCCAAACCGATTTAAACACTATTTCTAGTGTAGAAATGAATAGGTTTGGCCATTAGTGACTATGCATGAATTCTAATCTATATGCAACTATCTACATGAATCATGTGAAATATATTACAATGCAACTATACTATATGAACTAACTAATGCAAATGAAATATGATACAAATGCATGCGAAAACTACACTAAATGCAATGTATATACAAAAGAGAGAGGGAGAGAGGGGTATCATACAAATGGAGGTGGTGAGTAGGCCTCTTTCACTCGTCATCCTCCTCATCTTGGTAACCATATTGGTGAGATCTCCCGGCTTGGTCATACCCTCTTGCTTGGCCGCAATACCCTCCTTGATCAAACTCTCCTCCTGGACCCGAGTACCCTCCACCTTGGTTAGAATGCTCTCCGCCGTCGCGATCCCAAGCTTGGTTCCCTTGATTAGGGAACAATTGTTGTAGTTGTGCCCAAGAGGGCTTAGGACCATTGGGGTCAATATACCCTTGTTGAGCCATGTTATAGTATTGGGGATAAAGGGCCAAGTAGTTGTCGACCCTCCCTTCATGTACCCCGAGGTCCACTCTATTCATGAGTTTCATCAAATCATTAATACCCGGGGTATTGGGGATTTCCGGTCGGAATTCGGTATAAGGAGTAGGGTATGGTGGGATAGGCACATAGGAAGGTGGGCGAGTAGGCCTTCTCGGTACCCTACGAGGTACTTGTTGTTGGTGGGGCGGCTCTTCCCTTTGAGGGGGATTGTCGAGAATTTGGATATCAAGGAGGTAGCTTGGTGGAGGCGAGTATGGGCTCAATCTTGGGTCAATGCCCGGTATCTTCCAACCCTCAAGGATGATTGAGGTGCATCCTTTGGTGTACCATTCTACACTCTCGTCTTGAGTGTAATTACACCACCGGTGATGGTTGAAGACGGTGTGCTCATCAATCAAAGTCCTCCTCTCAAGAGGAGTATAGATCCCACGGGCGTTGAACCCGGGGCAAAGGTAGTTGGCCAAAATAGTAATTAGATCTCCCATTACGAAGGTATTGAGTTGGGTGGTCCCTTGAGCAAAATCATGAAACCTAGTAAGTATCTCAAGGGGTGTGTTGAAGTTATAGCGCCTCGTCCCTCGAACATTCAAATAGGACTCAAGAAAAGTTAAATCAATGAGAGTACACCTATCTTGTTCGTACCTCCCATTGATGGTACCGGCCACAAAGCGCTCGGTGATTCGAATCACCGGATGTTGGATGGCGAAGGTATAACATTGCTTTAAACCGGTAAAATTCCTCCCGGAAATAGCCCTCCAAAGATGGTCCACAACGAAATTATCGGGTTTATCGGTATAGTTGGTGGGCACTTCAAGACCGAAAATGTAGGCAAATTGATCAAGGGAAAGACTATGGTCTAGGTTGCACAACCTAAACTCCATGCCCACGGTTGTTCGAGTATTCGTTACAATGCGAAGGCTACTCAAAAATTCAAGGGTGAGACTAAGGTACGTCTCCTCATGGGCATGGAAAAGTTTTCCAATCCCTAGGCCATCAAAGAACATATCGGTAGGGTACCTTATCCTAAGGGTTTCCAACACCCTAGTATCTATGAATTGAGTGGGTTCATAGTTCTTACCTAGCAATTTGACAAAGTTCTTGCGGTGGTCATCGGATTCATAAAGCACCTCTTGGAAGTACTCAAGTTGTTCAATTCCTCCTCTCATTATGGGACGGAAGTTCCTTGGTAGTGCTACCTCTCGCGGAGTTGAGGAGGATGATCCCTTGCGTTTCCTTCCGGTGGATTCAACCAACTTCTTAGCCTTGGCCTTGAGGTTCATCATCTTGAAGTTGAGGAAATGGAGGTTTTGTTGGCTTTTGATGTGAGGGGAGTGTTTTTGAGGATGGAGATGAGTGTTTTAGGGTTTGATAAGGTGAAGAAATGAGGGAGAAAGGGGGGTGATTTTATAGAAGAAAGGGGAATCCGAGCGGATAAGGGTGGGACCTGGCCGGATTGTTCGAGAAAGAGGGCCCAATCCGAGCGTCTTTGCTGCGGGATGGGCGTCTTTAGCTTGTAGAAGATGGGCGTCTTCCTTCAAATCCGCGCGGATTTTAAGACAGGGCCTCAGCTAATTTGGGAGCAGGAAGAAGACGGGCATCTTCTGCGTTGAGACGGGCGGATTTTCAAGAATCCGCTCGGATTTCCTGGCAGTTTCAAAATCTTGTTTCAGATGACATTCAAGAAGGGCGTCCCGTGGAGAATACGAGCGTCTTCTTTCAGGACGGGCGTCTTGTGCTGAATCCGCCCAGATTCTGAGACAGTGCCAGCCAGTTAAGTGACGAGGGTCCTGGACGGGCGTCCAGGCCTCGGGACGGGCGTCTTCAGCTCCTTTTCTTCTTTTTCTTTCTTTTCCTTGCACAATCATGCCCTTTCACCAATTTGCTATTCCTCCTTATCTTTTTCTGAAATTTGCTCAATAAAAATGTAATATGACTCTCTCTCTCACTACTCTCATGCAAGAAATCAAATGCAAATGCAAGAATGTACAATATTATACAAAATAAGGGGTCCAAGAAATATCATACAAATGGTGGTTTAAGATAGGACTCCACCAAACTTAGTTCAAGTTGTAGAAATTCTTGTCCATAGAGCTCAAGGCTCTTAACAAGAGATCAAAAGCTTGCGAACAAGCTCCAACTAGGCACAAGTATGGGTTGCTCCATTTGAACATGAAATTTGGCCAAGGAAGCTTGTAAAATGTTCTTTCTTTTGCTTTTTCCTTGGCATTAGAGCTTTCCCAATGTTTCCAATAAACAAGCCCATGATTCTTTCCCACGAATTATGGTTCATTTTCATCCGTAGACTTCCACTCACCAACCTCTTCTTCAATTTCGGTAATGATGATAACATTTGAATTTGTCAATCCTTCAATAGTAGAAGGAGAATTTTTATGGCATTGATGATCGAGTTCCTTAGAAGTTGTCATTGTGGGTGCCAAGTCTCCACAAGTAGCTTCACGAGCAAGCTTCTCTTTGAGCTTTTCACCAAGTAGCTTCTGTACGATACTTTGGCCTTTTGAAGAAGGTCTACATATCCTCTTCAATGATTATTGGCTCCATGATAGGTGTCAAGTGGTCTTTATGAAGAATAGGAGAAGGACGTTCTTCATCATGATAGGGTATCTCGAATGTCTCAAGGATAGGCTCCTCAAGCAAGGTGATATTACGAGTCCATCCTTTAAGCTCATCATCATTGTTGCTATCTTCGTATGAATCATAAATGGGAGCTTCATTTAACTCTTTCTCCAATGTCTCAACATTCACTTCAAAGGACACACCCTCATACTCACAAAGGCTAAGAATACTTGGCTTACTCAACCTCATGTCTTCCTCATCGAACACAACACTTTCATAGTCACAAGAGCTCAAGGGGATTGGCTCTTCCCATTCTTCGCTTTTCATGTCAAAAGTTACTACTTCGAATTCGCATTCATGCTCAATGTCCAACGAACGGTGGGGAGTGATTGCTTGGGATTCTTTCATTTGGGCAATTTGAATCTCCAATTCCTCACCTTGGGCAATAATGCCTTGAAGAACATTATCCCTCTTTTGGCTCTCCTCTAGCATTTGTTTGAAGAAGTTTTGTTGATCTCCCATCATTTGGAGAATCACATTTTGAATGGGTTCGTCTTCTTGTTGTGGGTATGTGTGAAAATGGTTGTATTGTGGCATTTGGAATTGGTTGCAAAGTGAGTTTTGGGTGGGTGGTTGTTGTTGATATTGGATGTGGTGGTTTTGGTGGGAAAAGTTGGGGTAGTAGTTAGGATTTTCATTGTACGAATAATAAGGTAGGTTTGTGTTGACTTGCTCCTCAAACTCCCCATACCCATAGTCATACTCAAAGAATCCACCACATACTCCATGTACCAAGTCTTGGGCCATCATAGCTAAGACAAGAAAGCAACTACAAGCATGGAAACTACACAAAAACGGTAAGAACAATCCTTGAGGAACAAGTTCCTCAAGGTGAGAGCAAAATTAAAATAGACAAACAAGTAAGAACTTAATCACATAGCACCATCCCCGGCAACGGCGCCATTTTTGATGGACAAGAGTTGGTCATCATACATCCAATCAAACACATTTATAATACTCAACAAACAACTAGTTAGCGGTAAGTCGAGGTCGATCCATGGGACGGTGTGCTTTGGGTTCTAAGTCTATCTATCTCAATCTATGCTATTGTCACAACTGATGGGGTTTGTAGTTGTGTTCTAGACTAATAAAAGCAATAAAGTAAATCAAGCACTAAAAGAAAAGATGTAAACAATTGGCTAAAAGTGATAGGATATCATGGGGTCATAGGGGATTCATGGGAGTTGATCATACAAACATGTTTACAAAGTTGCAAGCAATTAATGTTATGGAGGAACCGAGTTGGTTTATGTCTTATGGTTCATAGGAAGAGTTGGGTCCCGGAGCCGAATCGATTAGATTGTACAACACCTACAAGTCGACTTACTTTCCTCCTATTCAACTTCTATGCATGGTCTAACAAGACTCGAGTTGGTTTATATCTTACAAGTCAAGTTGAGTAGATAAGAGATGGTTGTAAATGCAAGGATTCATAGGCTTAGCATTTCATCAAACATAACATGTGCATAAAGTTGACATCACAACAAGCAAGCAATTTAATTATGAAAACATATTAGATTAAGCATGATAAATCCCATGTTGGTTTCCCCTAATTACCCACTAATCCTAACTAAAAGACTACTCACTCATTATCATAGGAAACATGTCATTAATGATGTCAATCATCACAACAAGTATAAGCATGTTAATAGAATGAGGAAATGAACAATAAATCTTAAAGAGTAAAGGAATTATACCAAACTTGAGATGATCCTAATAATAAAGCAAAGAATAATAGAAGAAACTTGATTGATTGATGGAGGGTTGTCAATCCTCCAATAATAACCCAATAATCTTCAATTACCCAAAAGTAACAAACTTGAACAATAATTAAGGAGAGATTAATGTGAGATTTGTGAAAGATTAAAGATTAGTCTATTCTAATCTACTCCTATTCTAATCTAAGAAGGATTCTTAAAATGGAGGCATAACCTAATCTAAAACTCCATAAAAGTTCTCTAAAGCCTCCTTTGATTATTTACAAGTGAGATATTTATAGTAGAGCTTCATTAGGTTAACTAAGGCTAAATTAGTAATTACATCTTTGAGTTTAGAGCAGGGAAACGCTAGTCTTTTTGGAAGGATGGGCATCTCGGTGGAAGATGTCGCGGTCCGTCCGTCCAGGAGGGAAGACACTCGGATTCTTGATATTGGCACGGGCGTCTTCATGGGAATCCGCTCGGATTCTTTGGGGGAATCCGGGCGTCTTTGTTGCTTGGACGCACGGGTTGTCACTTCAGGACGGGTGACTTGTGTTTAAGCCGCTCGTCTTCTGTGATAGAATCCTTTTTCTTCACTTTCTTTTTATTCTTGTAGGATTGGTCTTTAGTTCCCTCTTCCTCTTTATACTAGTCCATCAAACATCGTCAAATAGCTTCCGAATACGCACGAAAGACGGGAATTTCCGCCTTATTATCTTCTTTCCTACAAAACATACGAAATGCACTAGGAAAGCAAAATAGAAAGCATTTAACGGATAAAATGGTCGTAGAATGTTATATTAGTATGCAAAATAGGCTCAATTAGGGGACTAAATATGCTCAAATAATGGTCACATCAGTTTGTTGGGGGTTTTAGACATTTTGGCTCTTGTATGAAAGATTTTGATGGAATTGGGTGTTCTCATTATAGTAGTTAGAATAAGGGGTGTCACTCTTGTATGTTTGGAAAGCATTAACTTGTTCATTCGTTCTCCTACATTCGCTTTGATCATGTCCCAAGGTTCCACAACTTTCACATACTCCACTTGGGATTGAGGATGATGCCCACCATAGCATTAACATGTTGTTTGGATGATTTGGAAGCTTTATCAAGCTTAGCCATGGCCTTCTCGAACTTCAAATTGATGGTGTCGATATGAGCACTTAGTTCAGCACCCAATTGAGTGATGGAATCTACCTCATGCTTTCCTCCCCTAGTGGCCTTTTGAGGCCTACTATATTGGGAATTATGAACTGCCATCTCTTCAATTTTAGCCCATGTTTGATTGTCATCAACTTCGGTAAACATCCCATTAGATCCCATATTGAGAATATTGCGTGAGTCTTCATATAGGCCATTCCAAAATTGTTGCACAAGGAACCACTCACTAAGCCCATGGTGTGGACAAGAACGACAAGTGTCCTTAAATCTCTCCCATGCTTCATATAATGATTCCCCATCCCTTTGCTTGAACCCGGTGATTTGGGCTCTCAACATATTAGTCTTCTTCGGAGGACATAATTTCTTGTAGTAGGCAAGTGCTAACTTCTTCCATGAATCAATGCCAAGGGTAGCCTTGTCTAGGCTCTTCAACCATTGCTTTGCGGTACCGATCAAAGAAAAAGGAAACAATACCCATCGGATTTGGTCTTGAGTAACTTCGGTTTGAGAAATTGCATCACAATGGTCTCAAAAAGTCTCCATATGTGAATGACGGTCTTCACTAGGCATCCCTCCAAATTGACTTCTCTCAACTAATTGTATGAATGCGGATTTGGTAATGAAATTACCGGTTAAATGTGGTGGTGTAGGAGTACCATTTGGTATGTTCTCCTCGGTTGGTACGGAATGTGATAAAATTTAGGCATTGTGGGTTGATTTTGTGGTGGGTTTTGAATTGGGTTATCCTCTCCTTCTCTTGTAAAAGGGTTAATGAACTAAATGTTATTTGGTTGAATGTCCACAATCTCACCAACACCTACAACTCTTGAATTACCTCTAGCAGCTCTTCTATAATTGGTTAAGGTACTTTCAATCTCAAAATCAATAGGTAATAAATTGCCTTGTGATCTCCTAGTCATGCAAAATATCAAACAACTTGAAAATAATTAGAACAACCTTGAGGAGATTAAATTCCCCAAGGTAAAGAAAGAAAGACACAACTAAAAAATATTAACAAAAATCAAATCAATTGAACACCGTCCCCGGCAACAGCGCCATTTTTGGTTCGGTTAAAACTCATCGTCAAAAGCTACCAACCAAAACAATATTTATAACTTCACAAACTACTCTTAAAGAGGTAAGTAAAGGTCGGATCCCAAGGGACGGGTATTGATGTAGGATTTTCAATTGTAAGTAGCTATGCCGATGGGTGTCATAAATTGGGTTGGGATGAGATAAGGTCTAAACTAATCAACAAGATGAATGTAAATTAAGTAAAGCAATAAAGTGGTTTGTAAACAAATGATTAAAAGCACTAGGGCGTCATGGGTTTATAGGGGATTCATGGGAGTAGATTATAGAAACATGTGCTCAATTAGATGCAAGCACTTATTGTTGTGATGGGATCGAGTTAGTGTATGTCTTACAATCCCTAGGAAGATTTGGGTCCCGGACCGAGTCGTCTAGACTGTACAACACCTACAAGTCAACTTAATTCTTCTTATTCTACTCTATGCATGGTCTAATGAGGCTCGAGTTGGTTTATATTTTACAAGCCTCATTGAAAAGATAAGGGATGGTAAAAAAAAATGCAAGGATTCATAGGCTCGCATTTCATCAAACATAACATGTGGATAGGTTGAAATCACAACAAGCAAGCAAATTAATTATGAAAACATATTAGATTAAGCATAGATCAATCCCATGTTTGTTTCCCCTAATTCCCCATTAACTCTAGCTAGAGAAACTACTCACTCATGATCAAGTTTAGCATGTTAATAAGGTTGTCAATCATACTAACAAAGCAAAACATGATGAATAAAGTAAAGTGATTAACAATAATTAAACAAGGGTAAAAAGGAATTATACCTATGGAGATGATCCAAATAATAAAGCAAAGAATAATAGAAGTACTTGATGATTGATGGAAGGTTGTCAATCCTCCAAATAAACCCAAATAATCTTCTAATTACCCAAATAAAAGGAAGAACAATTGAGAGGTTAATGAAAGATTAAGATGTGATTAATGTTAAGAAATGTATTACAACTAAATTAAGACTAATTTAAGAGAGGATTAAAAATTGATTAAGCTACTATTAAGGGTTGATGCCAATCTAGGTAGTACAATGAGGTATTTATACTAAAATTAAGTGCAAGGATTAGGGTTACTAAGGGCTTAAATGACTATTAAGACCCTAAGAGAAATTTGAGGAATTGCAACTCCCGGGGGGCATGCGCTGATCGTCTCTGCTAGTCCCACTAGGATCCTCTCATCCTGGCCTGATGCACGGTCTGTTCAGTAAGAGGATCTGCTCGTGCTGGAAGTTGGGACGCCCGGATTATTGTTTTGGCATGCTCAGATGATGCTCAGGGATGCTCGGGTCATGGCTCTGATCCGCTCATCCTGAGCTCGGGCCGCTCGGATCGTGGCATAGTATTCCTCTCTTATTTGGCTCCTCAACAATCCGCGTGGATCTTGTTGGGGATGCAAGGATCTCTTCATCATTGCCCATTTTACTTTATTTATCAACTTAGGCCTCTAGTGTTGGTCTTCTCTTTGATGCTTGGTCATTGGATGCGATCTATTTAGCTCCATTTCACCTCATAAATGCAAGGTTAACAATCCTCTCCTACCAAGGACACAAAACCTCAAAGAATATGCAAAATGGGAAACTAAAGATAATAAATGACCCAAATATGTGCTAGAAAGCATAGGAACGAGGTTAATTCGGGGATTAAATATGCTCAAATATAGAAATGGCAAAAACGACAAATTATTTATAAATGAAGGATCATTTAGAAATAAATATTGAAATGAATAAAATGAACGATCATTTTGAAATGGAATATAAAAGATCATTTTAAAATAAAATAACCACTTCTTTTCTAGGCATGGGTGTATTCGTACTTCCTCAGCTTTGCTCCTACGAGGGCTGCAGACGTGGCGAGGGAGTAACCTGTGGTAAGAGACTGGATTGTGTGCCGGCAGAAGAGCCAGCGGTCTTCTTATGACACCTGCAGGAGGGGTGTTAATGTTGTGCAGCTAGACAGTGTAAGTACTCTGCCTTATGTTCACTTTTTATTTGCTTTTTCTCGATTGATAGCGTTCATATTAATGACCCCTGATAACAAACTTAGTGGGTGCCAAGACCTTAGGAGGATTACTCTATCAATCCAGACTTCGTGGCCGACGTTCTCCGGCCTAGGAGCTCGAGCAGGCTGCTTCTTACGACGCCCATATGACCAGTGTGGTACCTGGGTGAGCGGTTGGCTCGGCAATGTCTCCGTGACGCCTTCACGGTTCGCATCGATCCACCACGGACGATGTTTCACTACGCCAAATCGGACCACCAATAAGGAGCGTATCACAACAGTTTAATGCATTTAATAATGACACTTAGATTACCGTTTTCAAAATATTGGCGGAAACCTAGACCGCGCTAATAAGAATAACGGTTTCCGTCGAAAACCGTTCTTATTATAATTTGACAACGGTTGTTTAACAAACCGTTATAATAAACGTTGAACAGTTTCCATAAACTCGTTATATAATCACCCTTATCAACGGTTGTTAGACAACCGTTACCGGTTTAAGAAAACGACGTTTCTAAAACCGTTACTAAATTAACACACGCAACAGTTTTTGGTACCCGTTGTTATGTTATAGCTACGGGTTTCTTGTAACCGTTATCATTTGCTATTATGATATAACGGTTCCTCTGTACCCATTGTCATTTATCATTTACGGGTGAAAAATAACCGTTATATACTTTTTTCAATGTAAAATATTCAACTGATGCATGTATGATAAATAATGAACCGTTGCATACATTGTTTTGTTTGACCATTATTTACTATCCATCCATTATTATATCCACACATGCATACATATTTTCCTATAAATATATCACTTATAATGTGATCAATTAACCATATTCACCAATTCAACGTTCAATAAATCATAGCCTATAATTTAGTTAAAAATATTACACTTCGATCACCATGTCGTCGTCGTCTTCTACACCCGTCGAATCATAATCAAATACGCGCTATGTCCATCCTATTACGTGTATTATACACAACCTTCCAATCAAATATGATAACAATGGTAAGGCTTTTTCAAAAGTTTTACTTGGATGAGAGATATGCTTCGTCAAGGTGGTTATACGAATGTTAAAAAGGTCCACCCAGCTTGGACTAAAGTTCATGGTTTTCTTGCTTACGCAATGATCGAGTTTGAAGGTTTTGGGAAGAAGCTGGAATCTTTTCGTCAAGCGAGAAAACTCCAGGCAAGCTACGAGGATCATGATGTTGGGAAGAAAAATTATTATACGGATGATGTGTTACAAACGCAATATTTATGGATTGCAACCGATTGTGACATTAATCTATTAAGAACATATCGGCACTATATTGACACTGTGCCTCGTTCATGGGAGGCAGAACAAGTTCCTCTTAATAATCCACATGTTGAATTCCCTATATTTATCGCAATCGTAGGGGAATTACAAGATGAGTATGTTAATTAATTATTATTCTTATTAATGGTTTTAAAACCGCGCGTCTTTTAATTTCTTGTTATGTATGTATTTTTGTTGAATAATATATGCGTGGTAGTGTATTTTATTGTCTAATTATTTATTGCATGATACGTAGGTTTAAAAACTGAGTTTAATTGACGGAAAATAAAGTTCAGGGGTGCACTTAGTGATAATGACAATAATTAGGGGTACCACGTATGTTTTAAAAAGTATAGGGGTACCACGTAGAAAGACAAAAAGTTAAGGGGTACCATGTAGAATATCCCTTAAATTAATTACCAACGGTTTTGAAAAAACTTATAAATGTGACTATAAATGTTAAAGCATCCTTTACTAACATTCATTAATCAAATCACAATATTTCATCCCCATTACACAAATTTGAAACAACATGGCAATGAACCCTAATTTTATTAACAACGAAGAATGGCTTGCACAAACGATTGAAGATGATGGGAAGGTTCTCGCGGGGCTTCCCGCCGATCAACACCCATTAATCAAAGCATCCCTTGAACATCAACGGAATTATTGGATTAAGATGCGTGAAGCAGTCCGGCTTGTCAACAATGCCTCATCATCATCATCATCATCTTCATACCCTCGCGGGCCTGTTACTCGCAACTTGGCTGCAGCCAGAGATATGTTGAGTTGTACTCTTCCAACCTTATCTCCACATGCAAATCGTGTCCTTGCATATATTCAATCTGTTATTGCAAAATATGAAGCCAATGACCCGAAAGTTAGCGGTATACCAGAGTGACGTGATTGGTGGCAGGTTGAGAAGCGCTTTTTACGCTTAATCGGGGTTGTTCCCCCTTATTATACATCTTTTGATTTCTGATAATTGCTGTAATGTATTTGGTTTAAAATTAAATGAAATGATCATTTTGAAAGTGTTGAGTTATGCTTGTTTGATTTGCTTCCATTTTTTGAACTCCATAGATGAATCAGTAATCAAGATCCAGATTGCTGGTACGTAATACTCATCAACAACGGTTCACCTGCAACCGTTGTCAATTGGTTCATCAACAACGATTCAGCTACAACTGTTGTAAATTGGTTCATTAACAATGGTTAGCCTACAACTACAACCGTTGTAAATTTGTTCATTAACAATGGTTCACCTATACCCGTTGTCAATCGTGATGTTTGATGTGACTCATATTTGCGCACATTTAGTCCCCTAATTGAGCCTACTTTGCATACTATTATAACATTTTATGGACATTTTATCCATCAAAACCTTCCTATTTGCTTTTCTATCGCATTTCATATGTTTTGTAGAAAAGGAGATAATAAGGCGGAAATTCTCGTCTTTCGTGCATATTTGGAAGCTTTTTGATGATATTGGTAGGACTAGTATGAAGAGGAGGAAAGAATGATTGCCAAGTATGTAGGAATAAAGAGTATATAGAAGGCTCATAAGCTTAAAAAGCAAGGATGACAAAAAGGAAGGCATTGCATGAAGAAATCGCTCAAAAACCGGACCGAGGGTTGCTCCTTTGGCTCTGAAAGTATGTTAGATGGAACGGCGTCGAAAAAACAAGTGATCTAGGCTTTTGAATCACTCCAATAGGAGTCCGGATGAGAAAATGGCGTCCGTTTTACAATCCTAGCTCAAACAAAGAAGCTGTTCGCCAATCCGCTCGTCCCGAGACTAAAGACGCTCGTCCCCTGAAGGAATCCGCCCGTCTTCCCCTCAAGACGCCCATCTTCCCCTCAAGACGCTCGGATTGTTAGACAGAAAGAAAAAAATAAATACACAGCCCAGAATCCGAGCGTCCCGAGACCAATCCGCCCGTCTTCCTACAATCCGCCCGTCTTCACGCCTTGGACGCCCGGATTCCCTTACAGCAACTTTCGTTTTCTTCTTTCTCCATGAAATATGCTCATCCTTCCAAAAAGACTAGCGTTTCCCTGCTTAAAACTCAAAAGTGTAATTACTAATTTAGCCTTAGTTAACCTAATGAATCCCTACTATAAATACACCATTTGTAATAATAAAAAAGGGAGGATCTCTCTTAGCTAGAACAAATCCTTCCTTAGATTAGATTAGGAGTAGATTAGAATAGATTACTCTTTAATCTTTCCACAAAATTACACATTAATCTTTCCTTAATTATTGTTCTAGTTTATTATTATTGGGTAATTGAAGATTATTGGGTTATTATTGGAGGATTGACAACCCTTCATCAATCAATCAAGTTTCTTCTATTATTCTTTGCTTTATTATTTGGAATCATCTCAAGTTTGGTATAATTCTTTTACCCTTTACTCTTTATTGTTTATTTCCTCATTCTCTTATCATGTTTACACTTGTTGTTATGTTTGATCCCATTAATGACATGTTCTCCATGATAATGAGTGAGTAGTTACTAAACTAGGATTAGTGGGTAATTAGAGGAAATAAACATGGGATTGATTAATGCTTAATCTAATATGTTTTCATAATCAACTTGCTTGCTTGTTGTGATGTCAACTTTATGCACATGTTATGTTTGATGAAATGCTAAGCCTATGAATCCTTGCATTTACAACCATCTCTTATCTACTCAACTTGACTTGTAAGAGATAAACCAACTCGAGTCTTGTTAGACCATGCATAGAAGTTGAATAGGAGGAAAGTAAGTCGACTTGTAGGTGTTGTACAATCTAATCGATTCGGCTCCGGGACCCAACTCTTCCAATGAACCCTAAGACATAAACCAACTCGGTTACTCCACAACATTAATTGCTTGCAACTTTGTAAACATGTTTGTATGATCAATACCACGAGTCCCCTATGACCCCATGACATCCTAGTGCTTTTAAGTCATTTGTTTACATTTCTTAGTTCATTGTTTGCTTTACTTTATTGCTTGCATTAGCCTAGGACACAAATACAAACCCAAATAAATTGTGACACTAGCATAAATTGAGATAGATAGACTTAGAATCCAAAGCACACCGTCCCATGGATCGACCTCGACTTACCGCTAACTAGTTGTTCGTTGAGTATTATAAATGTGTTTGATTGGATGTGTGACGACCAACTCTTTTCCATCAAAATGGCGCCATTGCCGGGGACGGTGCTATGTGATTAAGTTCTTACTTGTTTGTCTATTTTGATTTTGCTTTAACCTTGAGGAACTTGTTCCTCATAGATTGTTTTTACCGTTTTCTTGTAGTTTCCTTGTTTGTAGTTATATCTTTGTCTACCTATGATAATGACCGAAGGCTTGGCACATGGAGTATGTGGTGGATCTTTTGAGTATGACTACCATGAGTATGGGGAGTTTGTGGAGCAAGTTAAAACAAACCTACCTTACAACTCATACAATGAAAGTCCTAACCACTACCCCAACTTTTCTTACTAAAGCCCCCACATCCAACATCCACAACAACCACCCTCCCAAAACCCACCTTACAATCAATGCCAAATGTCATCCTACAATGAACACCCTTACAACCAAATTCCCATGTACCCACAACAAGAGAATGAGCATAATCTTGACATGCAAAGTGTGGTTCTCCAAATGTTAAGGGACCAACAAAATCTATTCATGCAAATGCTAGAAGAGAGCCAAGCTAGGGACAATGTTCTCAAAAACATTGTTACTAATGGTAAGAAGTTGGCAAATCAAATTGCCCAATTGGAAGCCACCCAAATGCTAAATGAAGAAGAATGGGAAGATAATGAGGGTGAAGAAGAATTTGGATGGCATTATGAAGCTACTTTTGTGAATCCCCCACCACCTCCTAAATTCATATGTATTGAACATCCCATATTCTAACTTGCACCCAACTTTACAAACATTCATGATAGATGTGAATATGAAGATGTTACTTTTGAGTAAGGGGAGTGCTTGATTGATTATGGACCAAGAGTGGATGATGAATTGAAGCATGATGAAGTTGGAGAGGAGAGCAATGGTGAATATGAATTGGAGGCCAATTATGAGACAAGCACTTTGTCTAAATTGCCTCATGTATCTAGCTCCCACGCTAGCCTTGCTTCTCCAATTTGGGACACCTATGATGATGATGAGGAAGACCTCCCACCACAATTTCCCTCTATGACCCATGTAGAGGAAGTCTGTTCCCTTGACACTTATGGGAGTGAAGGTAAAACTTGGAAAGAAGAGGTTGATGAATTTGAACTTGCTATCTTTGGAGAATTGAGAGGCCAAGAGGAAAACTATGATGTTGGCATCTTTAATCATAGTTTGGAAGAAATTGAAGCTCTTTTCTTTGGAAATGGTTCAAGTTCTAAGGAGGGTCAAGAAGAAAGTGAAGAAAATGAAAGCATGAATGACCTCAATGGTGAGAAATTGACTCCTCCACATCTTATCCTTCAACTATCCCCTCATCAAAGAAATGAGAACTCTCCTTCTACTATTGAAGGATTGATGAATCAATGCTCTATCATCATAGAATTTGAAAGAGATGGTAAAGAGTGGAAGCCTCCGGATGAATATGGGCAATACTTCATACATTGTATTGACAAGAATCATGTGCTTGTTGGTTTGAAGCATTGTAAGAAGCCAAGCGCCAAGGGCAAAACAAATGGGAGAGTGTTTGGCAAGTTCTATTCCAAGCCAAGATGGGTAAACTACATTTTGACATCGCCAATCTCCTATTTATGCTTACATGAAGCCCATTCAAAAGCCTTTGACCGGTTGTTGAGAGCATTAAGCAACATGGACAACATCAATAATCATGGCAACAAGGAATGAGTTTGGTGGAGTCCTCCCTCAAACCACAATTTGTAAGATATCCTTTCCTTTCACTTTGCATTACATTTCCACTTGCATTTGGTTATTTACATATACATTTAGCTTGCATTTGTATTATATTTCATATTGCATTTACATTAGTTAGTTCATATAGTATAGTTTGCATTGTAATATATCTAACATGATTCATGTAGATAGTTGCATATAGATTAGAATTCCTGCATAGTTACTAGTGGCCAAACCTATTCATTTCTACACTAGAAATAGTGTTTAAATCGGTTTGGGGAGGTTTGATCATAGGTGACCATAGCTTACTAGAAATCATGCATCATTTAGTATAGTTTAGATTGCATTCATTTGTTATATAGAATTGCATTTAGTTAGAGCATGCATTCATTCATATCATATCATTGCATTTGTACTTTATTTCAAAAAAATCAAAAATCCAAAAACATGTTTTTCTTTTTTATTCCTACTCCTACATGTACATTGAGGACAATGTCCAAAATAAAGCGGGGGATGGGAATTTATATTCCAAAAATGCATAAAAATTGAAAAATTTCGAAAAATCACAAAAATATGTCTTTTAATTTCATAAAACAAAAATCCATAAAAATTTGAAAATTTGAAAAACCAAAAACATATTCTTTAATTTAGTAGTGTAGAATTATATATACTTGTGCTTTTGTTCTCTTCTCACATAGATACAACACTACAATTGAGGCATTAGCAAGGGAAAATGAAGACCGCTTGCTATGATCGTTCTAATCTCTATTTCCCTTCCATTTCTTTTTCATTATTCATATGAGGAGGATGGGCTTACATGTCAAGGAGGATGTGGTGTATTTTGTTGTTGCGGTTTGTGTATCTATGTGTTGTTAGGACTTGCATTTAGTTTATATGGCATATTAGTTGCTAGAATCATTTGCATTAGGATGTTTATATGTTAGTTGCATCATGGCATGTAGTTTGCATGTTAGAAAATTTTGTGAAACCGTCTACTTGGGAAGCTTGACAAGTGTATATAGGCCCTAGTAGATGCTTTTTATTCTTAAGACTTTGCTTGTTAGAATACTTGTAAAACACCCTAGGATGTGTCATGCTAGTATCCTTTGACCCATGGATTAAGGCCTAGTCAAGAGTACCTTGTGGTGTGATAACTCCTTGGCTACCGTTTATTCCAAGGTGACCCTTGAAACCATGCATCCATCCATCATCCATGTTCTACCATACATTTTGTCATCAAAAAGGGAATGGGCACAAAAAGAAATTAATTTGAATTAAAGAAATGAAAAGAAAGTGAAAAAGTTTGCAATTGCATCAAATGAAAAGAGGAGCAAAAATAGACTCCTAAAGCTTCAAATATAAGCCACCCTCACTACATATGGGGTGACTTTGAAAATGTTCAAAAAGAAATGCAAAAAGTTGAAAAGTTGTCAAGTATTGAAATGCCAAAAATCAAAAAAGAAATGGCAAGGAAGTGTTCTCAAATGTTATATGCCACAAGAAATTAGGGGAAAAAACAAAAACAAAAGCAAACTCCCAAAGTGAAACTCAATTATCTATTGATCCCTTTATCCATCGTATCCATTTTTGTGCATGGTAGAGAGGGGACGACCCTTCTTCTTGTCTAGGCAAGAGGGGGAATTCCGCGATCCTCCAGTGTTTCTAACACCATAGGGAGTCTACTCTTGACAAAAGCATTTAACGATTGAGGACAAAGGTACCCTAGGTTGACACAACTTGGAGGTGATTTATTGGTATCCTTCTAGGCTTAGTAGTTTGAAGAAATTGCATCTATGAAGGAGTGTGTACCCTTGAATTGCTTCCCTTGTAGATAATTTCCGCCACTTAGATGAGGAAAGTGGCTATTCTTTTGTAGATGCATCCATTACTTGTTTTGTGTGCTTTAATGTTTGGATGTGTCGCCATTTTGGCAAGACCTACCTTGCCTTGCAAGAAGGCATCCTACCTCATGGTTGTCTTGTTGTGAGTTGAAGGGGCGGAGTGAGACCCGCTAATTGTCTCACATCGGCTATATTATTAGGATAGTTTAAATAAAGTCTAGTTTTTGTCACCTCTTTACTCGGGACGAGTAAAGGTTCGGTTTGGGGATATTTGATGTGACTCATATTTGCGCACATTTAGTCCCCTAATTGAGCCTATTTTGCATACTATTATAACATTTTATGGCCATTTTATCCGTCAAAACCTTCCTATTTGCTTTTCTATCCCATTTCATATGTTTTGTAGAAAAGGAGATAATAAGGCGGAAATTTCCGTCTTTCGTACATATTTGGAAAATTTTTGATGATAATGGTTGGACTAGTATGAAGAGGAGGCAAGAATGATGGCCAAGTATGTAGGAATAAAGAGTATACAGAAAGCTCATAAGGTTAAAAAGGAAGGATGACGAGAAGGAAGGCATTGCATGAAGAAATTGCTCGAAAACCTAACCAAGGGTTGCTCCTTTGGCTCTGAAAGTATGCTAGATGGAAGGGCGTCGAAAAAAAAAGTGATCTAGGCTTTTGAATCACTCCAATATGAGTCCGGATGAGAAAATGGCGTCCGTTTTACAATCCAAGCTCAAACAAAGAAGCTGTTCGCCAAGCCGCTCGTCCTGAGACCGACGACGCTCGTCCCCTAAAGGAATCCACCCGTCTTCCCCTCAAGATGCCCGTCTTCCCCTCAAGACGCTCGGATTGTTAGACAGAAAGAAAAAAATAAATACACAGCCCAGAAGCCGAGCGTCCCGAGACCAATCCGCCCGTGTTCCTACAATCCGCCCGTCTTCACGCCTTGGACGCCCGGATTCCCTTACAGCAACTTTTGTTTTCTTCTTTCTCCATGAAAGATGCTCATCCTTCCAAAAAGACTAGCGTTTCCCTGCTTAAAACTCAAAAGTGTAATTACTAATTTAGCCTTAGTTAACCTAATGAATCCCTACTATAAATACCCCATTTGTAATAATTAAAAAGGGGTCGGGGGATCTCTCTTAGCTAGAACAAATCCTTCCTTAGATTAGATTAGGAGTAGATTAGAATAGATTACTCTTTAATCTTTCCACAAAATTACACATTAATTTTTCCTTAATTATTGTTCTAGTTTATTATTATTGGGTAATTGAAGATTATTGGGTTATTATTGGAGGATTGGCAACCCTTCATCAATCAATCAAGTTTCTTCTATTATTCTTTGCCTTATTATTTGGAATCATCTCAAGTTTGGTATAATTCTTTTACCCTTTACTCTTTATTGTTTATTTCCTCATTCTCTTATCATGTTTACACTTGTTGTTATGTTTGACACCATTAATGACATGTTCTCCATGATAATGAGTGAGTAGTTACTAAACTAGGATTAGTGGGTAATTAGAGGAAACAAACATGGGATTGATTAATGCTTAATCTAATATGTTTTCATAATCAAATTGCTTGCCTGTTGTGATGTCAACTTTATGCATATGTTATGTTTGATGAAATGCTAAGCCTATGAATCCTTACATTTACAACCATCTCTTATCTACTCAACTTGACTTGTAAGATATAAACCAACTCGAGTCTTGTTAGACCATGCATAGAAGTTGAATAAGAGGAAAGTAAGTCGACTTGTAGGTGTTGTACAATCTAATCGATTCGGCTCCGGGGCCCAACTCTTCCTATGAGCCGTAAGACATAAACCAACTCGGTTCCTCCACAACATTAATTGCTTGCAACTTTGTAAACATGTTTGTAAGATCAATACCACGAATCCCCTATGACCCCATGACATCCTAGTGCTTTTAAGTAATTTGTTTACATTTCTTAGTTCATTGTTTGCTTTACTTTATTGCTTGCATTAGTCTAGGACACAAATACAAACCCAAATAAATTGTGACACTAGCATAAATTGAGATAGATAGACTTAGAACCCAAAGCACACCGTCCCATGGATCGACCTCGACTTACCGCTAATTAGTTGTTCGTTGAGTATTATAAATGTGTTTGATTGGATGTGTGACGACCAACTCTTGTCCATCAACGTTCTAACTTCAACGTGCACCATTTATTAATTGTTTGACCATACGACTCAATCTATTAAAAAAATAAATAAATAAATGTGAGATATTACGATACGACTCATTATTTTTTTATTGAACCAATGCACAGATGGTTCAGTTATTTTTTATTGAACCAAGGTACAAATATTGTGAGTTCATGGGTGCAGAGGGATCATAAGTTGTCAGAAGAAGCAGAAAATAAAAGATTAAGGGACAATGTATGTTTATTAATTGCTCATTGGGTTGTATTTAGGAAACCAATTGAGGAAAGAAGTTACATTGGGTTGGGTATAATTTAGTCTTGAATTTCCATTTTCCCCCACTTGCTATCCCAGTTGCCTAATTGAGGAAAGAAGTTTGTACTAACTTAATACGGATTACCAAATATGGAAGATGCTTTTTTTTTGCGGAAAAAACTTGACACAATGAAAGATAAATGACAACGGTTAGGCACCAACCAATGTAATATAATGAAAACAGTTACGGGTTTATAATCAGCCGTGGTCATATTGAAAAATACATAATACGGTTTCGCTTAACCCGTGTTTACTAGTTTCAATAAAATATTCAAACAACACACATGCAAACCTTCTCCTCGCCCACTTAAAACCCTCGAACACTGAGTTTCCCTAGAACCACTACTATTCTCCGTCGCCATCGTCTTTGCAGTCGTCGTCGCCGTCGCCTCTGCCGTTGCCATCCCCATTGCCTCTGCCGTTTCCATCCCCGTCGTCGTCCCATCCGTCATCGCCATACCCGAAGTAATAATAAACCCTACTCTTTCATCTCATTAACTTAATGTCTTTATTTTCTTAGTTGTGATATTATCCCCTAATTATCTTAGGTTTATTGTGTGTTAAAAAACATCTATTATTTTAAGTATATTGTGTGTTAAAATAATCTATATTTTTGGGTATACTGTGTGATCATTTATTTGAGACGGTGCTCTTACTATGTCGACTTAATGCTTAAAGTTAGTAGTTTGTTAATTTCTTGTTTAGATATGGGTGGAAAGCGGAAAAGAAATGATGGGAAAAGGTCAAACGAAGAAGATTTAGGTGATGAGAATAATTTGGAATCGGATACTGGGCGAAGGACCCATAGGGTTTCCCTAGAAGCAATAAAAAGAGGGATACCTAATAAACTTGAATGGGATCCATTAACAGGGCTGCCAGATGGTGATTTTGCTGCAAATTACACGACTTGGATTGTTTATTGTGTAAGAGAGTATGTGCCTCTCGGTTTGTCGCGTATCAATCAGTTGAGTCAAGACAAGGAGGAAAAGCTATGGGGGAGAATAAAGGTATGTATATAAAATAATAAATGTAGTGAGATGAAATTATCTTAGTATTCGATATGTGCTATTAGCCAAAACTAACCAAATATGCTCACCATATATGCAGGCAGCTTATACTGTCCCCCAAGAACATGATGGTTACCTAAAAGGAAAGATAGGGGATTCCTTCAGAGCATGGAAGTTAAAGGTTGCTCAGAATCACTTGTTCGACAAGAAGACCGGGCAGATAAACAAGAAACCACCAAAGAAGAAGTATAAGTCTGTCAGCCAGCAAGATTGGATTAACTTTATTGCTTACAGGCAGTCTGACAAGTTTAAGGTAATTTATCTGCGACTCATTGGGATCACTTTATTAGTAATCACTTAATAAGTAATGAAATATTCTTACGTTACTCGATACAATTCATTTTATGAAGACTATGAGTAGGTAGAACCAAGAGAACATTTCAAAGAAAGAGAGCATCTTTCATGGCACCAGAGGTGGTTAAAGATTGATTAAGAAGAAGCTTGGAACTGTCAATCGTCACGACGCTTGGGTGGCCGGTCACACTCCTAAGAATGAAAAGTTAGAAACTCCATATGATAAGGACGTCAAAGAGAAAATTGTAAATTTGAATAAATGTGTCACTCCTACCACTGGTGGCCGGTTATATAATTGTGAGTTTAAATAAAATTTAGTTGCATAATGGTTTTATGTGTATGTAGAGGATCTGTGAGAAGGAGGTAGAGGAAGGAAAATGGAAGCCTGAAGGACGCGATGACATTCTTGCTAGGGCAATCGGCAAAGCAGGGCATCCAGTTCGTGTGACAGGGGTATCGGTGCATGTTGGTATCACTAAGTATTTTGGGAAAAATACTCGAAGGACAATGAGTGGTGATGATAGGGTATATAAATACTGTATTTTATTCAACATAATATATATATATATATATATATATATATATATATATATATATATATATATTCTGAAATTATAATAATTTTAATTATATTCATTTCTACTACACAGCTACAAACAATGGCCAGGTTGATACTGAGAATGGTGGAAACGGGGGATAAGCCATCTGAGGAAGAGTTGGTTATGGTTCGGCAAGTCATAAAGGAAGCAGGGGAGAAGAAGAAAAAAGCGGGCATGAGAAGTGAGAAAGACATGGCAAAGGATCAAGATGAGGGAGATGAAGAGGAAGCCATGAAGGCATGGGAGAAGGACGTGGAGGTGGGAGCCGAAGACACGTTCTTATCATCTCCAAGTCCGGGTTTTGACGAGGTATTAGCTACTACGACTAGTTCATAATTGCTATATATTTACTAATTAATTAAATTTATTATTTAAAGTAGTGCATGTATATATACTAATTAATTAAAAATGTGAAGGTCGTTTGCAAGAAGCCTTGTGTTCTTTACTACCAAACCTCTACAGTGGCATCGGGCAGAATTGTTGTTGCTAGGGGAGTTGAGGTTGAAGGCATTGCCCCTCGTGAGGGATGGAGGGAAGTGGAAGTGACCGAGTTATATCTGGAGAAGTATGGTATTCTAATAGTACCATGTAGTGATAATTGGCTTTTGCAAGATGTCGTGGGTTCTATTGTGCAATGGCATGAAGAATTCATTACTGTTGACATCTCCGGGGTAGTTATGCTAAAGCGAACACATTTTATATAATGAACGCCTTTAAATTTATTAAGGTAACCTTATCTAACATATAGTAAGTATTTGGATTTTTACATTTTCAGGAGTTACACGAAGCCATTATAGCCGAAATTAGGACTACTACGTCAACATCCAAAGTCACTGATTTGGCTGCCTCTCCACCCAAAATTCAAGAGGTAGTGATAATTTGAAAAATAGATTGTGAGTTTTTCCTTTTTTTTGGTTATTTAAATTATATATGACGTCTCGTGTAATGTATATTTTTTTTTTCTAAATTGTAGACCGGGGTTGTAGGAACACCCAACGTTGGTGTTCCTCTTAAAGCTAAATATCAGACTGATGATTATAAGCAAAAATTGAGTACTCCAGCGTTCGTAGCTTTGCACCAGCTGGCTGAAAGGAAGCTAGCTGTCAGGGAAATACTCATGATTGACATCGAAGAGGATGTTATGGGTTTTGGTTTCACTATTTATATGGATGGGGAATCACTGTGCCAGTTTCTCGACCTTGACGTGTTAGATGCTATGCACATTGGAATTTGGATGAAGTAAGTTTTTTAATTAAAACTTGGCATTTGGTTTTACGAATAGTTATGTTTATTTAAATCATCAATGAAAATAATATTCTTCGTTCCATTTGACGTAATAGGTACCTGTGTACACACATGGCTGAGAGGAATTATGTTTCTCATGACTACGGATTCGTGTCACCTGAATTGTTCTCTTATAAGTCCTTTGGATACACATACAGAGAGTACAACGAGAGAATTGCTGAACGGTTGATGACGCCCAAAAGCCTATGGTTTGCCCCATACAATGAGAATCGGTATGTATAGTAGTTTCTTATAATGAATCACGATTCTATTCATTTATTAACACGCTTACACGCATGCAATGTATATGAACTAACAGTTCAATTTTCAATATTTCATAGCAAGCATTGGCTGCTAACGGCAATCAGTGTGCAAAAAGGCATAGTGTACTGGATTGACTCTTGCGGACATAGTCCCACTGGGAAATTTGTAAAGATGATGACTGAGTAAGTTTACAGCCTTACATTATAATGTCAATTGTTATTGTATGACCTTTGAAGGCTAGGATCCTTTTAATGTCCCATCAGTATTACTGAGCCAAATGCTAATTACAATTTCCTGTATATATTTATAAATTAGTGTGTTTCAAACAATTAAAGCATCAAGTCCAACTTTTGTCACGATAAACGTAAGTGTATTCTTAATAATTACTCATATCATTTAATTTATGTTTATGCCAGAGGTTGATCTAATTTAGCTTATTTGTATGTGATTTATATAATAGTTTCCTATACAACAACCAGGCAGCAACGACTGCGCCTTTTTCTGTTGTCGGTCCATGTGGGAGATTATCACCCGAAAGTATATAGACATACCCTCACCGGTTAGTGTTTTTTAATAACTATTTCAAATGTAACTTGGGTTTAATTCTGTGTAATATTTCACTTATTCTGTCTATTTTGATTTAAGTATATTTTGATTTGTAGTTTCCACCTTCAATCAACAACAAAGACCTAACCTATTCGAAGGAAGACCTCGCCGACATGAGAAATAAATCGGCCACTTATTTTCTTTCATTACCGGAGTGTCAATAGTTCGGTCATTATGAATGTTTGTATATAGAGCCATGTGTATTTATTTTTGGTCACCCGGTTTATAATATTTTGATGTTGGGTTGAGTAGATCAATCTATGTAATATTCTGATGTTGCAGAATTGAAATTTTGCAATGCGCAGCTGCTGAAATGCTATTTTGCAGTAACATTTCAGCGAAACCTCCTACTGCAAAAATTAGCATTTCAGCAGCTGGAACCTGCTAAAACAATTTTTTTAAAAAAAAATATTTATAAATTCGACCACGGTTAAAAATAAAACCGTTGTCAATAAATCTATTGAAAATGGTCGCATTTAAATAGAAACCCGTTGACATATTCATCCATAATATAACGGTTTAAAAATCACTAACCGTTGTCGAATTCATGACATTCAAAACGGTTTAATAAGCATAAACCGTTGTAATATTTACTATTTTACAACAGTTGTGTTTCAGTAAAACCGTTCTCATAGGTTTCCGTAGAGCATTCAGATTAATACTACCACGGTTTCAATATTATAGACAACGGTTTTTGAACCGTTCTTAATATTGTATTATGGTTATCTGAACCCGTTATTTATATTCCATAACGGTTCCGCCTTTTAAACAACCGTGGTCACGAAATAAAAACGGTCGATGTAATAACGGTTCCGTATTTAGTATTACAACGGTATATCACCTTATCTAACCGTTGTTGCACCGATTATTTGGCGTAGTGTTTAGGGAGCCTTCGGAGGCTGAGAGGGCGGCTGACTTGGCAGGAGCGAGTGGTGACGCTCTCTTTCTTCCCGATGGGTACTCGGAGTTCGTGTAGAGGAGACTGGCGTACTGGCTGATCTTGGTGAGTATACGTCTTATTTAGCTGCTTGAAATGATAACTTCCTTTGAAAGTAGCTTAGAAATGACAAATTTGATTTGGCAGGAGATCGATGTGGCGGGCGTCGAGCCCCTAACTTTCCCTAAGACGCTAGAGTACATGGGCCCAGCGGGTACGACGGTATCCATGGAGATCCCGTCCTTCTCCGAGGCGGTGACAGAGGTTGGACTTGAGGAGTGGCAGGACGTTATGAGGAGAGTAAGCCCCCAGTTTAGGCTGTCTTACCTCTTTTGATGATCGTGTAAGAACACGATAATAAACTTGTTTTTTAAAATGAAAATGTAGGTGTCACCATCGAGGCACGTAGAGCTGTGAAGGATGGCCAACCAGCTCTGAGCGACGGCTGCTAAGGCACTTTCAGGTGGCTCGGGACGGTAGGTATGAACCTTCCTTTCTTCCTTTTTTGATGCGTGAGCGTTTTGAGGTACTTTCGGGGCACTTGCCTTTCTATGTTTTGTCATTTACCAACGTTCTTCCTTTTCAGAGGGAGCACAAGCTGGAGCAGTCGTGAGAGGAGACGGCTCGTTTGTCGAGGAAGCTTGAGGTTTGGGATGCTGACAGCGCCTTTCTTTAGGCAATAGTGGCAGAATTGAGGGGTCGTCTAGCTGGTCGTCGTAGCTAGACTTGTAGCGTTGTACATTCTTACTTTGTTTTTCGGGCAAGAGCTCGAATTTTGGTGTATATATTTACATTTTGCTGTGTATATATGAAAGCCTACGAGCCTTTTGTTCCTGGGTGTAAAATCTATCGTACCTGTAGGTTAACTTGGAAACAGGTTTGGCATATCGGCGGTTTACGCCGTCATGCTGTCAAAATTCACGTAGAAATCGCAAGCAAAACACATGTAGCAAAGTAAAATTGACCTAAACGGCATAAAATGCAATTTGACCAAGTCGAAACATGTAGAATTAAAAAAAAAGTGCCCCATAATGCGCAAAAATAAAAAGACTCAACGGGCGACGGACGACGGGAGTGCTTCCCTCTAAAAAAAGAAAATAAATGAAATGTGTAATTGTAAAAAAGGTAAAATAAAAAATGTGGCGAGTGGAGGGAGCGAAATGATTCCCCAAAAAAAAAATTAAATGAAATGAGTAAGTGTGTGTGTGACGAAATGTGAAATGACGATATCGTCTCGAAAAGCAAACCCTCGTTGGAATATGATTCCGTAGCGAAACAGGAGTAGAAATTTGGTAGGGAAACAAAATTTCCGAATTCATGAAATACTTTCCTATAATAATAGAAAACATTAACTAATTCGGAAATAGGAAAGATCCTCCGCGGAAATTAGTAGAAAATAGAGCTGAGGAAGAGGCGCAGCAAGAGCTGCGACACTTCCAAGGGGAGCAGCAGTTGCTGCGTCGTCTCTTGAGGTGGTCTGTTCCTGAGCAGAATTAGGAAAGGCCAAATAGTATAAATAGAGGCCTCAGGTTAGCTTCTATTCTCACAATTCTCCCTTATATTAGTTCGTGGATCATAGAATACATGCAATCTCTCAAAAAGTAATATTTGCACAAAAAATGGATGCCTTTGAATCCCGACTCAAAGGATGGAAGAACGAGTTTTCGAACGCGGAGATTTTGGATGCCTTTGGATCGATCATCAATTTTAAGCAAGTAAAAGTAGTAAGACCGTTCCTTGATACTTTTCTTAAGTATTGGGACCCCGATTTGCATGTATTTGCCTTCCTGGAGGCGAAATCTGTCCTTTTCCTGAGGAATTTGCAATGATTGGAGGGTGGGATGTAGAAAATCTTCCGGCCTTACCATCTAGCTCCCAAGGATATAAAAATAAATCTAGGGACCTTTTAGGACTGACCAAGGCTGAGGTTGATCGACTTGTGACCACTAAGGGTGTAAGAATGTTCGACTTTATAGACCGTTTCATAGATAAAGAAGAACCTACCATTTCCTATGTGGCGAGGCGTAGAGCCATGTTGATACGAAATTGAGAGGTGACCCGCAATTCATGGGTATTATCGAGCAAATAGAACTGTGCAAGAGCCCAGCTTGCTTGGTATTAGGAGAGACCATCTTAGGGTTGGGTAACCGAAAGGCAAACCGTGAGCTCCCATATCTAGTTAGAGTCCTATCATTTTCTAAGTAAAAATGACCCTGCTTCTTTTCTTTTTTCTTTTTTTTTCGTTTTTTTTCGTTTTTTTTCCGGTTTTGGCCGGGGCTCATGCTTGTACCTTTTGTAGATTTGGTTGATGGAGAGACTGCGATTGATCGAGCCCCTAGTTGGTGTGCTTCTATATCGATCACGATCGATCGTGATGAGGACAAGGCTATACATGGTGGAATTTACTCGAGTGTGCAACTATTGGTAGAACAAGCTAAAGATCGAAGGCAGTCCTTTGATTAGATGGATCGTCCCTTGGTGGCATCTTTGAGCGTTGACGGGAGTATCATCCCTCGAACCTACTCGATCTATTCGCGTTCTTGGCTTGGAGTTCATGGTCAGCATATTACCGGAGAGGTTGACGAGGCAAATGGGAATGAAGCAGAAAATTCTGAAGCTTGACACCATACCGCAGACATCATTGGCGCATGTTGGGGTTGGTGTCCTTAACAGTTAGTGCAAGGACTTATAAACCTCTAAAAGGATCAAAGGGCATACTTTTGGTATTATTATCAGTTGATCCACGTTTATCAATAACGGTTGGCTTGCTAGATAAGTTTGACGTTATTGTCATACAGATGGCGGTGATCAACTGGTCCCTAAAAGTCACACCTATAGGATACGTTCGAGAGATGTGACGGTATGAAAATACGGTCATGTAGATGCCAAATCGACTAACCGGTTAGTCGAGTTATTTGACTAGTAATTAGTCAAATATGTGATGTTGAGATATTATATTTAATACGGATTAAATATCATGGGCTAAGGCGAATTAACCAGTTAATTCGTAAAATTAAATATAAGCGTTTTATATTTAATTAAATGTATATTGAATATAATTATACAATATTGTTTTGTCGGACACGTATTAATAATTGACTAACCCGTATTATTAGCGATGCCTTAATTTCCGATAACCGATAACAGTTTATAATAAACCGCGTCATATACATTTAGCAATTTATGAGCCGGACCACGAGGTAAAATTAAGAGGAAGTGGAAGCCCACTTCCCCATGCAAACCCACTGGGTGGCCGAGGTTAACAAAAGGAGAGACTCCTCTCCTTTTGACCTAGACTTTTCATTTACGAAAAACTAGGGTTTTGGAGATAGTTTCTCTCCGAAACCTAGATCTCACATCTCGAAAACCTCACAACAAGTTCTCTCAATATTGCAAGGCAATCAGAGAACACCTTCTAGCACAAGGGCATATCTCGGACAAGTCTTGGGTGCAACAATTAGGAGGAAATCTCTGTTGATTTCTGTTCTTTACGCCGTGCATCAAAGGACCCGAGGTTGATTCTTATTCCTTATCGTTTCTCTATTGTTTTTATGTTTTATGACGATATTCGCATGTTAAATTTACGTTATAGTCCTAAATTTAAAGGGTATTATACGGATGTATACCCACAAGTGGTATCAGAGCGAGGCCACGTAAATTTTCCATGTGTTTTTCATAAAACGTTTTGAGACGATCATGTTTTGTCTACTAGAAAACCGTGGGTGGAATTTTATTTGATTGTTTTTGTTTTTTTTGTAAACCGTGTCATGTTTACACACGGCTGATCTTTTGTTTTCGATTTGTTTTTACATATTGTTGTTTTATACGGAAATTATAACAATATGTCATGTCTTGGCAAATTATAAATTCGTTTTGATGTGTTTTTGATCAATTTTGCGAATGCTTTATTTCATCAAAACTGTTTTCACGAGGGTTTTAAGTTTTCAGAGACTTTTGCACTCGATCGACCACGTTTTTAATCGATCGAGTAGTTTTATGTCTAGTTTTTACTCGATCGAGTCCCTGTTGTACTCGATCGACCCCTTTCTTAACCCTACTGCTCGATCGAGTTGTCCTCGTACTCGATCGAGTAGTTTTGCTGATAAAGGTACTCGATCGACCACCAGTTTAGTCGATCGAGCACTTTCTGTTTGGCAACCTTCTCGATCGACTTGCAGTTCAGTCGATCGAGCTCGTTAGTCCCTCGATCGAGCACTCATGTCCCTGGATCGAGGGATTTCCGTTTTGACAGCTTTGAAAATTTGTTTCCTTTGATTTAAATTTTCTTTTGGCTTCAATATGTACTTTATACGGATATTGTACACTCGCTATGATTGTGAAACGGTTCACACACGTACCATTAAGTTATTTTAAAGCATATTTAAAGTAACGGACTGTATTAGATTAAAATTAAATGATAGAAGCGGTTTTATCACATGAATTTTAATCATTAAAAGGTGGTTTGGATAAATTTAACATAATTACGGAATTATGTCACGAATGAATTTGTTTTTAGTTGATGCTTTTTTTATTTATCGTTGATTTTAAATGCTTGTGAATGCCTTTTATTACGTATTTATTTTATTTTTACAATCGGTTGTAACTTAGTGTGGCCTTAGTAGAACGTGTTACCGTAATGATGAAACACGGTCTTGATTGTATTATGAGATCTCGTATCTCCGTTTTGGATTTTTCACTTGTAATTACAGTTTTTTATTAGAATGTAATTAGGTTTATATTTTGTAATTTTAATTGTAATTTTTGAGAAGACCAAAGACGGAGACCAGATGCTCACTCCCGCTACTTGGATCAAGATGGAACAACAAGACAAGCTTCTTGGGTCCAACGGTGGATTCCAAAGTTGTATTTTGTTCTTTTTATTAGGATAGGCCACACTAGGAAATTTTATTTACGTATTGCATTCTTTTATTTAATTTTCGCAACGATAATATGCATCATATTCCGCCTAAAAACCAAACCACCTAATAATTGCATGAAAACTGACACATATAGAGGTCACGAGTTAGTTTTCTTTGACATTCGTATGTCACACGATTTTTATAAGCCATCACCCAAATTAATTCATTCACGCAGACGCTAGTTATTCGTTCACTTAATATGAATTATAATTTAGTTGATGGGATCTTCCTCGTATAAACAAAAATTGAGAACGGTCTTTATAGGTCAAACTCCAATGAGTCCCTTCTTCGTCGGTAGGCATAATATGACCCCTTCTACGTCGGGTAAGTTGGAACCGATTGACCTATTTTATCTCAACACTATGGTCACTCGTACGATCCTGTGATCATGGTGGACTATAGATAGGATTTACGGAAATCTATCGACCAAGAGTTCTTCCGGAAGAATTAGCTAAACAGTTGGCTTATCAATTTACAGAAATTGAGTCTTGGGATCACTTGTATCATTCTTGAGGGAGATCAATTATGCAAGTGCAAGAGTCTACATGTTTAAAATGAATTTTAAAATAGACTTAAATCACCTCGATGAGTTGCTTATTTCGTTTTGTTTTTCTTTCTTTTTCGGTGTAGATCACGTTTTTAAACTCGCTAAACAACAAATGGCTGGTTCTACGATAACCCAATGCCAAGTGCCACATTGGACCGTGAGTCCCGGCTTCGGATCTTCATGAATCGGATGAATCGGTCTACTCGATGAAGAATGATGGATCCAACCGCGGATCGGGAAGTCGCATTACGGAATGTCTGCTGCTGACGCCGACGGAAGCTCAAATATCTATTAGAGCCCATCCCGGCAAACCCAGGTCCCACGGCTAGAGCTGCTGAAATCACCAAGTTTAATGATTTTTGTATGGAAGCGGGAGCGATTAAAAACGTACTCATTTTTGCAATGGAACCCAATTTGCAGAAACGCTTCATAGCCCATGGTGCAAACAAGATTTTCACCACGCTCACCAAGGAATTCTCGAAAGCACCGAGAATCGTGACTTATGAGCATACCACTCGCTTCTTTGATGCGAGACTCGAAAGGGCCAACCGGTTAGCCCACACATTCTCGCATGATTGAGAATGTCGAAAAACGGAGACCTTTAATCGTAACATCAGCGAGAACATTGTTATCGACCGCATACTTCACTCACTCCACGATGGTTATTCGCAATTTAGAGCGAATTACTATATGAATGATTTGAAGAAAACTCCCCATGAACTGCACTCCCTTCTCGTACAGACCGAGAAGGACATGAAGTCCAGTGGGAGCATGAAACAGGATGTTCTCGTTGTGTCAAATAAAGGAAAGGGTAAGGGCAAAGCTCGAGGCAAACCTAGCGATGAGGTAAGGCGAAGTTCAAGAAGTCGGGCTCGGGTAAGAGTGGTCCTGGTGAGTCGAGTAACTCATCAGGCGCGACAAAGAGCAAGAAAGATAACATGGAATGCCATCAACGCCACATGATCGGGCATTGGAGACGCACATGTCCTGTTTATCATGAGGACTTAAAAGCGGTCGTGTTAAACCGTTGGTATGTCTTCTTCTTCTACTTTTATTCATATGATTGAGATTAAACACGCAAGTTACGGAACTTGGGTACTTGATACTGGTTGTGGTTCTCATCTGTGTAATCATGTGCGGGGGCTCCGAAACATCGAACCCCTCGTAAAGGGTGAGGTGGACTGCGTGTTGGGAATGGAGCAAGAGTAGCTGCGCCATCTCCAAGGGGACATATGTGATCCAGCTTCCTAGCGGATTTGAGTTGTCATTATATGACTGCTATTATGTACCTAGTCTTTCCAAAAACATTATTTCGGTTTAACGCTTGATAAACTTGGTTTTTCATTTGTAATAGAAAATAATGCTTGCATTTTCTCATTACACGATATGATTTCTGACAAGGCGGTCTCCATGAACGGAATTTATGTTTTAGATCGGACCACGGAAATATTACACGTAATGAATAAAAAGTTAAAGGTTGGTGACAAAGATCAAACGTATCTATGGCAATGCCGTATGGGACACATTAATGAGAAACGCGTAAAATGACTCATCAAACATGGAGCTATCTCGGCCTTTGATTTTCAATCATATGGCACGTGTGAATCATGTCTCATCGGTAAGATGACTCGGATTTCCTTCAAAGGTGTTGGAATGCGCGGCTGGCCGACCTATTAGGGCTCATACACACGGATGTATGTGGTCCTATGTCAATCACCGCACGAGAAGGCTATAGGTATTTCATCACTTTCACGGACGATTTGAGTAGATATGGCTATGTCTACTTAATGAAGCACAAAAGTGAATCCTTTGAGAAATTCAAGGAATACCAAAATAGGGTGCAGAACCTATTGGGTAGAAAGATAAAAAACACTGCGTTCGGATCGTGGTGGCGAGTATCTTTCTCACGAGTTTGATCAACACCTAAAGGATTGTGGGATTGCCCTACGATTAACTCCACCGGAACACCTCGGTTGAATGGTGTGTCCGAACGGAGAAATCGAACACTACTTGATATGGTTCGATCCATGATGAGTCACACGGTTTTACCCGATTCATTATGGGGTTATGCTCTTTGTCACCGCTCTAATACTTAACCGAAGTCCGTCTAAAGTCTGTTGACAAGACTCCATATGAACTATGGAAGGGAACGGTCCCTAACTTGTCCTTTATACGGGTTTGGGGCTGCGAGGCTTATGTCAAGTGGAGACACGAGGATAAGCTCGGCCCGCGATCGGTCAAGACATACTTTATAGGTTATCCTAAAGGAACACGTGGTCATTACTTCTATTCGCCAACCGAACAACGCGTTTTTGTTGCGGCTAGTGCGACATTCTTAGAGAAGGAATTTCTCGAGAATGCAAAGAGTGATAGAACCTTCGACCTGTCGGAGATTCCAGAACCAAACACCGAGCAACCATTGGAGGAACCGATTCCTTCAATCCCGGCTGCGGTGAATATTCCTGAGGAACCTAGGAGGTCGGGAAGAGTCTCTATTCCTCCGGACAGATACATTGGTATGGTCGAGGAACACGACATAGATGACGTTCTACTCTTAACGAGTAGTGAACCCGCAACCTATAAAGGTGCCATGACTAGTTCCGACTCAAAGCTATGGCTTGAGGCCATGCAATCCGAGATGGACTCCATGTATGAGAACAACGTGTGGGATCTTGTTGACTTACCTGCTAAGGTTCGTCCCCTTCAATGCAAATGGCTTTACAAGATAAAGCATTCTCGTGGAAGGTCAAAGAAGATATCTACAAAGCACGACTAGTTGCTAAAGGCTTCACCCAAGTGCCAGGTTTGCACTACGATGAGATCTTTGCACCCGTAGTCATGCTGCGTTCCATTCGGATTATCTTAGCGATTGCCGCTTTTCATGACTATGAAATTTGGCAAATGGACGTGAAAACCGCCTTCTTAAACGGTTTTTTGGAGGAAGAGTTGTACATGGTACAACCCGAAGGTTTCATCGATCCAGTACATCCTAAGAAAGTGTGCAAGCTTAAGCGTTCCATTTATGGACTTAAGCAAGCATCAAGGAGTTGGAATCATCGCTTCGACCAAGTGATAAAAGACAATGGATTTACTCGATCGGTCGAGGAACCATGTCTATATATCAAGTCGAGTGGGAGCAAGATTGTCTTCCTAATATTGTATGTTGACGACATACTCCTGATTGGGAATGACATACCTCTCTTAACTTCGGTGAAAGTATGGTTGAAAAACCATTTCCAGATGAAAGATCTGGGAGAGGCACAAAGAATTCTAGGCATCCGTATCTATCGAGATAGATCACGACGGATGTTATCTCTCGTCGGGGAGTCTTACATAGACAAAGTCCTAGAGAGATTCAGCATGACCAACTCCAAGAAGGGGTTCCTTCCTATGGCTCCAGGGATGCATTTGAGCAAGTCTCGGGCACCGAGAGACACCAGGAAGAGAAAGAGCGCATGACACGGATTCCTTATGCTTCGGCTATAGGATCAATCATGTATGCCATGATATGCACACGTCCGGACGTGGCATATGCATTGAGTATGACAAGTCGATTCCAACAGCATCCAGGTGAATCACACTGGTTAGCTGTCAAGAACATTCTTAAGTACCTACGGAGGACTAAAGATTGGGCATTGACTTATGGAGGCGATCAAAAGCTATGCGCAAGAAGCCGATTACGTGAGATGCTAGCTTCCAAACGGATCGAGATGACTCGAAATCTCGTCCGATTCGTTTTTACTCTTAATGGCGCTAACGCAGATCAGTGGAAGAGTTCGAAACAAACCGTTCACATGCAGATTCTACGACTGAGTCCGAGTACTATGCCGCGTCTGAAGCTACAAAGGAAGCGATATGGATGCGTCAATTCTTACATGGGCTCTCTGTAGTGCCTAGTTCGAATGACCCGATCACCATCTATTGCGACAATAGTGGTGCCATCTTCCAAGCTAAGGAGCCAAAGTCTAGCAACAAGTCTAGACATGTACAACGGAAAGCTCATCTAATCCGGGATTACGTGGAGCAAAAGGAAGTAGTGATAGAAAAGATTGCTACTGATGATAACATAGCAGATCCTCTCACTAAAGCATTACGACAAGATAAGCATGAAGGGCACGTAAATTCCAAGGGAATCAAACGTGTTCCTGAGTTGTAGTACTTTTATGGATTAGATTCATTCTCTTTTGTACTCTATACGACATCATCGTTTTGATATTTATATATATTTTGTTTTTCATGTGGAATTGTACGACAATTTTGAACACCACAACAAAGTGAATCGAACAAACATCATATCTTTTTAGTCCTTAATTGCCCACATGAGTGATAACTCTGGCAATTATTTTGTGACGTTGGTTGATGGTGGGTTCAACGAGCCTTAAGTCAACCGGTTGGTCGACCAATCACAGAGGCGATTTATACGGATATTTCGTAGGACACACTTGTGACATCGACGTGGAGTCCTAAATGTTTTATAACATTCGTTGCCCGGTCGTGGATAGGACTTCCATGGTGATCCTAAGAGTCGATTCTTTTGACTATCGACTGTCTCTTGAGACTACGGCAGATTTTGGGTGACTTTGGTTTCTTTCTCACGTAATCCGTAACGGGGGCCAAGTAGATTTTTTCTCGGGTCATTTCATGCCGTGCTTAGATCGGAAGGAGTCGAGTTGAAGGAAATATTCAGCCTTTATCAGGTACTCGATATTTCTCGGGGCCACTCGAGGAGTCAGAATCGAAATGCATGGCCATGCTCGGATATGGATTCGTTTTGTCAGTTGAGTTACTCTCTAGTCGGGGAAACCACTCTAGATACGGATCGATTGTAAAATACGACCTTTGTGGATCCGGATCCGCAAATTGTTTTACATTGAGTGGGAGAAATTTTAAATGAATATGAGAATCGGTTATCGCACATACACTTGTACGGACAAGTGGGAGTTTGTTGGAGCTTGTGTCCTCCGGTTAGTGCGGATAACGTCATTGCACATACACTTGTACGGACAAGTGGGAGCTTGTTGGGGTTGGTGTCCTTAACAGATAGTGCAAGGACTTATAAACCTCTAAAAGGATCAAAGGGCATACTTTTGGTATTATTATCAGTTGATCCACGTTTATCAATAACGGTTGGCTTGCTAGATAAGTTTGACGTTATTGTCATACAGATGGCGGTGATCAACTGGTCCCTAAAAGTCACACCTATAGGATACGTTCGAGAGATGTGACGGTATGAAAATACAGTCATGTAGATGCCAAATCTGACTAACCAGTTAGTCCGAGTTATTTGACTAGTAATTAGTCAAATATGTGATGTTGAGATATTATATTTAATACGGATTAAATATCATGGGCTAAGGCGAATTAACTTGATTAATTCGTAAAATTAAATATAAGCGTTTTATATTTAATTAAATGTATATTGAATATAATTATACAATATTGTTTTGTCGGACACGTATTAATAATTCAGCTAACCCGTATTATTAGCCGATGCCTTAATTTCCGATAACCGATAATGTGATTTATAATAAACCGCGTCATATACATTTAGCAATTTATGAGCCGGACCACGAGGTAAAATTAAGAGGAAGTGGAAGCCCACTTCCCCATGCAAACCCACGGCTGGCCGAGGTTAACAAAAGGAGAGACTCCCTCTCCTTTTGACCTAGACTTTTCATTTACAGAAAAACTAGGGTTTTGGAGATAGTTTCTCTCTGAAACCTAGATCTCACATCTCGAAAACCTCACAACAAGTTCTCTCAATATTGCAAGGCAATCAGAGAACACCTTCTAGCACAAGGGCATATCTCGGACAAGTCTTGGGTGCAACAATTAGGAGGAAATCTCTGTTGATTTCTGTTCTTTACGCCGTGCATCAAAGGACCCGAGGTTGATTCTTATTCCTTATCGTTTCTCTATTGTTTTTATGTTTTATGACGATATTCGCATGTTAAATTTACGTTATAGTCCTAAATTTAAAGGGTATTATACGGATGTATACCCACAGCGCATACCTCCGAGTCTTGTCGCGAATGGGCGCTTCGCTAGGCCCAAAGAAACATGTGGTTTATATCTGTCCCAGCTGGTTCGTTGTGGGTGTTGGATTCTTACTTGTAGTGGACGAAGGCTGGCACCTCAAAAGAGTGCGAGAAGCTAAGAAAGTGATTCGGTTCAAACTTTGTCGTCTAAGCTTACAAATCAAAACAATATTTGTATTCTCAACTAACTACTATTAGTAGAGTGGCAAGTAAAGGTCAGATCCCAAGGGACGAGTATTGTATTGATTTATCGGTTGTAGACAGTTATGTCTTAGGGTGTCACAATTTGGGTTGAGTTTGAGGTTTGCAATCTAAGCTACTTAACAATGAAATGTAAACAAATGAAAGTAAATCAAAGCAAGTAAGTAAGATTGTAAACGATTGATAAAAGGCACTAGGGTGTCATGGGGTCTTAAGGGAATCATGGTGAGATCATACAAACAAGTTTCATAGATGCAAGCAAATTATTATTGGTAGTGGAATCGAGTTAGTTTATATCTTACAATTCCTAGGAAGTTTTGGGTCTCGGAGCCGAGTCGGTCAAGACTTTACAACTCCTACAAGTCGACTTAATTCTCCCTATTCAACTATATGCATGGTCTAACAAGCCTTGAGTTGGTTTATGTCTTACAAGTCTTATTGAAGGGATAAAAGATTCATGCTAGGTTGTCAATCAAGCATTTCATCAAGCATAACATGTGCATAAGTTGAAACTAAACCAAGCAAGCAATCATATGAACTTATTAAGTAAAGATCTACCCCATGATTAACTTCCCTAATCCCCCATTAACCCTAATTAGGAGACTACTCACTCGTGACCATGGAAAACATGCTAATAAGGGTGTCAATCATATTAACAAAACTAAACATGGTGAATGAGTAAAACAATAAACAAGGATTAAACAAAGGGTAAAAGGAATGGTACCAACTTAGGATGATCCAAATAATAAGCAAAGAATAATAGAAGAAAACTTGATGAATGATGAAGAGTTGTCAATTCTCCAATAAACCCAAATAGTCTTCAAATTACCCAACTAAATCTAAGAACACTTGAATGATTAAGGAAGGATTAAGATTTGATTAAGATTGAATTTGTGTAATACAACTTGATTAATACTAATAAAACTTGATTAAGAATTGATTAAAACATGGTCATTAATCTCCTAATACAATGGGGTATTTATACAAAGTACAAGTATTATGGTAACTAAGGGCTTAAATGACGACTAAGTCCCTAAGATGAAGATTAACGCCTTGCAAGTCCCTAAGGAGCCGCTTGACATAACCTTGTTAGATACCCTTGCTATAAGGAAATTCGCTCGTCCTGCTTGTGGGACGCTCGGGCTGTGTCTTTGGGACGCCCGTCTTGAGCATCAGGACGCTCGGGCTGAGCTTGGGACGCCCGTCTCACAGGTCAGTGTGGCTTCTTCTTCAGTTTGCTGCTTCAAGATCCGTGGGGATCATTGAGGAGCCTTGGGGGTCCTTCATCATTGCCCAAATACTATTTTTATTGATCTAGGCCTTTAGCAATGGTCTCCTCTTTGTTGCTTGGTCGTTAGATGCAATCCATTTAGCTCCATTTTGCTCCATATATGCAAGGTTAGCATTCCTATCAGGAAGCATGAGCCGATTGACTACAAGATCCGCGAGGTAACAAACGAGAACCAGAAATACTTGACTAAAGAGGAAGAAGAGGCTGGTTTCCGAGTTGTCCACCTAAAGAAGAAGCCGGAGAATGCTCCCGTTGAGAGGATAGTTGTGGATCGGAATGGAAAGACTAGGCCTCGAGAAAGACTATTGGTGATTAGGTTAGAGATAACGCAAGAGCGCCCCCCTCGAGGCCGAGACAAAAAATATGACAAAAATGACAAAGGCAAGGGGAAAATGGAAGAGTAGAAATAGCTTAAGTATTTATTTGTATTTATTATTATCGTTGTTTGTAATAAACGGTGGGGTTTTTAGAATCCTAGCATAGCATTTATTTCAGCATTTATTTCAGCATTTATTAATGGATGTAGTATTTGGCGTATTATTATAAATAAATGAATAAACTGGCTATTTTAGATAGAAACTTTAAATCGATTCTCTTTATTTATTCTTTCGAATTTCAAGGGACAAAGCAAATGTCCTTATATTTACATTTTTTGGATTAAAAATAAATCGGGTTGTATCCTGTGAAGGATTGCTTACGTATTCATTGAAAATGAAATCAAACCCAGAACGTAGTTCGAAATAGAAAATGTAAAGAAATAAATATTCGAAGCAAGAGCTTGTAATAAACGTAGAGAATAAGCATGGTGCTTTACTTACTCTTAAAAATACAATTAAGTTATTCGATGATACTGAGGATAAAGCAAAAAGTCAAAACACAAGATCGAGGTATCACGAATTTCGAGGCCGGCCAGGGCCGTGTATAACGTGTCGCAGGAGCGGCACGTGGATCACGCGTGGCGCGTTTTTTTAAAGCTTATTCTAATGGTAATATCACTTAAGTTGGTCTAGATTAGTTGGATTTGAAAACCCATTCCCATCTATGTTTGTAATTCTAACTGCACCCTCTGAGAGTACAGATTTGACTAGGTAAGGCCCAGCCCAATTAGGCTTGAATTGTTAGGTTCATTTACCTATTATTAGACTCTTCTAATAGTGAACAAATTAACATTTTAATTATTAGTTCTTTAGATCTAGTGCATGCATAACTAAATAAGAGATTAAATAAGAAAAACAATGTCCCTTACATTGTTATATGGCTCAAAATATTGGGCACAAATAAGGTCACCTTCCTTATTTATTCTTGAGCTAAAATGTATTGGATGATCCTCCAAAATCCCAATGTAGAGATCCTCCTTTGATTGCACCCAAGACAAATCCCTCAAAATAATATACTAATTAACTAGATTAGTGTATTATTGTACCTTAAAATAGATTCTAATATTATCACTATTACTATACTAGTAATCTAATATTTTGATGATATTAGATGAACAACTTCTTGTTTCTAAAAACTTGTTTTAGAGAGAGGTGGAGAGAATATATGAATGAATGCATGTGAATGTGTAAGAGTAAAAATAAGAACCAAAACTACTCATAAAAGAGGAGTGTGGCCGGGTAGCATGAGGCCAAAATGGCATCTTGCTTTTGCTTTTTACTCTTCTCAATATTGTAGGTGTGTATGAATAAGTAGAGTAGGTTTGATTAATTTATTTTATCACATAAAATAAATCACCCACTAACACCTCACTACTACAGATACAGGCTATAACAACGGTCAAAAACCGTTGTTATATAAAAAAGCGGACGTTGTTAAAGCGTCCGTTGTAGAAGGTTTTAACAACGGTTGGTTTACTTAAGGAAACCGTTGTTAAAACTATTAACCACGGTTTTATGTATAAAAACCCGTTGTGGAAAGTGTGACTCAATTTTGGGGGGAAAGTTATAACAACGGGTTGTAATATACAAAACCGTTGTTATAACTAAAGACAACGGGTTGTTTTAAAATAACCGTTGTTGTTTGTTCTTAAAAAAAAAAAAAAAAAAAAAAATTAAATATTACTAGATGCATGCATAATTACGGCCTGTTAGAATTCCAATGCATGCATTATTACTGACATTCACTGTACATATGAACGGATAATATGGAATGAGAAGGGTTAGTAATAGGATTTGAAGCAGCATTATTGAGAGAGATGATGATGATTATGGCACAACTTCCTAACATATATATTAATTAAAAAGCAATCAACTCAACCCACACATTGCTTAGTATAAATACATTGCATATCTCAACTAACATTTCCATTATCTCATATATTCATCTCCAAACTCTAACTGTTAAAACAAACTCTACTTAATCTTTCAAATCAAACTCAAAAAACTCTAAGAAAATGAATGATTTCATCCTAAAGACTCTTACCATGATCGAGAACAACAACAACTTCATCCGCCGGTTCCTCCATATTGAGGAAAGTTTCAGGGGCTACCTTGCGGAAGCTCGATCCGCACTGAAGCACGCCAAAGAAGATGACTTGACGGAGCGGCGATTGCGGCTATATGACGATATAGCATAGCTGCTGAGCGAACGGAACCTCCAAATAGCCAAGGAGGAGAGGATGGATACGATAGAGCACAATAAGATCCTCCATGAAAATATAAGAATTGCATTTTTACATATGTAATTTTTTTTTTAATTTATGTATTTATAAATATATATATATATATATATATTAATTATGTTTATCTTACTTCTTCATCTTGCTTCTTCATTGTTTTAGTAACTAATTATGCGAACAATACTTAAACAAATAACATAATGGTCGATAAAAACACATATATGCAAAAGAAATAAATAGAAAAAAAAAATAATGACGATGACGGTGATTGGCGAGATTTACTGATAAATACAGAACGTAATAGACGATGAAATCACAATGACGGCGAGAAGATAAAGCGACGATGAGAAAGAGAGAAATAGAGAAAGAGAGAAAGAGAGTGTGTATGTGTTTTGTGTTTGTTTGTCTGTTGTGTTTGTGTTTGTGTATTAAGGGTTGTGTTTTGTGGCTGCTGCAGACTTCTGTTTGTGTGGTTTATAGTATGGAAGGTATTGACAACGGTTATTAAACAACAACCGTTGTGAAATATGTTTTAACAACGGTTGTAAAAAACACCCGTTGTCAAATATGTTTTAACAACGGGTTTCAAAAGTAACCGTTGTGATTACTTTTCACTAACTTTGCGCCAATTTTGCGCCAAATTATTAACAACGGCTCCGCATGTGTGACCCGTTGTTAAAAATAATAACAACGGTTTTTATAACTATACCCGTTGTAATTGATTTTAGTAAAATTCGCGCCATACATTCTACAACGTCTATTGTGATTTTCGTGAATAATCGTTGTTAAAGGGGCGTTGTAGTTGCCTAAATTTGTAGTAGTGCCTTCCACCCTCAATATTTCGGTCCATATGTATAAAATGGACTACCATTTTATTTTGCCAATTTGTCATTTGTCACACAATATGTCACATGTAGTATGTTACATGTTATTAATTAATTTAAGGCATATTTATCAAATAAATATCAATTTATATCTTAATTAAATTACATACTACAAATTGACTAGTGATTCTTGATCACATAAATAAAATGGGTCATATAATTATAATTCACAACATATTGTAATTATAATCAACCATTCATTCTTATCTCAATTGTTTCACAAACAATAATCAATTTTAGTAATAAAGCATTTTAATTACTTAAATAAATCTTATTTAATCAAATTACAATATGATATAAATATTCTCTCTCACAATTGAATTGTTCAATTTTAAGGAATTGATTAACTTGTATCATCATACAATTAATCAATTTGTCTATTAAGGGAATTGTCCTTTAGGTGTGACCTTAAGGGATCAATCGATCAAAGACCTTTGCTAAACGTGTAATGTCAAACTCTAGTTAGCCAATCATTACTGATTAATGTTCATCAGTTGACTATATAAATGAATCATCCCTTACGAATTCTTAATTTGAGATTTAAACATGTGATCGCACTATTGTTGAGAACACATACTCCAACATGAATTTCCCCCTTGGGCCGACTGGCAGAAGAGCTCGGACGGATTTAAGCACTAGGTCTCCCTCTCTGATGTTTTGGGGTTTAACTTTCTTGTTGAAGGCTCTTCTAACTCATGCTTGATATGTCTGGACATTATGTAAGGCACGTAATCTTCGTTCATCAAAGAATATGAGTTCTTCATACCTATACCTATTCCATTCTGCTTCCGAGATTTGGCTTTCGAGTAGAATGCACAGAGACAGGATTTATAGCTCTACTGGTTGTACGGCTTCCATACCATATGTTAAATAGAAAGGAGTGGCCCCAGTGGGCGTCCTGACTGAGGTTCGATATCCCCATGACGCAAAGGGTATCTTGTTAGGCTAGTCACGATAAATGTCGATCATTTTTTTGGGGATCATGACGACCTTTTTGTTTGCTGCTTCCACCGCACCGTTAGTTTGAGGTCGATAGGGTGAAGAGTGATGATGCTTAATTTTATATTTGGCCAGTAACTGCCAGTTTCAGCTTGGAAATGGGACCCGTTGTCACTGATTATCTTATGTGGACACCCATATCGACAGATGATATTGGCTTGTATGAACTTAGCCACATGCTTGGGCGTTAGAGCGCTATAGGATGCTGCTTCCACCCATTTTGTAAAGTAATCGATGGCTACCAAAATGAAACAATGACCTCCCATTCCAGCTGGAGTGATATTCCCGATGATGTCAATTCCCCAAATAGAAATGGCCAAGGAGATGTCATCGTGTATAGTAGAGATAGTGGGACGTGTTGCACATTCCCAAGGATCTGGCAATTATGGCAATGTCGTACGTATTTGATGCAATCCATTTCCATAGTCGTCCAGTAGTAGCCTAGACGCATGATTTTCTTTACCATCATTGGCCCAATCATATGAGGACCGCATTCTCCATCATGGACTTCTTCCATAACTTTTTTTGCTTTTGAATGACCAAGGCAAAGCAAAATGATGCCTTGGGCGTTCTCTGATATAACTCCCCTTGATTTAGGACATATTGAGATGCTAGTAAACGTATTTCTTGGTGTCCCCTCTTGTCCATATTTGGTGGGTATTCGCCGTTGAGCCTGTAATTTAAAATGGCTTGGTACCAAGGCTCATCTTAATTTTTGTTTTCATCGGTAAGAAAGTGGACATAAGCTGGTTCGGGCCGTCGCTTGATGCACAATGGCATTTCTACCATGCTGTCGGGTATGTTGATTAATGATGCAAGTTTCGCAAGAGCGTCTGCAAACTGATTTTCTTCTCGAGGCAGATGCAAATAGATGATTAAGTCGAAGAATAGAGCGACATGATCTATCCTAGCTTGATATGGCGCAAGGCTTTCACTTCGGGTTTTCCAAGATCCGGTAATTCGGTTAAGGATTAAAGATGAGTCGCCATGAACTCGGAGTGTCTTGATGCCTAAGCGGACCGCTATCTATAGACCAATGAGGCAGGCCTCATATTCTGCCGCGTTATTAGTCACCTCAAAGTCGAGTTTGACTGAAATCGGTGTATGCTCGCCTTCAGGAGAAATGAGCAACACTCATATACCGTATCCTCTTAGATTGGAAGCCCCATCGAAATAGAGATCCCATGATTCTGCATTGACATGTATAATGTCTTCATCTGGAAATGACCATATATCTATTACTTAGGTATCATGGATTGGGTTGTCTGCGAAGAATTCGGCTACCGCTCGTCCTTTAATTACCTTCAAAGTTACATATTTGATATCAAACTCCGAGAGCATGAATGTCCATCTTGCTAAACGTCCATTTAGGACGGGGTTTTGAAGATGTACTTGATAGGGTCCATCTTCGAGTAACCACGACGGAATAGCTAAGCATATAATGACGTAGCTTCTTGGTTGCCGACACAAGAGCGAGGCATATCTTTTCAAGAGGTATATATTTAGTCTCATATTCCAAGAACTTCTTGCTAAGGTAGAAGATAGCTCTTTTTTCTTTCCCGGCGGTCCGCGCGAGCATAGCCCCCGTGGCTAAAGGCTGGTCTTTTTGTGGTGGCATCAAAATGGGTGGCTTAGCCAAGATCTCCTTGATCCTTTCGAATGCCTTTTAACAATTATCCTCTCACATAGTGTGGTCCGTCTTCTTGAGCTTCTTGAATACGGGTTCGCTGATCATAGCGAGCTTTGAAATAAAGCGACTTATATATTGTACTTTGCCCAGGAAACCTCGAACTTCCTTTTATGTCTACAGCTGTGGCATCTCGACTAGAGCCTTGAACTTGGATAGATCAATCTCTATCTCTCTTTGACAGACTACATATCCCAACAGTTTGTCGGACGTTACCCCGAATGCGCACTTCTGAGGATTAAGTCTCATGTTGTACTTGCGTAATCTGAGAAAGACTTGCGAAGGTTCGCGATGTGACCTTGCCTATCCTTGGATTTAACGATCATGTCTTCTACATATACCTCTACCTCTTTGTTCATCATGTCATGTAACAGGGTAGTTGCGGTGCGTTGATATGTTGCTCCAGCATTGATTAATCCGAATGGCATAACGGTGTAGCAATAGGTACTCCATTGAGTGATGAACGTCGTTTTATGCATATCTTCTTAAGCCATCTTGATCTTATTGTATCCTGCATACCCATCCATGAAAGAAAGGAGTGCGTGATCTGCTGAATTATCTACTAGTATGACGATGTGTGGCAGTGGGAAGTCGCCTTTCAAACTAGCCTTGTCCAGATCTCTGAAATCAACACAAACCCGGATTCGCCCATCCTTATTGGGTATGAGGACTATGTTAGCCATCCAGTCTGAGTACTCAGAAAGTTTGATGAATCCGGATTTGAATTGTTTGTCTACCTCTTCCTTAATTTTGAGAGCCCATTCTGTTCTCATTCGGCGAAGCTTCTGCTTTACAGGCTTGAAACCTGATTTTATATGGATTCGATGTTCTTCAATATCTCTATCTATCCTTGGCATATCCTTGTAAGACCAAGCGAAAACATCTTTGAACTCGTGAAGAATGTCGATAAAGCGAGCCCTTTCGATTGGGTCTAGGGTCGTCCTTATCCTAAGTTCTTGGGGTTCTAAATCTGTCCCTACGTTGATAGGTTTAGTGTTCTCTATAACTGGCGCCCCTTTCCCTTCTTCTAGTATTTCTTTTATTATGTAGGGAAGTAGTTTGATTGAGTGTTGGCCAGGATCATCCTCAGTATCATCATAAACAGAAATGCAATCAAGATAACACGAAGAGTACGCAGAATCAGATTTATTCATATTAATGTTTGAACATAGCTGAAACAAAGAGGCCATCTGCGCAGTAGTCAGTGGCAGCAAAGGGACAGTTGCTGGGATATTCCCCAGGTTACTGTTACTAGACGACGCTATGCTAGGAGAAATGATGGATGGGGAGTGACAACAGGAGGAGACTCTTTAGCTACTTCTCTAGAATTAGACTCAGGTTCTGACTCTGACTCCAACTAAGACTCGAACTCGTCATCTTCTGGTTCTCCTTTGAACATCTCTCCTTCTCCAGTTATGAGCTTGAAGAGCCTTCCTTGATTATTGGTCCATTTGATCGATTTTCTCCATCCTTTCTGCTGATTAGCTGGATCTGCATCTGTGATGAGCGTTGCAGGGTCGAAATGGTCATCCCATAGTATCATGGTAATAATCTCATCTTGGGCTGCCTTGACAAATCGATCCTCTCTGAATAAAAGGCTAATGGCTTGTTCGTCAAGACAAGGTGTCGGACGATTTTTGACGGTAGGAGCCGTTTCTTGAGGAATGAAGAAACAATCATGGAACACTTCGATTCCGTCTAGCTTGTTGCCTATGAATATCGAAGGTTCAGGAAACCCGTGAAAAGATTCATGGTTTCCTTCTTTGACGAAATACCCATTCAGTGTAGGGTGATATGGCCGCATTTTGACTCCTTGATGTTTGCGATCATGAACTTGAGCGAGCATTTCGAAAGCCTATGCTTTTTTAGGTTTGTATCCCAATCCTAATGATATCTTCTGGGAGTGACCCTCCTTAAAAGACGAGAAAGTACTATTCCTAATTGGGTTCAATGGCATTACTGGGAAGTATCCCTGGGATTTGAGTATGTGGTTGAGCACTAGTTTAGAATATGGGTTGAAGTACAGAGGAGCCAGTTCAGTTTCTATGAGATTGATGAGTTGGAATCCTCCTAGCTCTTGCACTGGATCCGACACAAGTTGATTACTGGATATTTTCTTGATTAATGCCTTAATGGGAGACGAAGTGATCATCACTACTCGGCCATCTAAAGGGATCTTGATCTTTTGGTGGAGCGTGGATGTCATAGCTTTTGAAGCGTGAATCCATGGCCTGCCTATAAGTATGTTAAAGGATGCCTCGATGTCTACTATCTGGAAATTGACCTTCCTTTTAACTGGCCCAGTGGCTATAGTAAGATTGATAAGGCCTATTACTTTATGCCGTGCCCAATAGTATGCGCGAACACCCAGATTAGTCGGGGTCCAATCCGACTCTTTCATGCGTAGCTTATATGCCGTTTTTAGTGGTATGACATTGACTGCGGAGCCATCATCCACTTGTGTCATGGGTACATTCTTCTTAAGACATGTGACAGTTATGTACAAAGCTAGATTGTGAGTGACGTTGAAAGGTGGCAAGTCCTCATCTGAGAAAGTAACTGAGTTACTTAGCTTGATTGAGTCCTGGAGGACTAGGTTGACTACATCGTCGGGAGTTGAGTCGTGTGCTACGATGAGTTTAACCAATGATTGGAGTAAAGTTTGGCGATGTGGAAATGAACTAGCCACTAGCCACTAGCTGCCAGACTGAAAGATCAGCCTTTGTCTGCTGTAGTTGTTTCATTAGGTGATCTGTGGCTGAATCCTCACTATTATCTGTTGGAGGCGCGACATTCCCATTGGTAGCTGAATTACTCGTCTGTCCTAGGGTGACATTTTGATATGAGCGACCTGATCGAGTAAGATGATCCACGTCAAGATCTTCTAAGGCTTTGACTAAAGGGTGTTCTTTGAGGTAAACATCTTCGTTGTCGTCTGTCCAGACCTCATTGATAGTGTTGAGCTCTTTCAAGCGCATAATTTCGGCCTCTAGACTGATGATCTGTTGAACCAAATCGTCAACTACCATGATGACTTCTTGCATTGTAGATTTATGGGATAGAGCAATGGTCATTTGCGTAGCTTACTTTTCTTGAGTTGAGGCATTAGAATTGTATAAGGACAACACGACATCTGCCAGTTCAGCGACTTGTCTACTCACGCACTTTGCCCATGCGATAAAATCTGCAATAGTGGGTGCGATGGTATATTAGATTTCTCCGTGGTAAACCATGTTGATCTCATCTTCGACTGGAGAGATAAGGTGTGAACAATCCAAGGTGGATTCCTCATCTGAAATCATCATAATTCTAAGAGGATAGTTGTTAGGCTTACTCGCGGGAGGGATAGGCAAGCGCCCAGCTTCGACTATGTCCTGAATAGCATGCTTTAACCTATAACAGTTTTCTATGTCGTGCCCTTTATCCCTGTGATACTCACAATAAGCGTTGGCATCCCAGAATTTAGACTTATTTTCTGGGTCAGGTGTAGGACCTATTGGTTAGATTCTGCCCTGTTTTGATAACCTTTTCAGCGCATTTGAGTATGTGTCACCAATGTTAGTGAACTTCCTTGGTGTATTGTTTCTTTTAGATGACTCGATGAGGTTGACATCATCGGTTTTGCTAGTGGAACCGGAGGAACGACTTCCAGCTGACGTTGAGCCTTGATATCCGCGCCCTAAATTTTTGGACAAGAGTCTTTTGCGAATATCCTCTTCGATCCTTGTACCTAGCACTGTTAAATCTTTGAAAGATTTGATGTTTTGGTACCTCAAGTTATTTGCATATATAGGCCTTAGATTGTCCACAAATTTCTCCACAAGAGTGGCCTCATCTAGACGCTCAACAAGTTGGGTGCTAGTCTTTTTCCACCTACTTAGGAAGTCGGTGAAACCTTGTTTTTCATTCTGGGTGATGACCTCTAGAGTGCGCATGTTGACTTGGATCTCAGCATGATCTGCGTACTGTTTAGTGAACTCGATAGCAGCATCAACCCAAGTAGCAATTTTCTTGTGGTCTAGAGAGTAGAACCACTGTTTGGGAATGGTGTCAAGAGATGTAGGAAATATCCTTAGGACCATCTCTGGCTTAATACCCTTGATAGACATGTAGTATTTGAAAGCACGAATGTGGTTTAGAGGGTTTTCGTGCCTTTTAAATTTCGGGATGTCAGTCATGTTGAAGTTGGTTGGCAGTTGAGTATTCACTGCTTCATACTTTCGGCTATTTTATCTGTAGATGTCATCCCCCTTGAGGTACATTAGTTGCTCTTCCAGATATTGAAGACGTTTTACTGCTTACGTGAGAATAGGTGGAGGATCGATCTTAGGTTTTTCAAAGGGTGGAGGATTGTCGCGTAAGGTATGTCAGGAATAAGACCGTCTGCAGGAGGGAGTCTGGCTTCCACCGCCACAATGCGACCTTCGATTGCTTGGAGACGAGTGTATGCGACATCTTGACTTGCTTGGAGCCGGAGTAGTGCAGCCAAGACTTGATTATTACCATCGGGTTGACCATGGACGCTTCCTTGACATTTGTTAGTTCCGACCATCTTGGACTGAGGATAAGAACCGACGGCGAATCAAGACACAATCGATCACATTGCACACTTACTCGAAGAAGACAAGGACTCATGTAGTGACTAAAAAAAAGAAGGACGTGAGCGTCCTTTGTGTCGTGCGACGGATTTTGAAAAACTTGATTTTGAAATGTCGTCCTAGACAACCATGGTGTGTGATTGTAGGAGTGCTGACTCGAAGTGGCTTTTAAAATGATAGACCTTTGAAATTTTGAAAGAGTTTTGACTTGGTTTTATTGACTTTGCGCTATTTAGGCCACTTTTGAAAGATTTACATTTTAATTTTGAAGAAAGGTTTTGTTTGTTTTTTTAAAATTTCGTCATGGTTTTGTTTACAAAAGGTGATAACATACAAGCTACAAACATAGGCATGGGCATTATAACGGTATGTTGAGTGCTTTTACAAGGGTTTTGGCATAAAAGGTGGGTTGCCATACCAAGCTATCCTACCCTGGTCTGTGGAGAGGTCCGTGCCAAACATGAGTCGGGTCGGTTCCTAGTCCATTCGCTCGAGTAGTGAAAGCTCTTGATACAAACATGAGTAAGCATCGTGGTATGGTTGACGTCAATCGCTATCCATCTTTGGGCACAAATAGGAATTTGCACCGTCCAGACGGGACGATTGGTCGAATAATTGGTTGGGTTAAGCGTAAGAAGGCTGGCTAAAGCGACTTAAGAAGGCCGAGTAATGAAAACTGACAATTTTCTCATATAAAGTATTCCCTAACCTTGGTCAAGTTTCACGCTAGGTAACACTAGACTTAGTCTAAGTGTATCATCCCCATCGGAGTCGCTAAACTGGGCACACAGCCACCCGCACCAGCACTTCTCCTACGGAAATCCGACGTGAGCCAAAGCACGTCATGGGCCGTTACCGATTTGAAAGGCATTGAAACCGGTGAAAGGTTTGACAAGCCTGAATTTGTGGAGTCGCCACCATTTTTTATGGAAAATAGGAACCGTTCGAACACTTCGCGTCATGTCAAGACACAAAGTAGTGACATGAACACTAAAAAATTTGTTACCCTTAGCATTCTAAGTCTAGAATGACTCTTGTGATGCCAATGAACAAGGATGTTCACAGAGTTCTTGAGTAAGGGGTGAGAGTACGTATTAAGAAGCTCTTTATTTGAACACCTAATCCCACCCGCCTCGATAGCGGCCTCTACTAATGACTAGGGAAGTTATATATACTCGATATGTCGTCAGTTGTATGCATGCAATGCAACAGACATGGATTAATCCTAGGATGTGAGATTAGACTATGTCGGTGAACAAATAATTTAGCACTCAATTGGGTCAAATTTGGAATTAGATTCGTTATATGTGAATATGCTAGAGAAATAAATCATACAAGAACGATATGAAAATACAATAAATTACATGATATAAATTATAATGGATTAACCTGAATTTATTACGTCATAAATATGATCAAAAAATGATTTGAAAAGAAAAAAAATAAAAGAAACAAAAGAAATTAAAATATAAAAATATGTCAAATCAAGGATGAATAATAGTCGATTAGAATCCTAATTAGAAAGCCTACATCAAGACGAGAAAAAGTCCAGAGACAGAAACCAACCCAGAACAGACGCAGCAACAATTGCGTCCTCTGGAAGAGGCGCATCACTTGTTGCGACTGTTCTTGAGTTGAGTTCTGACTGTGAAAGTCATCCCACAGGTTAATTATTGTTCGTTGGTTAATTTACATTGATTATTGATATACGACTCGAGTAGAAGTGATTTAGCATGTTTATGTACTGAAGATCGTCGTAAAGCGAGAAAAGGGAATTAAAACGAGATATTACAACGGTTTACAAGTTATGGTTATTTACGACGTTGGATTTACGAAGGTTAAATCTTGAACTATAAATAGACGATAACAGAGTTAAAGATTAATGAAACTGAAAAACAAATCAAACTTGTACAAAAGACGAATTCTAAAGACTCGATATGGAAGAACCAAACCTTTAAAATCTGGGTTTGAATAAGATGACAAAAACCCGCAAATATTGATTATAAGGGATTTAAGTCGAAAAGGATTTTATAAAACAAATAGAAACTCGAAAAGGTTTGGAGAAATAAAGAAAAAAAGAAATGAAAAGGTGAAAAGACGAAAACTAACAGAGACTCGAAGAAGAAGAAGAAGAAGAAGAAGAAGAAGAAGAAGAAGAAGAAGAAGAAGAAGAAGAAGAAGAAGAAGAAGAAGAAGAAGAAGAAGAAGAAGAAGAGCAGCACTTGATAAGCAGCCCCTAGAAGAGGCGCAACGGATGCTGCGACTATTCCAGAAGGCGCATCAGTTGATGCGATTCTTCCCAACGTCGTATTGTAGTTGTTTTCATCAAAACGGTTTAAAGCTTAACTTTTGAAAATGGTTTGAGCATATCTATGATATAAATTCGTACATTAATTTAATACAGAAAATAAAGTACAAGATTAAGTAGGTTTTACACCCACAGACTTACATGTTTGACAAAACGAGATTGACTAAGTTGTCGTTTAGTGATTGCTTGACTCGATATATGGAAATATAAAAGTTCGCTTGAAAAAGGATTTAAAGCAATTGTTTAAGTTGATTAAGTGGAGTTGGTCAAATTGGTCGGTCTATGCAACGTGACTGGTACTACTTACATGGTCGCGTAGAGTAAGCACGTAGGCATCCCTATTCCTAGGACCAGGGTCACATATTTAGCTTTCTACTTATGTAGCCAGCAAAGAAACAAGCAGCTGACGCACCAATCACCTTTTTCGGGTAGAATTTTTAATCTTTTTCCGAGGGTTATTTGGGCTGTGCCTATTATTATCAACTACACCATGGACAATAATCCCAGGGGCGTTGCCAAACCAGCTCATTTTGACGCGTTAAGGCGCAACGTTTGGCATATTCGTAGCGAGAGATGTTGGGCAGCGAGCCTGTAAACTCGCTATCCTTTTAGTCCTTGAAAGAGAGACCGAAAAAACACGGAGCGAGTGAAGAGCGAGCCTGGTGGTACCTGCTTTTCCTATAAGCGGGTAGTG